>NC_051863.1:144056781-144388667 GCF_015732765.1 Culex quinquefasciatus | reverse complement strand
CTTAAATTCTTAAATTCTTAAATTCTTAAATTCTTAAATTCTTAAATTCTTAAATTCTTAAATTCTTAAATTCTTAAATTCTTAAATTCTAAAATTCTTAAATTCTTAAATTCTTAAATTCTTAAATTCTTAAATTCTTAAATTCTTAAATTCTTAAATTCTTAAATTCTTAAATTCTTAAATTCTTAAATTTAAATTCTTAAATTCTTAAATTCTTAAATTCTTAAATTCTTAAATTCTTAAATTCTTAAATTCTTAAATTCTTAAATTCTTAAATTCTTAAATTCTTAAATTCTTAAATTCTTAAATTCTTAAATTCTTAAATTCTTAAATTCTTAAATTCTTAAATTCTTAAATTCTTAAATTCTTAAATTTAAATTAAATTCTTAAATTCTTAAATTCTAAATTCTTAAATTCTTAAATTCTAAATTCTTAAATTCTTAAATTCTTAAATTCTTAAATTCTTAAATTCTTAAATTCTTAAATTTAAATTCTTAAATTCTTAAATTCTTAAATTCTTAAATTCTTAAATTCTTAAATTCTTAAATTCTTAAATTCTTAAATTCTTAAATTCTTAAATTCTTAAATTCTTAAATTCTTAAATTCTTAAATTCTTAAATTCTTAAATTCTTAAATTTAAATTCTTAAATTCTTAAATTCTTAAATTCTTAAATTCTTAAATTCTTAAATTCTTAAATTCTTAAATTCTTAAATTCTTAAATTCTTAAATTCTTAAATTCTTAAATTCTTAAATTCTTAAATTCTTAAATTCTTAAATTCTTAAATTCTTAAATTTAAATTCTTAAATTCTTAAATTCTTAAATTCTTAAATTCTTAAATTCTTAAATTCTTAAATTCTTAAATTCTTAAATTCTTAAATTCTTAAATTCTTAAATTCTTAAATTCTTAAATTCTTAAATTCTTAAATTCTTAAATTCTTAAATTCTTAAATTCTTAAATTCTTAAATTCTTAAATTTTTAAATCCTTAAATTCTTAAATTCTTTGAATTGATTTTGCAAAATTAACTTTACGGCATTTTTTGACAGAAAGTATCTTACTTGATAACCTGTCCCAATGGACTATAAGGTTATATATCCATCATAAAATGCTATTGTGTATTTTTTTTTTTGCGGTAAAATGAAAAAAAACACCAGAAACTGTTTTAAGCATGTTTTTTTATTCCCGAGTGCCTCTCCAAAACGTTTAATTTTTTCAGAGTTAAAGTATTTTTTTCTGAATAATCCTAACCTATACACTCATTCTCCGATGGTTTGACACCAACAGAGTTGCGCATGTATTGCGTGTACGTACACGAAAAAAGTGAGGTTAAATTTTGTACCAGCCAGCAAAACAAATGGTGCGCTAGTGTGTGTGAGATCGGGCTTAGAAAGCTCTACTGTTGTCAAACGAGCGGGATCACTTTTTAGTTTGCCATCCCTTTTTCACGGAGTTCACACACACTGCCGAACTTAAAAAAAAAGTGTCAAACGAAAAAGTGATCAACCACCGGTGTTTCAGTTTTGCCGAAAACACCAAATCAAGCAAAACAATGTAAACGGGCCAATGTGAAAACAAAGAGTTAAACAAAAAGTCAGTCCTGCTCGGTCCTCATGTAAATAAACATCCACTGACGTAGCAGGCCAGACTCTTCGGATTTAGCCCAATCAATCAGAAAATTCCTGTCCGAGATACAGATTTTGGATTACTTAGGGAGCGTTCTTTTATTACGTAACGCAAAATTCGGGAAAGCTCTCCTCTCCCTCTTACGCGGTCTTTTAAAATTTTTTTATATGAAAATTTTGCGTTACGTAATATAATTTTTCATTAACCACCACCCCCTCCCTCCCCTTTCGCAACATTTCGTAACAGAGACGTTAACACCCAACGGCAAAATGGCTAAGCCCTCCGGAAAGTTTTAGTCAAATAAAAAAATTATAAATGAAATCCATTTCCGGTTCAGGAAAACCCGCCTTACCTTATATGTTCTATATGCCTTGGAGTCGACATTCGTATCGCAGTCGGTAAAGGAGGACTGACGAGTAATTTCCAACGCACCGCAAGTGGAACGAGTGGAACACGATCGCGCAGCGGAATTTTCTCGCGGAAAATCGAAGACTTCGACTGAAAAAAAGTTTTCCCCAGCTTTGGTAAGTAGCGTAGGTGGTACCTAGTCCGAGTTCTTGTTAAGGCAAGGGTTTAATTGATTTGTTTCGTTTTTTTCCAGACCTAACTCGCGCAGCCCACTTGAGAACGCGTGGCCACAAGGAGGCAGCGGGCATGAGCCATCTATTTAATGTAAGTAATTTGTAGAATCAATTATCATTATTTTTATGTTTAATTGTTTTTTTATCAACTATTACAGATTACGGTGAATCAATACGGGCGTGGTGGCCGGGGAGGTCGTGGCGGCAAGAAAGGACGTGGGGGTCGTGGAGGAGGAAATGGAGGGTGGAAAAAAAAGAAGCGGGTGGGAAGGGGAGGGCCTGTGCGCCAAGAGGTGCCGGTGGGAGAAACTCCACCGCCTTCGCCCTTCCTCGAACCACCACCTGCACGACTGAGTGTGGAAAGACCCACGGCACCACCCTTTTCCCCCTTCAACAACACTCCACCACCATCACCCTTCAGGCCGCCTCCGCCACCGCCCCGGATGAACCTCAATCCTCTGGCCTCGTCCTTCGCCGGCCCAAGTTTCCCACCCCCTCGTTCCGCTGCCCCAAACATCTCGGCGCCGGTTTTTCCGGACCAGCGTTTCCCGGCGTTTCGTTGCGCTGCACCAAGCTTCCCGGCGCCGTATTTCACGGCCCCACGTAACGTTGCCCCAGCAGAAGGCCAAGGGCCAAGGATGGTGTGGTGGCAGGTGGGCCCGCCCCAACAGCTGCCTCCGAACGCAAGAGTAGAAGTCCGAGACGAGGGGAATAGCCTTTATTATGGCGCACCAGCATTACAGGATGGTGATCCAGAGGATGGCGAGCCCGAGGAGGGCGAAATTATTGATTAAATCTCAGTAGGCTGCAAAATAAAAATGCTGAGAAACATTATTAATTTGTTGATAATTTATTTATTTCCGGAGCTATTCTCATCTTCACAAAACCCTTTCTAAAAGCGAAAAAAGAGCTTTTCATACTTTTAACTCAAAGTCTCATAACTCACTCTTGACCCAATCAATCAAGCTGAAAATTCGGAAAATTCAGAAAAGTACGGCTCAAAGTGTGCCAAAGCTGCTGGCAAAATTTGGTGAATGTATATTTTAGGTGCCCGAACAACTTTTCCACCCGACTCTAGGAACACTTTGAAGAAATTTGGAAAAACTCGACTTTTTTACTCAAAGTCTCATAACTCCTGCTAGACCCAATCAATCAAGCTGAAAATTAAGAAAAGTATAGTTCAAAGTGTGCCAAATCTGCTGGCAAAATTTGGCGAATGTATATTTTAGGTGCCCGAACAACTTTTTCGCCCGACTCTTGGAAAACTTTGAAGAAATTTGGAAAAACTCAACTTTTTACTCAAAGTCCCATAACTCCCGCTAGACCCAATCAATCAAGCTGGAAATTCAGGAATGTATAGTTCAAAGTGTGCCAAAGCTGCTGGAAAAATTTGGCGAATGTATATTTTAGGTGCCCGAACAACTTTTTCGCCCGACTCTTGGAAAACTTTGAAGAAATTTGGAAAAACTCAACTTTTTTACCCAAAGTCCCATAACTCCCGCTAGACCCAATCAATCAAGCTGGAAATTCAGGAAAGAATAGTTCAAAGTGTGCCAAAGCTGCTGGCAAAATTTGGCGAATGTATATTTTAGGTGCCCGAACAACTTTTTCGCCCGACTCTTGGAAAACTTTGAAGAAATTTGGAAAAACTCAACTTTTTTACTCAAAGTCCCATAACTGCCGCTAGACCCGATCAATCAAGTTGAAAATTTAGAAAAGTATAGTTCAAAGTGTGCCAAAGCTGCTGGCAAAATTTGGCGAATGTATATTTTAGGTGCCCGAACAACTTTTTCGCCCGACTCTTGAAAAACTTTGAAGAAATTTGGAAAAACTCAACTTTTTTACTCAAAGTCCCATAACTCCCGCTAGACCCAATCAATCAAGCTGGAAATTCAGGAAAGAATAGTTCCAAGTGTGCCAAAGCTGCTGGCAAAATTTGGCGAATGTATATTTTAGGTGCCCGAACAACTTTTTCGCCCGACTCTTGAAAAACTTTGAAGAAATTTGGAAAAACTCAACTTTTTTACTCAAAGTCCCATAACTCCCGCTAGACCCAATCAATCAAGCTGGAAATTCAGGAAAGTATAGTTCAAAGTGTGCCAAAGCTGCTGGCAAAATTTGGCGAATGTATATTTTAGGTGCCCGAACAACTTTTTCGCCCGACTCTTGGAAAACTTTGAAGAAATTTGGAAAAACTCAACTTTTTTACTCAAAGTCCCATAACTGCCGCTAGACCCGATCAATCAAGTTGAAAATTTAGAAAAGTATAGTTCAAAGTGTGCCAAAGCTGCTGGCAAAATTTGGCGAATGTATATTTTAGGTGCCCGAACAACTTTTTCGCCCGACTCTTGAAAAACTTTGAAGAAATTTGGAAAAACTCAACTTTTTTACTCAAAGTCCCATAACTCCCGCTAGACCCAATCAATCAAGCTGGAAATTCAGGAAAGTATAGTTCAAAGTGTGCCAAAGCTGCTGGCAAAATTTGGCGAATGTATATTTTAGGTGCCCGAACAACTTTTTCGCCCGACTCTTGGAAAACTTTGAAGAAATTTGGAAAAACTCAACTTTTTAACCCAAAGTCCCATAACTCCCGCTAGACCCAATCAATCAAGCTGGAAATTCAGGAAAGAATAGTTCAAAGTGTGCCAAAGCTGCTGGCAAAATTTGGCGAATGTATATTTTAGGTGCCCGAACAACTTTTTCGCCCGACTCTTGGAAAACTTTGAAGAAATATGGAAAAACTCAACTTTTTTACCCAAAGTCCCATAACTCCCGCTAGACCCAATCAATCAAGCTGGAAATTCAGGAAAGAATAGTTCAAAGTGTGCCAAAGCTGCTGGCAAAATTTGGCGAATGTATATTTTAGGTGCCCGAACAACTTTTTCGCCCGACTCTTGGAAAACTTTGAAGAAATTTGGAAAAACTCAACTTTTTACTCAAAGTCCCATAACTCCCGCTAGACCCAATCAATCAAGCTGGAAATTCAGGAATGTATAGTTCAAAGTGTGCCAAAGCTGCTGGCAAAATTTGGCGAATGTATATTTTAGGTGCCCGAACAACTTTTTCGCCCGACTCTTGGAAAACTTTGAAGAAATTTGGAAAAACTCAACTTTTTACTCAAAGTCCCATAACTCCCGCTAGACCCAATCAATCAAGCTGGAAATTCAGGAATGTATAGTTCAAAGTGTGCCAAAGCTGCTGGAAAAATTTGGCGAATGTATATTTTAGGTGCCCGAACAACTTTTTCGCCCGACTCTTGGAAAACTTTGAAGAAATTTGGAAAAACTCAACTTTTTTACCCAAAGTCCCATAACTCCCGCTAGACCCAATCAATCAAGCTGGAAATTCAGGAAAGAATAGTTCAAAGTGTGCCAAAGCTGCTGGCAAAATTTGGCGAATGTATATTTTAGGTGCCCGAACAACTTTTTCGCCCGACTCTTGGAAAACTTTGAAGAAATTTGGAAAAACTCAACTTTTTTACTCAAAGTCTCATAACTCCCGCTAGACCCAATCAATCAAGCTGGAAATTCAGGAAAGAATAGTTCAAAGTGTGCCAAAGCTGCTGGCAAAATTTGGCGAATGTATATTTTAGGTGCCCGAACAACTTTTTCGCCCGACTCTTGGAAAACTTTGAAGAAATTTGGAAAAACTCAACTTTTTTACTCAAAGTCCCATAACTCCCGCTAGACCCAATCAATCAAGCTGGAAATTCAGGAAAGTATAGTTCAAAGTGTGCCAAAGCTGCTGGCAAAATTTGGCGAATGTATATTTTAGGTGCCCGAACAACTTTTTCGCCCGACTCTTGGAAAACTTTGAAGAAATTTGGAAAAACTCAACTTTTTTACTCAAAGTCCCATAACTGCCGCTAGACCCAATCAATCAAGTTGAAAATTTAGAAAAGTATAGTTCAAAGTGTGCCAAAGCTGCTGGCAAAATTTGGCGAATGTATATTTTAGGTGCCCGAACAACTTTTTCGCCCGACTCTTGAAAACTTTGAAGAAATTTGGAAAAACTCAACTTTTTACTCAAAGTCCCATAACTCCCGCTAGACCCAATCAATCAAGCTGGAAATTCAGGAAAGTTTAGTTCAAAGTGTGCCAAAGCTGCTGGCAAAATTTGGCGAATGTATATTTTAGGTGCCCGAACAACTTTTTCGCCCGACTCTTGGAAAACTTTGAAGAAATTTGGAAAAACTCAACTTTTTACCCAAAGTCCCATAACTCCCGCTAGACCCAATCAATCAAGCTGGAAATTCAGGAAAGAATAGTTCAAAGTGTGCCAAAGCTGCTGGCAAAATTTGGCGAATGTATATTTTAGGTGCCCGAACAACTTTTTCGCCCGACTCTTGGAAAACTTTGAAGAAATTTGGAAAAACTCAACTTTTTACCCAAAGTCCCATAACTCCCGCTAGACCCAATCAATCAAGCTGGAAATTCAGGAAAGAATAGTTCAAAGTGTGCCAAAGCTGCTGGCAAAATTTGGCGAATGTATATTTTAGGTGCCCGAACAACTTTTTCGCCCGACTCTTGGAAAACTTTGAAGAAATTTGGAAAAACTCAACTTTTTACCCAAAGTCCCATAACTCCCGCTAGACCCAATCAATCAAGCTGGAAATTCAGGAAAGAATAGTTCAAAGTGTGCCAAAGCTGCTGGCAAAATTTGGCGAATGTATATTTTAGGTGCCCGAACAACTTTTTCGCCCGACTCTTGGAAAACTTTGAAGAAATTTGGAAAACTCAACTTTTTACCCAAAGTCCCATAACTCCCGCTAGACCCAATCAATCAAGCTGGAAATTCAGGAAAGTATAGTTCAAAGTGTGCCAAAGCTGCTGGCAAAATTTGGCGAATGTATATTTTAGGTGCCCGAACAACTTTTTCGCCCGACTCTTGGAAAACTTTGAAGAAATTTGGAAAAACTCAACTTTTTACTCAAAGTCCCATAACTCCCGCTAGACCCAATCAATCAAGCTGGAAATTCAGGAAAGTTTAGTTCAAAGTGTGCCAAAGCTGCTGGCAAAATTTGGCGAATGTATATTTTAGGTGCCCGAACAACTTTTTCGCCCGACTCTTGGAAAACTTTGAAGAAATTTGGAAAAACTCAACTTTTTACTCAAAGTCCCATAACTCCCGCTAGACCCAATCAATCAAGCTGGAAATTCAGGAAAGTATAGTTCAAAGTGTGCCAAAGCTGCTGGCAAAATTTGGCGAATGTATATTTTAGGTGCCCGAACAACTTTTTCGCCCGACTCTTGGAAAACTTTGAAGAAATTTGGAAAAACTCAACTTTTTACTCAAAGTCCCATAACTCCCGCTAGACCCAATCAATCAAGCTGGAAATTCAGGAAAGTATAGTTCAAAGTGTGCCAAAGCTGCTGGCAAAATTTGGCGAATGTATATTTTAGGTGCCCGAACAACTTTTTCGCCCGACTCTTGGAAAACTTTGAAGAAATTTGGAAAAACTCAACTTTTTACTCAAAGTCCCATAACTCCCGCTAGACCCAATCAATCAAGCTGGAAATTCAGGAAAGAATAGTTCAAAGTGTGCCAAAGCTGCTGGCAAAATTTGGCGAATGTATATTTTAGGTGCCCGAACAACTTTTTCGCCCGACTCTTGGAAAACTTTGAAGAAATTTGGAAAAACTCAACTTTTTACTCAAAGTCCCATAACTCCCGCTAGACCCAATCAATCAAGCTGGAAATTCAGGAAAGTTTAGTTCAAAGTGTGCCAAAGCTGCTGGCAAAATTTGGCGAATGTATATTTTAGGTGCCCGAACAACTTTTTCGCCCGACTCTTGGAAAACTTTGAAGAAATGTGGAAAAACTCAACTTTTTTACCCAAAGTCCCATAACTCCCGCTAGACCCTATCAATCAAGCTGGAAATTCAGGAAAGAATAGTTCAAAGTGTGCCAAAGCTGCTGGCAAAATTTGGCGAATGTATATTTTAGGTGCCCGAACAACTTTTTCGCCCGACTCTTGGAAAACTTTGAAGAAATTTGGAAAAACTCAACTTTTTTACCCAAAGTCCCATAACTCCCGCTAGACCCAATCAATCAAGCTGGAAATTCAGGAAAGTATAGTTCAAAGTGTGCCAAAGCTGCTGGCAAAATTTGGCGAATGTATATTTTAGGTGCCCGAACAACTTTTTCGCCCGACTCTTGGAAAACTTTGAAGAAATTTGGAAAAACTCAACTTTTTACTCAAAGTCCCATAACTCCCGCTAGACCCAATCAATCAAGCTGGAAATTCAGGAAAGTATAGTTCAAAGTGTGCCAAAGCTGCTGGCAAAATTTGGCGAATGTATATTTTAGGTGCCCGAACAACTTTTTCGCCCGACTCTTGGAAAACTTTGAAGAAATTTGGAAAAACTCAACTTTTTACTCAAAGTCCCATAACTCCCGCTAGACCCAATCAATCAAGCTGGAAATTCAGGAAAGTATAGTTCAAAGTGTGCCAAAGCTGCTGGCAAAATTTGGCGAATGTATATTTTAGGTGCCCGAACAACTTTTTCGCCCGACTCTTGGAAAACTTTGAAGAAATTTGGAAAAACTCAACTTTTTACTCAAAGTCCCATAACTCCCGCTAGACCCAATCAATCAAGCTGGAAATTCAGGAAAGTATAGTTCAAAGTGTGCCAAAGCTGCTGGCAAAATTTGGCGAATGTATATTTTAGGTGCCCGAACAACTTTTTCGCCCGACTCTTGGAAAACTTTGAAGAAATTTGGAAAAACTCAACTTTTTACCCAAAGTCCCATAACTCCCGCTAGACCCAATCAATCAAGCTGGAAATTCAGGAAAGAATAGTTCAAAGTGTGCCAAAGCTGCTGGCAAAATTTGGCGAATGTATATTTTAGGTGCCCGAACAACTTTTTCGCCCGACTCTTGGAAAACTTTGAAGAAATTTGGAAAAACTCAACTTTTTTACTCAAAGTCCCATAACTCCCGCTAGACCCAATCAATCAAGCTGGAAATTCAGGAAAGAATAGTTCAAAGTGTGCCAAAGCTGCTGGCAAAATTTGGCGAATGTATATTTTAGGTGCCCGAACAACTTTTTCGCCCGACTCTTGGAAAACTTTGAAGAAATTTGGAAAAACTCAACTTTTTTACCCAAAGTCCCATAACTCCCGCTAGACCCAATCAATCAAGCTGGAAATTCAGGAAAGAATAGTTCAAAGTGTGCCAAAGCTGCTGGCAAAATTTGGCGAATGTATATTTTAGGTGCCCGAACAACTTTTTCGCCCGACTCTTGGAAAACTTTGAAGAAATTTGGAAAAACTCAACTTTTTTACTCAAAGTCCCATAACTCCCGCTAGACCCAATCAATCAAGCTGGAAATTCAGGAAAGTATAGTTCAAAGTGTGCCAAAGCTGCTGGCAAAATTTGGCGAATGTATATTTTAGGTGCCCGAACAACTTTTTCGCCCGACTCTTGGAAAACTTTGAAGAAATTTGGAAAAACTCAACTTTTTACTCAAAGTCCCATAACTCCCGCTAGACCCAATCAATCAAGCTGGAAATTCAGGAAAGTTTAGTTCAAAGTGTGCCAAAGCTGCTGGCAAAATTTGGCGAATGTATATTTTAGGTGCCCGAACAACTTTTTCGCCCGACTCTTGGAAAACTTTGAAGAAATTTGGAAAAACTCAACTTTTTACTCAAAGTCCCATAACTCCCGCTAGACCCAATCAATCAAGCTGAAAATTCAGGAAAGTATAGTTCAAAGTGTGCCAAAGCTGCTGGCAAAATTTGGCGAATGTATATTTTAGGTGCCCGAACAACTTTTTCGCCCGACTCTTGGAAAACTTTGAAGAAATTTGGAAAAACTCAACTTTTTACTCAAAGTCCCATAACTCCCGCTAGACCCAATCAATCAAGCTGGAAATTCAGGAAAGTTTAGTTCAAAGTGTGCCAAAGCTGCTGGCAAAATTTGGCGAATGTATATTTTAGGTGCCCGAACAACTTTTTCGCCCGACTCTTGGAAAACTTTGAAGAAATTTGGAAAACTCAACTTTTTACTCAAAGTCCCATAACTCCCGCTAGACCCAATCAATCAAGCTGGAAATTCAGGAAAGTATAGTTCAAAGTGTGCCAAAGCTGCTGGCAAAATTTGGCGAATGTATATTTTAGGTGCCCGAACAACTTTTTCGCCCGACTCTTGGAAAACTTTGAAGAAATTTGGAAAAACTCAACTTTTTACTCAAAGTCCCATAACTCCCGCTAGACCCAATCAATCAAGCTGGAAATTCAGGAAAGTATAGTTCAAAGTGTGCCAAAGCTGCTGGCAAAATTTGGCGAATGTATATTTTAGGTGCCCGAACAACTTTTTCGCCCGACTCTTGGAAAACTTTGAAGAAATTTGGAAAAACTCAACTTTTTACTCAAAGTCCCATAACTCCCGCTAGACCCAATCAATCAAGCTGGAAATTCAGGAAAGTTTAGTTCAAAGTGTGCCAAAGCTGCTGGCAAAATTTGGCGAATGTATATTTTAGGTGCCCGAACAACTTTTTCGCCCGACTCTTGGAAAACTTTGAAGAAATTTGGAAAAACTCAACTTTTTACTCAAAGTCCCATAACTCCCGCTAGACCCAATCAATCAAGCTGGAAATTCAGGAAAGTTTAGTTCAAAGTGTGCCAAAGCTGCTGGCAAAATTTGGCGAATGTATATTTTAGGTGCCCGAACAACTTTTTCGCCCGACTCTTGGAAAACTTTGAAGAAATTTGGAAAAACTCAACTTTTTTACTCAAAGTCCCATAACTCCCGCTAGACCCAATCAATCAAGCTGGAAATTCAGGAAAGAATAGTTCAAAGTGTGCCAAAGCTGCTGGCAAAATTTGGCGAATGTATATTTTAGGTGCCCGAACAACTTTTTCGCCCGACTCTTGAAAAACTTTGAAGAAATTTGGAAAAACTCAACTTTTTTACTCAAAGTCCCATAACTCCCGCTAGACCCAATCAATCAAGCTGGAAATTCAGGAAAGTATAGTTCAAAGTGTGCCAAAGCTGCTGGCAAAATTTGGCGAATGTATATTTTAGGTGCCCGAACAACTTTTTCGCCCGACTCTTGGAAAACTTTGAAGAAATTTGGAAAAACTCAACTTTTTTACTCAAAGTCCCATAACTCCCGCTAGACCCAATCAATCAAGCTGGAAATTCAGGAAAGTATAGTTCAAAGTGTGCCAAAGCTGCTGGCAAAATTTGGCGAATGTATATTTTAGGTGCCCGAACAACTTTTTCGCCCGACTCTTGGAAAACTTTGAAGAAATTTGGAAAAACTCAACTTTTTACTCAAAGTCCCATAACTCCCGCTAGACCCAATCAATCAAGCTGGAAATTCAGGAAAGTATAGTTCAAAGTGTGCCAAAGCTGCTGGCAAAATTTGGCGAATGTATATTTTAGGTGCCCGAACAACTTTTTCGCCCGACTCTTGGAAAACTTTGAAGAAATTTGGAAAAACTCAACTTTTTACTCAAAGTCCCATAACTCCCGCTAGACCCAATCAATCAAGCTGGAAATTCAGGAAAGTATAGTTCAAAGTGTGCCAAAGCTGCTGGCAAAATTTGGCGAATGTATATTTTAGGTGCCCGAACAACTTTTTCGCCCGACTCTTGGAAAACTTTGAAGAAATTTGGAAAAACTCAACTTTTTACTCAAAGTCCCATAACTCCCGCTAGACCCAATCAATCAAGCTGGAAATTCAGGAAAGTATAGTTCAAAGTGTGCCAAAGCTGCTGGCAAAATTTGGCGAATGTATATTTTAGGTGCCCGAACAACTTTTTCGCCCGACTCTTGGAAAACTTTGAAGAAATTTGGAAAAACTCAACTTTTTACTCAAAGTCCCATAACTCCCGCTAGACCCAATCAATCAAGCTGGAAATTCAGGAAAGAATAGTTCAAAGTGTGCCAAAGCTGCTGGCAAAATTTGGCGAATGTATATTTTAGGTGCCCGAACAACTTTTTCGCCCGACTCTTGAAAAACTTTGAAGAAATTTGGAAAAACTCAACTTTTTTACTCAAAGTCCCATAACTCCCGCTAGACCCAATCAATCAAGCTGGAAATTCAGGAAAGTATAGTTCAAAGTGTGCCAAAGCTGCTGGCAAAATTTGGCGAATGTATATTTTAGGTGCCCGAACAACTTTTTCGCCCGACTCTTGGAAAACTTTGAAGAAATTTGGAAAAACTCAACTTTTTACTCAAAGTCCCATAACTCCCGCTAGACCCAATCAATCAAGCTGGAAATTCAGGAAAGTATAGTTCAAAGTGTGCCAAAGCTGCTGGCAAAATTTGGCGAATGTATATTTTAGGTGCCCGAACAACTTTTTCGCCCGACTCTTGGAAAACTTTGAAGAAATTTGGAAAAACTCAACTTTTTACTCAAAGTCCCATAACTCCCGCTAGACCCAATCAATCAAGCTGGAAATTCAGGAAAGTTTAGTTCAAAGTGTGCCAAAGCTGCTGGCAAAATTTGGCGAATGTATATTTTAGGTGCCCGAACAACTTTTTCGCCCGACTCTTGGAAAACTTTGAAGAAATTTGGAAAAACTCAACTTTTTACTCAAAGTCCCATAACTCCCGCTAGACCCAATCAATCAAGCTGGAAATTCAGGAAAGAATAGTTCAAAGTGTGCCAAAGCTGCTGGCAAAATTTGGCGAATGTATATTTTAGGTGCCCGAACAACTTTTTCGCCCGACTCTTGGAAAACTTTGAAGAAATTTGGAAAAACTCAACTTTTTACTCAAAGTCCCATAACTGCCGCTAGACCCAATCAATCAAGCTGGAAATTCAGAAAGTATAGTTCAAAGTGTGCCAAAGCTGCTGGCAAAATTTGGCGAATGTATATTTTAGGTGCCCGAACAACTTTTTCGCCCGACTCTTGGAAAACTTTGAAGAAATTTGGAAAAACTCAACTTTTTACTCAAAGTCCCATAACTCCCGCTAGACCCAATCAATCAAGCTGGAAATTCAGGAAAGAATAGTTCAAAGTGTGCCAAAGCTGCTGGCAAAATTTGGCGAATGTATATTTTAGGTGCCCGAACAACTTTTTCGCCCGACTCTTGGAAAACTTTGAAGAAATTTGGAAAAACTCAACTTTTTACTCAAAGTCCCATAACTCCCGCTAGACCCAATCAATCAAGCTGGAAATTCAGGAAAGTATAGTTCAAAGTGTGCCAAAGCTGCTGGCAAAATTTGGCGAATGTATATTTTAGGTGCCCGAACAACTTTTTCGCCCGACTCTTGGAAAACTTTGAAGAAATTTGGAAAAACTCAACTTTTTACTCAAAGTCCCATAACTCCCGCTAGACCCAATCAATCAAGCTGGAAATTCAGGAAAGTATAGTTCAAAGTGTGCCAAAGCTGCTGGCAAAATTTGGCGAATGTATATTTTAGGTGCCCGAACAACTTTTTCGCCCGACTCTTGGAAAACTTTGAAGAAATTTGGAAAAACTCAACTTTTTACTCAAAGTCCCATAACTCCCGCTAGACCCAATCAATCAAGCTGGAAATTCAGGAAAGTTTAGTTCAAAGTGTGCCAAAGCTGCTGGCAAAATTTGGCGAATGTATATTTTAGGTGCCCGAACAACTTTTTCGCCCGACTCTTGGAAAACTTTGAAGAAATTTGGAAAAACTCAACTTTTTACTCAAAGTCCCATAACTGCCGCTAGACCCAATCAATCAAGTTGAAAATTCAGAAAAGTATAGTTCAAAGTGTGCCAAAGCTGCTGGCAAAATTTGGCGAATGTATATTTTAGGTGCCCGAACAACTTTTTCGCCCGACTCTTGAAAAACTTTGAAGAAATTTGGAAAAACTCAACTTTTTACTCAAAGTCCCATAACTCCCGCTAGACCCAATCAATCAAGCTGGAAATTCAGGAAAGAATAGTTCAAAGTGTGCCAAAGCTGCTGGCAAAATTTGGCGAATGTATATTTTAGGTGCCCGAACAACTTTTTCGCCCGACTCTTGAAAACTTTGAAGAAATTTGGAAAAACTCAACTTTTTACTCAAAGTCCCATAACTCCCGCTAGACCCAATCAATCAAGCTGGAAATTCAGGAAAGTATAGTTCAAAGTGTGCCAAAGCTGCTGGCAAAATTTGGCGAATGTATATTTTAGGTGCCCGAACAACTTTTTCGCCCGACTCTTGGAAAACTTTGAAGAAATTTGGAAAAACTCAACTTTTTTACTCAAAGTCCCATAACTGCCGCTAGACCCAATCAATCAAGTTGAAAATTTAGAAAAGTATAGTTCAAAGTGTGCCAAAGCTGCTGGCAAAATTTGGCGAATGTATATTTTAGGTGCCCGAACAACTTTTTCGCCCGACTCTTGAAAACTTTGAAGAAATTTGGAAAAACTCAACTTTTTTACTCAAAGTCCCATAACTCCCGCTAGACCCAATCAATCAAGCTGGAAATTCAGGAAAGTATAGTTCAAAGTGTGCCAAAGCTGCTGGCAAAATTTGGCGAATGTATATTTTAGGTGCCCGAACAACTTTTTCGCCCGACTCTTGGAAAACTTTGAAGAAATTTGGAAAAACTCAACTTTTTACTCAAAGTCCCATAACTCCCGCTAGACCCAATCAATCAAGCTGGAAATTCAGGAAAGAATAGTTCAAAGTGTGCCAAAGCTGCTGGCAAAATTTGGCGAATGTATATTTTAGGTGCCCGAACAACTTTTTCGCCCGACTCTTGGAAAACTTTGAAGAAATTTGGAAAAACTCAACTTTTTACTCAAAGTCCCATAACTCCCGCTAGACCCAATCAATCAAGCTGGAAATTCAGGAAAGTATAGTTCAAAGTGTGCCAAAGCTGCTGGCAAAATTTGGCGAATGTATATTTTAGGTGCCCGAACAACTTTTTCGCCCGACTCTTGGAAAACTTTGAAGAAATTTGGAAAAACTCAACTTTTTACTCAAAGTCCCATAACTCCCGCTAGACCCAATCAATCAAGCTGGAAATTCAGGAAAGAATAGTTCAAAGTGTGCCAAAGCTGCTGGCAAAATTTGGCGAATGTATATTTTAGGTGCCCGAACAACTTTTTCGCCCGACTCTTGGAAAACTTTGAAGAAATTTGGAAAAACTCAACTTTTTACTCAAAGTCCCATAACTCCCGCTAGACCCAATCAATCAAGCTGGAAATTCAGGAAAGTATAGTTCAAAGTGTGCCAAAGCTGCTGGCAAAATTTGGCGAATGTATATTTTAGGTGCCCGAACAACTTTTTCGCCCGACTCTTGGAAAACTTTGAAGAAATTTGGAAAAACTCAACTTTTTACTCAAAGTCCCATAACTCCCGCTAGACCCAATCAATCAAGCTGGAAATTCAGGAAAGTATAGTTCAAAGTGTGCCAAAGCTGCTGGCAAAATTTGGCGAATGTATATTTTAGGTGCCCGAACAACTTTTTCGCCCGACTCTTGGAAAACTTTGAAGAAATTTGGAAAAACTCAACTTTTTTACCCAAAGTCCCATAACTCCCGCTAGACCCAATCAATCAAGCTGGAAATTCAGGAAAGAATAGTTCAAAGTGTGCCAAAGCTGCTGGCAAAATTTGGCGAATGTATATTTTAGGTGCCCGAACAACTTTTTCGCCCGACTCTTGGAAAACTTTGAAGAAATTTGGAAAAACTCAACTTTTTTACTCAAAGTCCCATAACTCCCGCTAGACCCAATCAATCAAGCTGGAAATTCAGGAAAGAATAGTTCAAAGTGTGCCAAAGCTGCTGGCAAAATTTGGCGAATGTATATTTTAGGTGCCCGAACAACTTTTTCGCCCGACTCTTGGAAAACTTTGAAGAAATTTGGAAAAACTCAACTTTTTTACCCAAAGTCCCATAACTCCCGCTAGACCCAATCAATCAAGCTGGAAATTCAGGAAAGAATAGTTCAAAGTGTGCCAAAGCTGCTGGCAAAATTTGGCGAATGTATATTTTAGGTGCCCGAACAACTTTTTCGCCCGACTCTTGGAAAACTTTGAAGAAATTTGGAAAAACTCAACTTTTTTACCCAAAGTCCCATAACTCCCGCTAGACCCAATCAATCAAGCTGGAAATTCAGGAAAGTATAGTTCAAAGTGTGCCAAAGCTGCTGGCAAAATTTGGCGAATGTATATTTTAGGTGCCCGAACAACTTTTTCGCCCGACTCTTGGAAAACTTTGAAGAAATTTGGAAAAACTCAACTTTTTTACTCAAAGTCCCATAACTCCCGCTAGACCCAATCAATCAAGCTGGAAATTTAGGAAAGTTTAGTTCAAAGTGTGCCAAAGCTGCTGGCAAAATTTGGCGAATGTATATTTTAGGTGCCCGAACAACTTTTTCGCCCGACTCTTGGAAAACTTTGAAGAAATTTGGAAAAACTCAACTTTTTACTCAAAGTCCCATAACTGCCGCTAGACCCAATCAATCAAGTTGAAAATTTAGAAAGTATAGTTCAAAGTGTGCCAAAGCTGCTGGCAAAATTTGGCGAATGTATATTTTAGGTGCCCGAACAACTTTTTCGCCCGACTCTTGGAAAACTTTGAAGAAATTTGGAAAACTCAACTTTTTACTCAAAGTCCCATAACTCCCGCTAGACCCAATCAATCAAGCTGGAAATTCAGGAAAGTTTAGTTCAAAGTGTGCCAAAGCTGCTGGCAAAATTTGGCGAATGTATATTTTAGGTGCCCGAACAACTTTTTCGCCCGACTCTTGGAAAACTTTGAAGAAATTTGGAAAAACTCAACTTTTTACTCAAAGTCCCATAACTCCCGCTAGACCCAATCAATCAAGCTGGAAATTCAGGAAAGTTTAGTTCAAAGTGTGCCAAAGCTGCTGGCAAAATTTGGCGAATGTATATTTTAGGTGCCCGAACAACTTTTTCGCCCGACTCTTGGAAAACTTTGAAGAAATTTGGAAAACTCAACTTTTTACTCAAAGTCCCATAACTGCCGCTAGACCCAATCAATCAAGTTGAAAATTTAGAAAAGTATAGTTCAAAGTGTGCCAAAGCTGCTGGCAAAATTTGGCGAATGTATATTTTAGGTGCCCGAACAACTTTTTCGCCCGACTCTTGGAAAACTTTGAAGAAATTTGGAAAAACTCAACTTTTTACTCAAAGTCCCATAACTCCCGCTAGACCCAATCAATCAAGCTGGAAATTCAGGAAAGTATAGTTCAAAGTGTGCCAAAGCTGCTGGCAAAATTTGGCGAATGTATATTTTAGGTGCCCGAACAACTTTTTCGCCCGACTCTTGGAAAACTTTGAAGAAATTTGGAAAAACTCAACTTTTTACTCAAAGTCCCATAACTCCCGCTAGACCCAATCAATCAAGCTGGAAATTCAGGAAAGTTTAGTTCAAAGTGTGCCAAAGCTGCTGGCAAAATTTGGCGAATGTATATTTTAGGTGCCCGAACAACTTTTTCGCCCGACTCTTGGAAAACTTTGAAGAAATTTGGAAAAACTCAACTTTTTTACTCAAAGTCCCATAACTGCCGCTAGACCCAATCAATCAAGCTGGAAATTCAGGAAAGAATAGTTCAAAGTGTGCCAAAGCTGCTGGCAAAATTTGGCGAATGTATATTTTAGGTGCCCGAACAACTTTTTCGCCCGACTCTTGAAAAACTTTGAAGAAATTTGGAAAAACTCAACTTTTTTACTCAAAGTCCCATAACTCCCGCTAGACCCAATCAATCAAGCTGGAAATTCAGGAAAGTATAGTTCAAAGTGTGCCAAAGCTGCTGGCAAAATTTGGCGAATGTATATTTTAGGTGCCCGAACAACTTTTTCGCCCGACTCTTGGAAAACTTTGAAGAAATTTGGAAAAACTCAACTTTTTACTCAAAGTCCCATAACTCCCGCTAGACCCAATCAATCAAGCTGGAAATTCAGGAAAGTATAGTTCAAAGTGTGCCAAAGCTGCTGGCAAAATTTGGCGAATGTATATTTTAGGTGCCCGAACAACTTTTTCGCCCGACTCTTGGAAAACTTTGAAGAAATTTGGAAAAACTCAACTTTTTACTCAAAGTCCCATAACTGCCGCTAGACCCAATCAATCAAGTTGAAAATTCAGAAAAGTATAGTTCAAAGTGTGCCAAAGCTGCTGGCAAAATTTGGCGAATGTATATTTTAGGTGCCCGAACAACTTTTTCGCCCGACTCTTGAAAAACTTTGAAGAAATTTGGAAAAACTCAACTTTTTACTCAAAGTCCCATAACTCCCGCTAGACCCAATCAATCAAGCTGGAAATTCAGGAAAGTATAGTTCAAAGTGTGCCAAAGCTGCTGGCAAAATTTGGCGAATGTATATTTTAGGTGCCCGAACAACTTTTTCGCCCGACTCTTGGAAAACTTTGAAGAAATTTGGAAAAACTCAACTTTTTTACCCAAAGTCCCATAACTCCCGCTAGACCCAATCAATCAAGCTGGAAATTCAGGAAAGAATAGTTCAAAGTGTGCCAAAGCTGCTGGCAAAATTTGGCGAATGTATATTTTAGGTGCCCGAACAACTTTTTCGCCCGACTCTTGGAAAACTTTGAAGAAATTTGGAAAAACTCAACTTTTTACTCAAAGTCCCATAACTCCCGCTAGACCCAATCAATCAAGCTGGAAATTCAGGAAAGTATAGTTCAAAGTGTGCCAAAGCTGCTGGCAAAATTTGGCGAATGTATATTTTAGGTGCCCGAACAACTTTTTCGCCCGACTCTTGGAAAACTTTGAAGAAATTTGGAAAAACTCAACTTTTTTACCCAAAGTCCCATAACTCCCGCTAGACCCAATCAATCAAGCTGGAAATTCAGGAAAGAATAGTTCAAAGTGTGCCAAAGCTGCTGGCAAAATTTGGCGAATGTATATTTTAGGTGCCCGAACAACTTTTTCGCCCGACTCTTGGAAAACTTTGAAGAAATTTGGAAAAACTCAACTTTTTACTCAAAGTCCCATAACTCCCGCTAGACCCAATCAATCAAGCTGGAAATTCAGGAAAGTATAGTTCAAAGTGTGCCAAAGCTGCTGGCAAAATTTGGCGAATGTATATTTTAGGTGCCCGAACAACTTTTTCGCCCGACTCTTGGAAAACTTTGAAGAAATTTGGAAAAACTCAACTTTTTACTCAAAGTCCCATAACTCCCGCTAGACCCAATCAATCAAGCTGGAAATTCAGGAAAGTATAGTTCAAAGTGTGCCAAAGCTGCTGGCAAAATTTGGCGAATGTATATTTTAGGTGCCCGAACAACTTTTTCGCCCGACTCTTGGAAAACTTTGAAGAAATTTGGAAAAACTCAACTTTTTACCCAAAGTCCCATAACTCCCGCTAGACCCAATCAATCAAGCTGGAAATTCAGGAAAGAATAGTTCAAAGTGTGCCAAAGCTGCTGGCAAAATTTGGCGAATGTATATTTTAGGTGCCCGAACAACTTTTTCGCCCGACTCTTGGAAAACTTTGAAGAAATTTGGAAAAACTCAACTTTTTTACTCAAAGTCTCATAACTCCCGCTAGACCCAATCAATCAAGCTGGAAATTCAGGAAAGAATAGTTCAAAGTGTGCCAAAGCTGCTGGCAAAATTTGGCGAATGTATATTTTAGGTGCCCGAACAACTTTTTCGCCCGACTCTTGGAAAACTTTGAAGAAATGTGGAAAAACTCAACTTTTTTACCCAAAGTCCCATAACTCCCGCTAGACCCTATCAATCAAGCTGGAAATTCAGGAAAGAATAGTTCAAAGTGTGCCAAAGCTGCTGGCAAAATTTGGCGAATGTATATTTTAGGTGCCCGAACAACTTTTTCGCCCGACTCTTGGAAAACTTTGAAGAAATTTGGAAAAACTCAACTTTTTTACCCAAAGTCCCATAACTCCCGCTAGACCCAATCAATCAAGCTGGAAATTCAGGAAAGTATAGTTCAAAGTGTGCCAAAGCTGCTGGCAAAATTTAGCGAATGTATATTTTAGGTGCCCGAACAACTTTTTCGCCCGACTCTTGGAAAACTTTGAAGAAATTTGGAAAAACTCAACTTTTTTACTCAAAGTCCCATAACTCCCGCTAGACCCAATCAATCAAGCTGGAAATTTAGGAAAGTTTAGTTCAAAGTGTGCCAAAGCTGCTGGCAAAATTTGGCGAATGTATATTTTAGGTGCCCGAACAACTTTTTCGCCCGACTCTTGGAAAACTTTGAGAAATTTGGAAAAACTCAACTTTTTTACTCAAAGTCCCATAACTGCCGCTAGACCCGATCAATCAAGTTGAAAATTTAGAAAAGTATAGTTCAATGTGTGCCAAAGCTGCTGGCAAAATTTGGCGAATGTATATTTTAGGTGCCCGAACAACTTTTTCGCCCGACTCTTGGAAAACTTTGAAGAAATTTGGAAAAACTCAACTTTTTACTCAAAGTCCCATAACTCCCGCTAGACCCAATCAATCAAGCTGGAAATTCAGGAAAGTTTAGTTCAAAGTGTGCCAAAGCTGCTGGCAAAATTTGGCGAATGTATATTTTAGGTGCCCGAACAACTTTTTCGCCCGACTCTTGGAAAACTTTGAAGAAATTTGGAAAAACTCAACTTTTTACTCAAAGTCCCATAACTCCCGCTAGACCCAATCAATCAAGCTGGAAATTCAGGAAAGTTTAGTTCAAAGTGTGCCAAAGCTGCTGGCAAAATTTGGCGAATGTATATTTTAGGTGCCCGAACAACTTTTTCGCCCGACTCTTGGAAAACTTTGAAGAAATTTGGAAAAACTCAACTTTTTTACTCAAAGTCCCATAACTGCCGCTAGACCCGATCAATCAAGTTGAAAATTTAGAAAAGTATAGTTCAAAGTGTGCCAAAGCTGCTGGCAAAATTTGGCGAATGTATATTTTAGGTGCCCGAACAACTTTTTCGCCCGACTCTTGGAAAACTTTGAAGAAATTTGGAAAAACTCAACTTTTTACTCAAAGTCCCATAACTCCCGCTAGACCCAATCAATCAAGCTGGAAATTCAGGAAAGTATAGTTCAAAGTGTGCCAAAGCTGCTGGCAAAATTTGGCGAATGTATATTTTAGGTGCCCGAACAACTTTTTCGCCCGACTCTTGGAAAACTTTGAAGAAATTTGGAAAAACTCAACTTTTTACTCAAAGTCCCATAACTCCCGCTAGACCCAATCAATCAAGCTGGAAATTCAGGAAAGTTTAGTTCAAAGTGTGCCAAAGCTGCTGGCAAAATTTGGCGAATGTATATTTTAGGTGCCCGAACAACTTTTTCGCCCGACTCTTGGAAAACTTTGAAGAAATTTGGAAAAACTCAACTTTTTACTCAAAGTCCCATAACTCCCGCTAGACCCAATCAATCAAGCTGGAAATTCAGGAAAGAATAGTTCAAAGTGTGCCAAAGCTGCTGGCAAAATTTGGCGAATGTATATTTTAGGTGCCCGAACAACTTTTTCGCCCGACTCTTGAAAAACTTTGAAGAAATTTGGAAAAACTCAACTTTTTTACTCAAAGTCCCATAACTCCCGCTAGACCCAATCAATCAAGCTGGAAATTCAGGAAAGTATAGTTCAAAGTGTGCCAAAGCTGCTGGCAAAATTTGGCGAATGTATATTTTAGGTGCCCGAACAACTTTTTCGCCCGACTCTTGGAAAACTTTGAAGAAATTTGGAAAAACTCAACTTTTTACTCAAAGTCCCATAACTCCCGCTAGACCCAATCAATCAAGCTGGAAATTCAGGAAAGTATAGTTCAAAGTGTGCCAAAGCTGCTGGCAAAATTTGGCGAATGTATATTTTAGGTGCCCGAACAACTTTTTCGCCCGACTCTTGGAAAACTTTGAAGAAATTTGGAAAAACTCAACTTTTTACTCAAAGTCCCATAACTCCCGCTAGACCCAATCAATCAAGCTGGAAATTCAGGAAAGTTTAGTTCAAAGTGTGCCAAAGCTGCTGGCAAAATTTGGCGAATGTATATTTTAGGTGCCCGAACAACTTTTTCGCCCGACTCTTGGAAAACTTTGAAGAAATTTGGAAAAACTCAACTTTTTACTCAAAGTCCCATAACTCCCGCTAGACCCAATCAATCAAGCTGGAAATTCAGGAAAGTATAGTTCAAAGTGTGCCAAAGCTGCTGGCAAAATTTGGCGAATGTATATTTTAGGTGCCCGAACAACTTTTTCGCCCGACTCTTGGAAAACTTTGAAGAAATTTGGAAAAACTCAACTTTTACTCAAAGTCCCATAACTCCCGCTAGACCCAATCAATCAAGCTGGAAATTCAGGAAAGTTTAGTTCAAAGTGTGCCAAAGCTGCTGGCAAAATTTGGCGAATGTATATTTTAGGTGCCCGAACAACTTTTTCGCCCGACTCTTGGAAAACTTTGAAGAAATTTGGAAAAACTCAACTTTTTACTCAAAGTCCCATAACTCCCGCTAGACCCAATCAATCAAGCTGGAAATTCAGGAAAGAATAGTTCAAAGTGTGCCAAAGCTGCTGGCAAAATTTGGCGAATGTATATTTTAGGTGCCCGAACAACTTTTTCGCCCGACTCTTGGAAAACTTTGAAGAAATTTGGAAAAACTCAACTTTTTACTCAAAGTCCCATAACTCCCGCTAGACCCAATCAATCAAGCTGGAAATTCAGGAAAGTATAGTTCAAAGTGGGCCAAAGCTGCTGGCAAAATTTGGCGAATGTATATTTTAGGTGCCCGAACAACTTTTCCGCCCGACTCTTGGAAAACTTTGAAGAAATTTGGAAAAACTCAACTTTTTTACTCAAAGTCCCATAACTCCCGCTAGACCCAATCAATCAAGCTGGAAATTCAGGAAAGTTTAGTTCAAAGTGTGCCAAAGCTGCTGGCAAAATTTGGCGAATGTATATTTTAGGTGCCCGAACAACTTTTTCGCCCGACTCTTGGAAAACTTTGAAGAAATTTGGAAAAACTCAACTTTTTTACTCAAAGTCCCATAACTCCCGCTAGACCCAATCAATCAAGCTGGAAATTCAGGAAAGAATAGTTCAAAGTGTGCCAAAGCTGCTGGCAAAATTTGGCGAATGTATATTTTAGGTGCCCGAACAACTTTTTCGCCCGACTCTTGGAAAACTTTGAAGAAATTTGGAAAAACTCAACTTTTTTACCAAAAGTCCCATAACTCCCGCTAGACCCAATCAATCAATCAAGATGAAACACTTTTATTTTCAATTGAGGACTTAACATTTAAATGGATTTTGGTTTTTAAGTATTCATATTCATATATAACTTCACTATGGAGGTTTCAAATTACCACATTTTAGTTAAATTCGCTTTATTTCGATAAAAAACCAACATAATCTTTTACAAGATCTTATTAATTCACAGAATTTTAAATTACTTTTAATAAAATGAACCACCCTAATATTTCCGTAGTTCCACAAAATTCCGCTAGAGGCGCTTCATGCAGCCTTTCGGTGCTGTCAGAATTTTGGTGCTTAATTCACGGAGGTAATCCATTCACAATGAACCCATTGGGTTTAAGAAAAACTGCACCACACATTGCCGCTCTTTACTCGTGTTTCGTTTGATTTTGAAATGATTTTTTTGGTTTTGTCATGCTTGCACCCACTTGCTCACCCTTAATATAAGAGTGCCAGTGCGGGGCTGTTGAAACGAATCAATCGACAAAACCGTGAGAAAATGTTATGGGTGTTAACAAAATTTAACACACAAACAAAAAACAGTGACATGAAATGACCATTTCAGCATGCTGCTAGGGTGGCATCGTCGATGAAAGCCTTAAAAAAAATACTAGAATAATTTCACTTTACCATCTCGCGACGAATGGCTTCTTCAAAGAAAAATTGACTTGATCACAAAAATTTAACATGTTTGAACGTTGAACTCGGGTAACATCGTTTTAGACCGTCGCAACGGTCTGAATTTATACGAGGTGAGTATGTATTGCATTCGATCGTAATATTTATTATTAAAACGATAAAATATATAGAAAATCCAAAAATTGAAGAAACAAAATCAAAACAAATAGACTAGAAAAATAAAATTTAAAAAAAAGCAAACAACTTAGACATTTGAAAACATCATAATTTAAGGATATTTAAAATTATAAAATTTCAAAATTTAAGCATCCGAAAACTTTAAAAATTAAAGCATTTTAAAATAAAAAAAAATCATTGAAATTATAAACGCATTTTTGTTATTTTTTGAAATTTTTAAAAGTTTAATTTCAAATAAATTAAAAAAAGAAAAATCATAAAACTCCAAAATTAAAAACTTAGAAAAAATCAAAAGCTAGAAAAATAGAAAGTTAAAAAAAAAGAATTGCGTTTTAAAATTCAAAACATAAAAAAAGACACCTAAAATTTTGTAATCTTTACATAAAATTTTAAATATGAAAATTCTGAAAAAAACATTTTTTTATTTATAAAAAATGCTATTTTGAAAATCTTTAGAATTACGTAAGTTTTTACTAACCTTGAATGCTTTGAAATTTTTAAAATATTTTGAAAGAAGCAAAAAATTATAAATTGTTGAGTTTTAAACTCGCAATTCGCAATTCGTTTTAAACTCAAAAAAAAAAAAAAAAAATAGATGGCATATCGAAAAATTATGATCGAATTAATCCAACCTAATTATTTTTTTAAGATTGATAGTTAGCATTAGCATTAGCATTAGCATTTGGAGGACGCCCCACCACCGGAAGGCTCCACAACGCTTATCCCTCTGTTTGGTCTGGTTGTGTTAGACCCTCATCCGGAACAATAATCCAACACGGGAGATACCATGTCTTCATCTTTTGATGAGTGTGTAATACAGCCCAGGGCATAAGGGGGTCCAGGCCGGGTCCAAGCTATCCTCAGGGATATGAAGGATCGTTAGTAAACACCTATCTAAAGTGCGCAAGGACCCTACGTCACCTTAGTGGTATAGATGTTTGTAGGGAGGTTTTGGACTCAATGTTAGTAGGAGAGGTAGAACCCTAGGATACACCTCGAAAGGCGTTGCGGGTTGGTTGTAACAGTATTCCTAATTCCAGTCTAGGCTCACCAAGTCGCCATGGCCTAGTGGTTAGCATTTTTGCTTACCAATCCAAAGGACGGGGGTTCGAACCCCGCCTTCAGCGACTTTGATTTTTCGTTCATATTCAGCATTTCAAGTATTTCTATGTCCTTAACTTTCTCGATGGGAGCAGATGGGAATCGAACCCAGAACCATTTGCTTACAAAGCAAACACTGTAACCATTCAGCCACAGCTGCTCCTTCCTTTTTTAAGATTGATAGTTTTATAAGTTTTAAAATTTAAATCTTTCAAATTTTCAAAATTTAAATCTTGCAAATTATAATCGATTTTTAAAGTTTTTTTTTTTAATTTGCAATTGTTAAAATTCAAATAAATCAAAACTTTAAAAAATCTGAGAATTCAAAAATAAAAAAAAACAACAATTTAAAAAGCCTTTTGAGGGCTTTTAACTTTGAAAAATCTAGAAAAATGCAGATTAAAAAACATGAAAATATAATAATTTAAAATCAAAAATATCCGAAAACTACAAAAAAAAATAACGCCTAAATTTTGAAATTTCAAATTTCAAATTGAAATTTATTAAAAAATATAATTTTTAAATCAAGAGTTTTTTAAAGGTCCTATAAGCTATTGTGTTTCATATCTAAACTTTTTTTATTAGGTCCTATAAACATATGAAACACAATAGCTTATAGGACCTTTAAAAAACTCTAGATTTGTTTACAGGACCTTTTCAAAAAAAAAAAAACTCTAAAAATGTTCTAAAACTTAAAAAAAATCAAAAATATATATTTTTCCACCTTTTTTCAATTTATTTTGATGATACATCGAAAGATTACGATCGAATTATCTCAACTTCCCACTGAGAATTTTGGCTCGAGCCTCGACTCGATTCAAGCTCAATCTCGAGCCAGATCGGCACGAGGCTCGAGCCAAAATTCTCAGTGGGTTACTTTCACCAAATTACGACTTAAGGAGGTATTAGACTATGACAAACAAATAAACAATCTCGCACTTTTTGACAGTTTGCCTGCTTTGTTTACAAACACTTCAGCCTGCACATATTTTGCCTTGTTTGCCAGTTTTCCAAACTGTCAAACGCGAAAAAGTGCGACTTTGTTTGTGTGTTTATCATAGTCTAATACCTCCTTTACGAGTGCAATAATCACCTCGATGGACGACTCTTTAAATAATAATTTTGAAAAATCCAAATTATAAAAATTAAAATAAATGGAAAAAAATCTTTAAACGTTTTATAATTTTCAATTAAAAAGAAATTTAAAATTCAGATATTTAAAAAAATAAAAATATTAAAATAAACATTCTTAAAGTAGGACCTTTTCAAACAAAAAATAAATAAAAAAAACTCTAGATTTTAAGTTTGTAAACTTGAAAAAAAAAAAGATTTTGATTTTGTTTTATAAAATCCTTTTTTTTTTTAATTTTCTGTAGATAAATGTGTTAGAGCCGTTGCAAATATTTTTCATGTTTTTTTTCGGCCAAATCGAAAAAAAAACAAATTTAATAAGAGAAATATCGATGCTGTTGAAATATTTCGATAGAATTAAAAAACTATGATGGTTTTTTTTGTATCGTCATATAAAGATATTTTTTTACGAATAACAATATAAATGTATTATTGTTCAACTAATTTCACTGTTTTAAATACCGATACCGATGTTAAATTTGTCGATAAATTACGATTTAGTTTTCAACAAAAAAAATATCCTTATTTTTCGAAAATTGTCAGCTGAATGCACTCATTTTTGAAGATAAACTTTTGCACTGTTTATTTAAAGTACGAATAAGGCTTTTTTGAAAAGTGCTGCCGAAATCTAAGCAACAAGACTAGTATTCACCTGAATCTATATCTCTGATAACAAAATGTTTCGGCGCAACGTGATTAAATTTATTAAATTTAAATGTTTTGTTAGAAAAGACAATGGGTTTAGATAATTTCTTCAAATGTTCGCGACCAACAAAAATGTACTTTTATGAAAAAAAAAAAACTTTACAGCACGGAAAGCTGCCAGAAAACAAAAAAAAAGTGAGTCACTTACTTTCATCAAACTTCAACGAGCAAAGAGCATTTTCCCGTGTGATCCAACAGCCCAAATATTTGTTTGTCATTTTGCGATAGTTTGCACACTTTTTTTTTCTTCTAATCGTCCGTTTTTAAAAAGAGCTTTCGTATCGTGATTTTCCTTCTCCTAATAAACTGTAAGCAAAACTCCGTGCCGTCGGTTGGGTTGATGTTGCTCTAGAGTAAATAATTTTGAGTCTTCGAGTGACGCGATCTTGTTTGAATTTTTGTGTTGTGTTTTTCTGTGTCTGTGTTTTCTAGTACGTTTTTGTCTCTCCGTCACACACCGATCTTAGTTTAAAAAATTAAAAAGAAGCAAATTTGCTAGCAAATTTCCTAACCGTTTCCTTCCTCTAGCATCGTAAGCGCAATCTCTTCTAAAACGAGAAACTTTTCATTTGTTTGCCCTACTACTCATGTTAACCTTCAATTGCCAATTATTATTCTGTTTTTTCCTTTGTCTATGCCTTCGCTCGCTCTTTCCTTTTTCTCTAAAACGTAACAGTAACTATTGGTTTTGTGGCGAACTTGTGCTGCCACACTGTTTATTTTCGCTGGACGTTTTAATCGTTTTTCAACTCTCCTGTTGGAACAAACCCAAAAAAATAATAATCAAGCAGCGTGTTGCAAAACTATTGTTTGATTTAATAAAAATCAACTTTTTTTTTCATTATGTGTGAGTGTGTCTGTGTTGTGTGTAAATATAAAACGAAACAAAAACAATCTGATCTGAGCACGACTATTTTCAATTATTTTCTTCTTTCACTTTGTTGTAAGTAACTTGAAAAAGTCGAAAGGCGAACAAAACGAAACTCTCTTAAACTATGCGGTTATTCCATACACTTTAAAGAAAAAAACATAGTTTTACTCTTGCTTTTACATAACCCGGAGCGGAATTAATGTAAAATAATTAGTTTAGAATACATATGTATAAAAAGCCTACAAGTAAAAGGGGTTTGATTTGTTTGTGTATAAAAGAATCAAGGCTACACTAAATATGTTTTTTTTTGCATTTTATAAATCAATCGATGAACGTGTGTACAATAAAAAGAGTTAATAATTGGCTACTATGTAAACGTTTGATTATAAGTGAAAAATATATAATTCATAATTATACATTTTTTCTTGCTGTGTGTGTGTATTTTGCAGTAACGAAAAAACAAGCTAAAACATATACGAATAATTAAAACGCGCTCCCGTTTTCATCTCTCCTAAACCACTTTTTAGTGACTTTTTTTTGTGTCCTTGTGTGTGTAAAGCTTCCAGCGATATTTCTTGTTTTGCTTAATTTTTTTCTTCTGTTTGTCCAATAGAAATACTAGTTACAAATAACGAATAGCGAGTAAGTGATAATATTTAGCAATATAAACATTTAATAAATAGATTAATTATAATTTTCAATTTGCAATATAACCATCAATAATAATAATAATGAATCACCATTTTTCCTGGTCTATATCACGCTTTCTATATCGGTTGCTTGGCTCCTCTTCTAAGCTTTTGTTTGATTTACTAGACTTTTTGTTTTTGCTTGCTTGCTTTAAAGTGTGTTTGTTTGACAGTTGCGTTGCTACGCTCCCTCTCTCTATTGTTCTGTTTCTCTTTACTGTCAGCGCACGATTCTAGGAAAAAAAAAACGAGTTTTTTTTTCTCTCTCTTGTATATATGTATAATGTGTGTTACTTTCCATTTTGTATATATTAGCTAATTCTTTTACTTGAAGTTCCTAGAAAACGGGTTCTTTCCTACGTCCTTCCTAACCTTCTCTGCCTGCTGCTTCTTCTCTCTCCTCCTTCTCCTATCTTGCTGAGTAACTTTCACTTCTTCTCCCTCTCCTTCATCTCTCTCCCCCTAAATAGCAGTTTTGTTTCGATCCGAAAAAATATATATTATATATTCTAAAAACACACGTTTTCTGCAAAACAGAAAAGAAAAGTTTCTAAAACAAACATTGAATAATATAGTGTGTCTACACAGGCGACGCCGAGAGGTGACGTCGCGACGCCGCGTTAATCGCTTTTGTTTTCGCGCACTTTGCGTTAATAATTTTTAAAATTGGTATCTCGCGATCTTGGATTTCATTTAATGAAATATGAATATAACTCTTTTCTCTCCCATTTTTTCTCTTCGGTTTTCCCTCGCGTTTTTATCGTCTTCCTCTTCTTCTTCTATAGGAGATGTTGATCACAATCAGTCAAAGTGTATGCATGTGTGTGTACGTGTTAATCCTATGAGTGTGTGTGTGTTTGGTTGGTTGGCCACCGTCCTCCTCCTAATTAATGTTAAGCTCGGACTCGAGCCGCAGTGCCAACTCGCGCATGTCGTCCGCGATGCCAGCCTCGTACGAGTCCTCGTTGTTGTTACAGTTGTGACTGTTGCTCATGCTGCTGCTGGTCGTGCTGCTGTTGAGCCCCGCCGTGCTCCCGCTCAAATTGCCACTGTCCGAGGAGGAGGTGGCGCCACCGACCAGGTCGCCCCCCTCGTGCTGCCGATCGCGCTGCTTCATGCCCGACAGATCGAACAGATTGTTCCACAGGGGTGTGGAGGTTACCGCCGGCGGCGGTACCGCACCGGAAGACGCCGCGGACGGCGAACCCGAAGAGACGCCACCGCCGATGGATGACGACGTAGGAACGACGACGACCGGCGACAACCCGGACGATGACATCGTCTGCTGAGCCTGGAGGGGAAGAAATATATAAAACAACTTTAGCACTGCATCGCTTGAAAATGTACAGTAGCATCAGTGCTTGGAAGGCACGCCGACGGGTTGTTTATCATATAAGTCATTCCATCTGAAGCGGAACAGCACTTGAAAATTACGATCTCCGATTCTGCCCAAATTTGGCAGAGCTGTTGAGACTATCAAAACATGCAAAAATCCCGAATTTCATCCAAATCGGACCACCCCCTCCATTTTTGTACCCTCCCAAAAAATCAACTTTTTGGCGATTTTTGAGCGAAACCCCTATCTTCAAACGATAACCGGCTCCGTGGCTTAATGGTTGCGGCTTCTGCCTCGAAAGCAGAAGGTTCAGGGATCAAATCCCGGTCGGTTCGCTTGAAATTTGGAATCAGGAATTGAACTTTGAATATAAACAAAAAACGTTTAAGAATCAGGTGGGATTCGAACTCACACCTTTGGATTGGTGGTCTGGGACGCTAACCAGTCGGCCATCATGGAGTTAATGCTCTAGAACTGAATTGATCCGTAGTGGCAAAATAATGTCACAAGGTATAATATATCAAACCATTATATAACTACTAACACCGTCTCAAAACAGCCCAGGGCCATCTCATATACTCATGAACTGGACGAGGGAGTCGTGGATTGCCTGGCCCGAGTCATCTGCATTACCGATCTTTGTCTGTACAATTTCAGAATCGTTAGCCATAGAAAGGTATTTCGCTTCAAAGGTTCTTGAGATATATGGTGGTTACTAACCGAACCGTCTCAGTTGAAATATACTGTGGTCATGGCCAAGTCCTGCCAAGACGGGGGTTCAAATACATACATACTAGGGTGTTTCATCCAAAACCAAAAGTTCTCAGAATCAGGCAAACTGAGGTTCCCCTTGTAGAGGGTACCCATAGGGACTCTCATGCCAAATATCAGCCCATTTGGTTGAGAATTGGCCTGTCCCCAGCGGTTTAAAATTTACATAGAAATTACTATGGGATTTTTGTGCTTTTCGTTCAATCGATCCTACAGGCCAGGGGACAACATGGATTCACTCGGAATAAAGACAGGTGTGTAGGGGATGGTCCAATGAACACATTCCAGAAGGAAAAAGGGTTGTCCGTTCTGTCCCCAAGGTGCGCATTGGATCGACGTCCGGTGTCTCAAAAACTACGAATGCCGACGCCAATTGAGCTTTTATTTTCAATGGTTACTACGTAGTTGTGATGTGTTTTGAATGGAAAACATGAAACAAATGTCAGAACGTCTCAATGGAAGCTGAAAGCTTTAGTTTGCGGTCCTGGAACAAGGCTTTCCTGGTGGGAAAACTACATCGAAAAGCGAGTTCATGTGGAAAAGTCCTGGCAGATGTATTGTGCTTTTGTTTTTTTGCATCTGGGTACTTGGGATAATTAAGTGTTACCAACGGTTTAAGACTAGTGTTGGTTGTTGTAGCAATATTTACTGACCGATATGCAGGATTCTTGCTGGCTCCGTTAGACTATAACAAATAGCAAATATTTTTTTCAACTAGCCTTCCCGCCCTCCCTCTTCAAAATCAGGCAGCGGATGACCAAAAGTCTTCAATAGGCGAACAACCACTGCCTCCCATCAATATTGTACCTTATAAAAATCTGAGAGCAATCTGCTCATAACAATTTAAGTCACATTTCCATGTTTGTCATTGTGGGTTCATCATTTTTTTAGGACCACCCCTCAACCCCCTCGACCAAAATAATGATTGCTAACCAACTGCACTTATGTACAATGAATTTTCCAAGAATTTTGCAATTAAATGTTATACTCTTGCTTGAAATTTCTTTTTTTTTTAAATTGAAAATTGAAATTGCACTGAAAAGAAATTGATTTGAAGACAGTATTTTTTTTTAATTTTGTGTTTATTCAATAAAATAAAGTTTTAATATACGGTTAATGTATTAAATTGTTAATCTTCTTATGTATTTGTAAAGTGAAGTAAAAACAGAGACACAACTATAAGTAAATGAAAATTTTTATTTGAAGCCGCGCTGGGCAGGACCAAGTCGGATGACGATTTCGAAGAATCATGACTACGCTGAATGGTGACATCGGACTTGCGGATGACGCCAGGACCACGCTCGATGACGAGCTGGCGAGATCGGACTTGTTGCTGGACAGGACCACGCTCGATGACGAGCAGGAGAGATCGGACGGGATGACGGGCTGGCGAGATCGCCGTGCAACTCTGTCAAATGGGACTTGATCTTCCATCGCGGCATATTAAAAGTGTTAGCCACCAGCCGGGAGATTTCCAAGACAGCATTCTTGATAGGCAGCTTTTCATGTCGATTCCGGAACAAGAGTGTGCTTAAAAGTTCTCTGTTCGTTGGTGTTCGTTGGCAGGTTTCCGTCCAGACTTCCCACCAGAAAAGCCTTATCTTTTCCTTCACTGACCTCGTTGCTGTTGTCGTCACCAGCTAGGTCATGGCCCTGATCAAGGTCTTGATCATCTTCAAATCGTCGATCTGCTGAGGCTGTTAAACTATCCAAACAGTTAACCAACGTTTCAGTCGTTTGTTCATTCGTTCCAACTGCAGCTTCCTCTTGTCCGATTGGCTACAGATTGAAGAGTTAAATAAGAGTGTAACAGGAACATTTAATTTAAAACATACATTCCACGATAAATCACATGGCATGGATAGTTCCGTCCTGAAATGAGTTCTATCCTCCTCCTATTTCGAAGTGGTTCGGGATTTTTGCTTGTAAAGTCCTAAAATTACTTTAATTTAGTAAACTGGAACAAACCATTCTGATAAAACCATATTGTTAAAATTTATACCTCTCCAAGTGTCGTACAAATCTTGCAAATGGACATTGATCTTTCTTCGTGGTACATTTAAAGCACTTTCCGCCAACCGGGAGATTTCCAAGGCGGCATTCTTGATCGAAAGCTTGTCGTATCGATTCCGGTGCAAAAGGACGCTTAAAAGCTCTCTGTTCGTCGGGGTGCGATGCAGGGGCAGATTTCCCTCCAGATTTCCCACCAGGAAAGCCTGGTTCCAGGACCGCAAACTAAAGCTTTCTGCTTCCATTGAGACGTTCTGACATTTGTTTCATGTTTTCCATTCAAAACACATCACAACTACGTAGTAACCATTGAAAATAAAAGCTCAATTGGCGTCGGCATTCGTCATTTTTGAGACACCGGACGTCGATCCAATGCGCACCTTGGGGACAGAACGGACAACCCTTTTTCCTTCTGGAATGTGTTCATTGGACCATCCCATACACACCTGTCTTTATTCCGAGTGAATCCATGTTGTCCCCTGGCCTGTAGGATCGATTGAACGAAAAGCACAAAAATCCCATAGTAATTTCCATGTAAACTTTAAACTGCTGGGGACAGGCCAATTCTCAACCAAATGGGCTGATATTTGGCATGAGAGTCCCTATGGGTACCCTCTACAAGGGGAACCTCGGTTTGCCTTATTCTGAGAACTTTTGGTTTTGGATGAAACACCCTAATACATACATACATACGAAACCCCTATCTTCAAACGACGATAACTCAGGAACCACAAATCTTAGAGGGTCGGTCTTAGACACCTAAATTAGCTACACTCGCCGCCTCTGCTAGAAGCACTAAGTCGTGCTGATGAATAATTACTACCTGGTGTTCTGTAAGATGAATTATTTTTATAATTTTATACGATTTTGAGATAATCAATACCTTGAACAATCTATTTTTTGTTTAAGGAATATTTATTGGGTAATTTTCAATGCACTGATCTTCATGATCTCAGTGTCATTAAACCATATTAAGTAAAATTTGAACTTTGAATATTTATTTGCAAATGCTACAGAGTTTTTACAATACAATTTTCAAAAAATTATCATTTTTCTATTATTTTTATATTTTTCCTAATTCCTCATTTCTTCCCACTTTATCAAATTATTTCTTTAATTTGAAGTGAGAACAAATGTAGAGCTGGCTGTGGTAGATGAAATAACTCTCATGGGGTCTAGAGCTATTGCCATGTGCGGTAGCGAAATAGTGCCATTCAGCAAAAACCTCAAAATCTGCCTTACGGTTTGAAAGGTTGATCATATTAAACCGATTTTTATATTGTGAGCCAGTTTCATCTGAATAATTGATGATTTTTTTCAATTCTGTTACATGTGGACAGCAGCTTTATCGTCTTTCAAGATTTCTAAATGATTGACAAACAAAAAAAAGATTATTGTTCGGACGGTGTCGAAATCAACACTGAATTTGATCTTAATCAGATAATAAATCAGATTAATCTTTGTGATTTACTTACATTTTTCAGCTTTATACTTTCCAGAAATCCTCCTCCTTAATTATGCTTCACAAATTATATTCATGTTAATTCATAATTTTTAACACGATAATGTATCGTACACTTTTTCTTAAGTGTTACTTACAAGATCAATTGCAATTTCCTGCTAGCTCTGTGGGAATTCCATTCTTGGGCTATCCATTGGGCTAGCTGCTAGCACACAAATTCACGGTATACTATTTTTTAATTTAAGATTATACAGCAGTTTCCTACAGTGGTGTACATTCATTATTTGCGTATTTTGCTAATGATTATTTGGGATGATATATTATTTCAATAATATCAGGTAGCAGTTATTGATCAGCACGACTTAGTGCTTCTAGCAGGGGTGGCGAGTGTAGCTAATTTAGGTAATCTCAAATACTCAAAACTTTAAAATTCGATATCTCTGGATCGAAACATATTCATTTCTGTCGATAAGTGATTCTTATGTAAAATCGGACGGGGAATACGATGGTGAGGTCAAATTTAAAAAATAATTAGGGCTGTTTTGAGATACGGCCATTTAAAGATTTCAATTGCGCAACACAGGTAGAAAACATATTTTAATCTAAATTTTGATCACGGAAATGGATTCTATGTCCAATTTCCTTCAAAATTGAGTCTAAGACCGACCCTCTAAGATTTGTGGTTCCTGAGTTATCGTCGTTTGAAGATAGGGGTTTCGCTCAAAAATCGCCATAAAGTCGATTTTTTGGGAGGGTACAAAAATGGAGGGGGTGGTCCGATTTGGATGAAATTCGGGATTTTTGCATGTTTTGATAGTCTCAACAGCTCTGCCAAATTTGAGCAGAATCGGAGATGGTAATTTTCAAATTTGCATTTTTTCTTGCACACTTCAGGTGGAATGACCCATATATGATATATGCAAACTACTCAAGACATACTTTGAAGGCATTTAATTAGGCTCCATTAAGGAGCTATTAGACTATGGCAAATAAATAAGAAAACTGGCAAATAAAGCCAAATGTATGCAAGCGTTGGCGAACAAATAACACAGACAAACTGTCAACATGTGCGAGTTTGTTTGTCGTAGTCTAATACCTCCTTTACATATTTTGATAAAAAAAAACTTCATGGACTTTGGGTGACAATGAAAAAATCGACTTCCTTAGTCAAAAATAAGTAACTGTGCCAATTATGAGCCAAATCGGTTAGGGTTTGTTCAAATATTACGTCCAGAGATTTTGGGAATTTTAGCGACCCTTAAACCTTAACCGAGTTGACTGGCACAGTTACATATCTTACCTAAAAAAATCGATCTTTTAAGATTTCCTAAATTTTATTTTTTCTTGTCACCTTAGTGGACATGTTAGCCTAGGGTTATATAAGCCGTATTTGTGTTTATTTAGAGTTTTTTTTAAAGGTCTAATAAGCCTGTATTATATTTCATATGTTTATAGGACCTACTAACCCTCTACAACCCAACCCCGCCTTTAGACGGGCTTCGATTTAAAAAATCGCCAAAAATCCATTTTTCAACCAAATTTTTGATCTTCAAAAACAGGGTGGCCACCAGATTTCGATTTTCAATTTCCCGGTTTTTTCCCGGTTTTCTCCCGAGCCCAGAAGGAATTTTCCGAAATGTTTTTAAACCAAACTACAATGTTTTTTTTAGGCTAACGTTAGTACCAACATACTTTTTGAACGCATACATTTGGTTCAAAGTTTGAATTCCTCAAGAAAGCTTTCAAATCTTGAGTAAAAAGTAAGTAAGTTGTAAACAAAGCCATTTTTATCTGTTTCCAATCCAAACATCTAATTTCCATAATGATAGGGATTTTTCATACATGTAGATTGTATAACCTCAAAATAAAAAAATCGTTATATTTTTTAGAATGAGATTAATTATTACTACAATTTATTAATTTTAAAGAAAAGAATTGCAAAAATAAATTGTTATCAAAATTTATGTAAATGCTCGTTAATTCGTTAGTTGCCCCGAAAAATCAAAGAGGAAAAAAATATTTTTCAAAAAACATCAAAATTTCAATTGAAATTTAAGTGCAACCAGCTGAAATCAATATAAAATGCATTCCCTTGCGTTTGGAATCATTCTGAAGCATGTTTGGGTTAATTTAATAATCTTTTTTTAAATTTCACACCTTTAGTTTTTTTTTAATTTTTGTTACCGTCAAATCTTACATTTTTTGAAGACAAAACAAATAAACTAGTGTAAAATGTATTTGAACACTTTTTGTGTGTGTGTGTGTGGTCCAATCCAATACCCGCTAACCGGTAGCGATATTATGATAAAGTATAGTTTGTATCAGACTTTGTATATGCCGAATGCTGATAAAACTTATCACAGTCCCGGGTATTAGGTGGTGATAGCCCTCGCGCTGCTTCCAACGACCCATTTCAGAATGACAGAGCTCCTTGCGGTCCAATTCCGAGGTCGCTGGGCATTGTTCGGCCCCGCCTAAACATAGAAGCAAGCATCTGAAGGAAACTCGATCTATATTAAGACTTCCAATCCCCTCAGGCAAATCAGGGATCAGCGCGTATTTAATAATATGAGAAGAAGATATAACATGTTTCAACACTACGGATCAATTCACTGCTAGAGTGTAAACCTTCTGATGGTGACTGCTTAGCGTCCCAGACCACCACCAATCCAAAGGTGTGAGTTCGAATCCCACCTGATTCATTTTAGTTTTTATTCATATTCAAATTCCTGATTCCAAATTTCAAAGGTACCGACCGGGATTTGATCCCTGAACCTTCTGCTTGGGAGACCGAAGCCACGGAGCCGGTTGAATGGGACGTGGTTCTCTGTATGGCTTTTTGCGAGATGAGAGCAGAGGACAACAATCATCTCAACGTTTCCACTTTACCCGGGCTAATGACCGGCAGTTCCAGTTCACGATGATTTCCCTTCATATGTTAAAAACCACTTATGATTTTGGCACATATTCCGTTTGTCAGCGTTTCCTGTCATTACTGGCGGGAAAAATCTACGTGGAATCAGCTGTGCAGACCTCAAGTGTGACAGGAATGCAGGTTGAGCGACTCCCACGGGCCAAAATGTATTTGAACACTTTTTGCATTCAAATGTTGAGACTATGGATTGTTCCCCCACTTGACCCCGGCCAGAGCCGAGGGACAAAAACTTTGAAAAATATTAGCATCGGCCTTATTTTCAACATGATCTCAATTTTTGTGTTGATGTAGTAACCACCTAAAAGTGATTGCCTGTATTTCAAGTGACTTTTTTGTAGCAGAATATTGTATTTTTAAAATATTTGAAAATTTTACATAAATTTCAAACGACATTTAAAAAAACTTTGCAAAAAAAATCATTGCAAGTTGTCCTTAATAATTTATCCGGCTGATAATCTCAAATATTACCAAATAAAATAATATTTACAAACAGAAACTCCATGATATTATTATTTTTAAGTTGAAATATATTATAATTCAACGGTTCTCAACCTTTCTAGGCTCGTGTTACTTAAGCTGCTGGTACCCCTAGCGTTCATACATGAAATTTTTCGTTTGCATGAGATTTTTTTACATTCCAATTCACGAAGAAAGAAACCTGAATTTTGAAGTATTAAAAATGTCGTAAATCTTGTTTCTAGAGTTGTTTAAAAACATGTACTGGATAGGCCTCACAACGTCCATGTACATTTCTTCAAATCAATTTTCTTAATTAATCTTCAAAATAAAATGTTGTACCCTGTTTTTCTTTAAAACTATCTACTGAAAATGCCTTTAAATTTAGAGAAATTCTTTTTTGTAAATTAAATTTTCGTCGTCTTTTTCATTTCTACAAACATCCCCAATATTTCTTTAAATTTTATTTTTATGTTAATTTAAATTTTGTAAATAGTATTTTTTTGAAGTTGTAGCTATTTTCAATTGAAAAAATATTCTATTAAATGGTTGAGAACTTATTTGTTTGAACATGTTTGAGCCATTCTTTTGTTGCTAAGATACAGGCCAAGAAAAATATTTTAAAATAGTGTATTTTGTGTGACAATTTGAAGGAAATGTCTTGATCTTTAAATTTAGAGAGATATTTACTGTAATGTTGTTTTCGTACCATGAGATCCATAATTTCCACTTACAAAATATCCTAATTTTTATTTTATGCAAAAGTAATATTTTAGCAAAGAAAGGTCGAATTGAAAATATCCAAATCATGAAACATAAGATTATTTTTACCAACATGGTAGTAAATGGTAGATGGCACAATATACAAATTTGAAACAAATATTTGTAGAAAAAAAACTCAAAAACGGTGCACTTTACTTCAAATTCATAAAATTTCTAAACGAATGCAAATTATAGATTTATCATTCAAATATTTTTTAAACATTTTCTGATTGGTCAAAAACAATTCGCCCGTAATTCATTGCACCTTAAGCATGGTTGTTATTTTTTTGCTTCAAAGCAATTTGTTTTTTTTTTTCTCTCAAATATTTTGTTTGGGACAAATGTTCGCCATTGCGGGGTTTGTCCTCCGGACCCCCTGAGACCGCTCGTGGTACCCCCAGGGGTACATGTACCCCAGGTTGATAATCGCTGGTAGAGGAAACATTTTGCTTTATTAAAAAAAAAATCGCCATGTAAAAATATAATAGGATACAACAGAAAAAAAACATCCATAACCAAGAAGCATGAGTCTATTACACAAATTCAAACATAGTTTTCGCGAATTCTTCCTTTAGAATAACAGGAATAATATTCTAATTGAGAAAAGAACATATTGAATAAGTTAAAGAGGCTTTTGTCAAATTTTAACTAAACTTAAAATATTTTCCCGGTTTGTCAGTCGAATTCCCGAGTTTTTCCCGGTTTTCTCCCGGTGGATAAAAATCCCGGTTTTTTCCCGGTTTTCCCGGTTTTTTCCCGAGGTGGCCACCCTGCAAAAAGCATTGGAACGAAGAATTCTTAAAATTTTAGACAATTAAAGGGTGACTTTGCCAATGTTTTTAAAAATGTAATTTTTTTAGGGTACAACTTTGGCTGTGTTTTTTACCAACATTTCTAATATTTTAAGTAAAACGAAGTATTTAGTAATTTTTGTAGTGTCCCAGACTATGCTTCTACGCATTTTTTTTACAATTTATATGATAATGGTACCATTTTATAGCAGAAAATGTGAAAAACAAGCAAAAAAAATTAAAAACATGAAAAAAATAGATAGGCAAAATATAATGATAGGAGGTGGTAGAATAGGCCAAATACAAAGAAACAAAGATAAAGTAAAAAAGATAAATGCAAATATGCAAATTAAAATATAAAAAATAAAACAAGAAATCATAAAACAAGAGAAGTAAAGTTTTTCCTAGAACAAAAGTTGCTCAAAACCTCCTGAACACGGGAAAAATAATTATTTTCGATAAAAAAAATTTGGCCAGTAGAGGGTTAAAAAATAACTCTAAATATGGAGCCAGTTGAACTCTTGCATGATATTTGAGAAAGGCGTAATTTATTAAAATAATTTTGTATTTCGTAAATTAAATATTGTTGTATCCTCAAAGCAGTTGCATCGTATCAAAAAGTAATCAAAGTAAACTTGTAGAAAATATGACGAGTTTTCTGAAATAATACACTGAAATAAAAATATACACAATTTTTATCCGATTCTTCCATATTAGCTCATTACTTTCATGATTCCCGAAGAAAAGTTGACAGTTCAGTTTGAGTGCGTGAGCTTGAGATTCTTGGGAAAAAAAAGTTCTAAATACCTATTCAAAAAGTTCAAAAGCTTGAAGAAATTTAAAATTTCACAAATTCAAGAATTTAAAAAATTATAAATCCAGAAAATAAGAAAAAAGAAATATATTAAATATATTTTTTTTATTATCTGCATTTAAAAAATAGTTAACTCTCTAAAATTTATAAATTCTTTGATATTTAGAAATTTCTAAATTCCCAAAATATTAAATTCAAGTTCAAAATATTCAAAAAGTTCAAAAATTAAAAGAAATTTTAAAATTCACAAATTCAAAATTCAAAAAAAATAAATCCAAAAAATAAGAAAAAATAAATATTCTACTTTCAAAAAAATTGGTTAACTCTCTTCAATTTATAATTTCTGAAATTTAGAAATTCCTAAAATCTTATATTTTTTTAATTCCTAGATGCCGCCATCTTAGATTACAAATATAAATAATTATCCAGGTTTTTAAGCGAAGATGGCGTTTGAATGCCGAACGTCCGAAATGTCAAAATCACGCAGTGGTACCAATATTCCGAAAAAAGTGTGCCATGGCATGACAGCCACATTTGTTTTCTAATGTTGGTGCTACTGCGCGATTTTGACATTTCGGATGTTCGCCATTCGAACGCCATCTTCGCTTAAAAACCTGGATATCAATTTGGAGCATTGTTGGCTTCATATTTTAGGTACGTTATCTTCGTTATCAAAAGTGCAGTATTTGCGTGGAATCCTTAGATTCTTTGAATTTATAAATTGCTTGAATTTTTTTTTGTATTTTTTAATCTATAAATTTACACACTTATTTTTTTTCGAATTCGGTAGTTGAAAAATCGGTAAAGTTCAGATCGGTAAACCATCTGTCAAAATGAACAAAATTTTACCGAAAATCGGTTGTACGATGAACAATAATGAACTTCATTACTGACTTTCGGTAAATTTTTACCGAATTTGGTAGTTTTCAATTTACCGAACTGTTCAGCAGTTGAAAATTCGGTTAACTTTACCGAATTCGCCAAAAAAAATCTAAGTTTGTATGACAAAAACTTTTAAAAATATTTGTACCAGTCTAATTTAATTTTTAAAGCGTCTGCGAATTTTATTTTTTTTACTTTTTAATTTTCATAAAATTTAAAGTCTACATTTTTAAAAAAATTGAATTTGTCATTTAATTTTTTTCATTGTTTGTGTTTTTGATTTTTCAGTGTTGGAATTCGAGCGAGAAGAAGGAAAGCATTTCTCGCTCACGAGTGAGGGAGAGAACTTGTAGTACTTTTCTCTTCTCGCTCGCGCTCGCATTTTCGTTCGCGTACGCGAAACGCCTCTGGCTAGCCGTTCGTCCCATGCTAGCAATTTGTTTATCAGGCTTATGAATACGGACCAGGCGATGGTATACAGGTGTAACTTCAATTGCTGTTTTTTTTGTTCGTTTCTAACACGTTCAACTTCTCGCGAACGGGCAATTCTGGCTCGCGAGAAAGCCCGTTCGCGAGCGGAGGAGAGCACGGGCAATCGGTGAGTTTTTCTCGGCACTTCGAGACTCGCGGCGAGAACTCGAGAGAGAGAAATTTTTCTCGCGAGAGCGCAATAATACCATCACTGTGATTTTTTGAATTTCGGAATTTAGAATTCTTTTAATTTTTAATTTTTAGAATTTTTAAATTGTTGAAATTTTGACATTTTATTTTTTTAATTTCTTGACTTTTAAAATTTTCCTATTTTCGTATTTTTGTTCATGTTTGCTCTCACCAACAAGAGCAGACATCCAAAAATCTCCGAAACACGCATTCAAACCTTGCTCCTGGCTTGCCCCCGCGGGTGGCTTGTGTTGGTGGCAAATTTGCTACCCTAGCGGTTTTTTCAACGTGGCAAATTTGATCTAGGTACACTCAAACCCCGATGGTTTGACACCAACTGTTGTCAAACGAACGGAGTTCACACACACTATCAAACATTTGTTTTGATAGTGTGCGTGAGCGCCGTGTAAAAAGTGACAGTTCGTTACTTTTTAGTTTGACTTTGATCAACGGGGTACAAACTAAAAAGTGTCAAACGAAAAAGTGACCACCCACCGAGGGTTGAGAGTATTCATAAGACGGGAGCAAATTTGATTTGCACCCCAGCGCTTTAGATAGCCTAAGCCAAAAAATAATTCGAATGTGAATTTTTTTTAAATCAAAAAATCTCACAGCAATAGCATGTTTGCTGTTTTTGGATACAGTCATCCCTCATATTCGGAACAGTTTATAGATCGGCCAATGTTCAACAAATCATATAAAATCGATAATTGAACATAATGATTTGCTTTTACCTTCATTTGAAAGCTTTTCTTGCGATCTTTCGATTGATGTATAGACCGGCTGTACATTTTTGCGTTTTATATCAAGTTTTCAAAGAAAAACATTGACCCTTGAAATCCACAAATTCGGAACACTTTTTTCTTACGATGTAAACATTTTTTTTTTCTCTCAAGGAGTACATATTTTTTTACAAAATAATGACTTTGCACTCTGAAACCAATAAAACTCATGCTTAGTAATGTTTTATGAATGGTCTTCTAACTTTTTTGTCAAAATATCAGTTGAATTCAGGTGTTCCACAATTGTGGGAGACACAATAACATCCCACAATCATTAAACAGGCAATTTGGAGGCAGTGTTTTGGTGCTCTAGATAAAATAGTCTGCAAATGCAGTTTTTTGTTCAAAAAGTATTACTTTTACTGGTGAAATAGCAAGAGAGTGTCCAAATAAAGGCCCTAAAAATAGCAGGGTCGGCAGGAAAGTTGCATTTTGCATTCTATTGACAAATTACGACAAAAGTGTTCCGAATTTGTGGGTGTTCCGAATATGTGGGATGACTGTACTATGGCAATATTTTTTCTTCGATTTTCTACCTTTTTTCCATATTTGTTATATCAAATTAAACCATTAAGTCGCAACAAAGAGCGTCAGAAATGTTCTGGGACATTATAAAATTACAGCATACTTTATTTTATAAAGCGCACTTGCACTTGTTAAAGAACCGGTCAAGGAAAATTTCAAATAAACCCCCTTACCTTCAGATCCTTCAGGCTGTGAATCTTCAGCTCGCTTTGCACTCCGCCACCGCCGCCGTTTACCATCAGATCGCTGAACCGCTGAACCGGATCCGCGAGCACACTCTGCAACTTTTGCATCACGTGCTGCTGCTGCTGCTGCAGTGCCGCCGCATGTTGCTGGGCAAACTGCTGTTGCTGCTGCTGTTGATGGTGGTGATGTGATGACAGCAGAGCTGCCGCGGCCGCCGCCATCGTGTGCTGGGGATGGTGTTGGGATTGTTGTTGCTGATGCTGCTGGTGATGATGTAACAGTTGTGATGTAACGTTCGATTGATTGTCGGCGCCGGTTCCGTAGTCGGCCAGTTTGCGATCGACCTGGAACAGGTCCAGATCGAGGGTGTTGTTGTTGGGTTCGTGCTGTTTGCTGTTGGTGTGAGCCGCGCTCACCGGAAGTTGCTGCTGCTGCTGGTTCGGGTGCGAGTTTTGGTAAAATGACGACGAGGTGGACGAACAGTTGGACGAAGACTGCTCCCCGAGGGAATCGTTGTACAGATGGTGCTGCAGGTTTTGCAGCCAGTCCGCATCGAGCAGACTGCTGGCGAAGGGGAACTCTCCGCGTTGCTTGCCGGCGCCGCTGCCCAGCAGGTTGTTGGTCATACGGGAAATGGGACCGAACTTGGCGCCCGTGACACTGCCGCCAGCGCTGGAGTAGTCGTTCTCCGGGATGACCAGATCGTCGTCCGCTAGCAGCGAGTCCGAGCGAACGAATTTGTCCTGCACGGCACCGGCCATCGTGGCGAATTGGGCCAGCTCGGCCGCGTTGCTCGAGCCGAGAATTTTGAACAGTTCCTGGGCCTCGCTACGATTGAACGGGAACGCGCTTCCGCCGTGGTAGCCGTTCATCATGGTTCCGCCGTTGCTGGTTTGGCTTGACGGCGTCGTCTGCGTCGGATTCTGCGGCAAGGGCGTGTGCATACTGCTGCGGTTTCCGTTGCCGTAGGCAGCGACGGGGGGCGGTTGGTGCTGCTGCTGGGAGTGGCCACCGTGCGGTGGCATGTGTCGACCTCCGTTGTGGTGCTTTTCGCGGTAGTCACGTTGTTTGGCGGCGGCGGCTGCGGCGACGTGGTGATGTAGCGGACCGTTTCCTGCCGTGGGGTAGAATTTACCCGCGTTGGGATGGGATTGTTGTTGGTGTTGCTGCGGGGGAGGTGGTACCAACGACGGAGGTGGCGGTTGTTGTTGTTGCTGAGGCAGTGGATGGTGCTGCGGCGGCGGCGGAGGCATGTGGCCAACTTTGCCCATCATGGACGGCGGAGGTGGCTGCGGGTGGTAGGATTTGGGTGTTTGGTGGCCCATCATGTTAACTGGCGGTGGAGCGGGATGGCCGGACTGTTGGGGTGGAGGTTGTTGGGTGTCCCACGGGTTGAACTGGCGCCGTTGGTCCATCTTGTTGTTGTTGTCGGCGGTGTTTGGGTATTCGTTCGGATAGCCCTGGCCTAGGTACGGCGGTGGTGGAGCGTTCAGCATGGGTGGTGGAGGGGGCGGCGGATGCATCTGTTCGAGTTGGGGAGGAGGAACTGGTTGGCCACCGCTGCCGGGATATGTATGATGGTTTTGCATCGGTCCGTTGTGCGGCATGGGTGGCAGCGGTGGATGATGGCCCATGTTGTAGTTTCCGTTCGGCGGTCGGATGAAGTTTCCCCGTACGGAAGGCGGAGGTTGCATCGGTGGGGGCGGAGGTCGTGCGCCGTACGGCATGCTGGGGTTGAAGTTGAAACTTCGTCCTCCGTTGGCACCGTGCTGCTGCTGAAGTGGCGATGGCTGGGGTGGCACGTTCGGATAGGAGGAAGGATGATGAGGCTGGATATGCGGCGGAGGTGGGGCCGGGATCGGTGCTAGGTGACTATTGTGACTACTGTTACTATTGCTACTGCTGCCATGGCTGGCATGGCTGTGACTGCTCATTGGTGATTTGTCTAGGTATCGCATTGGAGGCGTTGACTTTGGATAACGCAATGGCGAAGCTTCCTCGCCGGACGAATGGTATCCGCCGTGCTGCGACCCGGATGGCATTCCGAGATCTCCCATGTACTCGCCGACGCCGACGTGGTCTTTTCCGTTTGGCGTACGGATGTTCTTGGTCCGTAGCTTCGTGCGGTACTTTTCCAGCTCCTCTTCCGAGTGGGCAAAGGTACAGTTCGGACCACGCGGACACGTCCCCCGGAGATTCAGATCGCGGCAAAGGCTAATTTTATACTTGCTATTGTGAGCTAGGTGGCCCGGTTCCTGCATCTTCCGGTTGCCGTGGTGCTGTACAAAGTCAACCAGGCCTATAACGACCCGCTTGACCGCTTCCAGCGCTGTGGAGCACTCGCGCCACGTTGGCACATGATTTTCGGCGTTCGAATCGATCCCGGCGAGATGCTTCAAGTGCATCCGCAGCCCGGACAGGTTAGCCGGGTCGCCGGTTCGCTGCAGGGCGATGATCAACTCTTGCACGGATTGCACAAAGGACTGCGGCGTTTGCAGCTTGTCGATGATGCTTTGCATGTGCGACTTGTGGGCCGTGTCGCCGTACAGCAACGAGGACCACTGGTCCGGCGCTATCCGGAGGCCCGCTTCAGTCGCAATTTGTACTATTTGTGCATCGTGCTCCCGTCGCAACGCCTCGTAAGTACGGAACTCTTCCTTCAACTGCATCAACGACGAATCACCCTCCCGCTTGGACACCTTAAAACAGCTGGCCCGGTACAGCAGCTGTACCACGTGCCCAATGCTAGTCTTGGAAGCCTGCGGAAAGTGCGGCTCAAGCCGTTGCACCACGAACATCACCAGCACCTTCCGCGACAACGCCGATCCATCCTCCAGCGCTAGCAACACCAGCTTCAGCACTTCCTCCTGCATGGCCGGCCCCAGAAACTGACAGCCCCGTGCCCTCACGGCCGCCCACAGGTTCGTACTCAGCTGTTGCGGGTTCTGATGCTGCAGGATCAGCTCGGTGACCGTTCGTTCGCCTAGCGAGCGAGCGGCACGTAACGATCGCGCACGTCCTTCATCCTCAATCAACTGACAGTTGACCAGGGTGACCAGTTTGCGCTGCATCGGACGCGACAGAAGTCCACCGGCGTTCCCGTTCGGGTACGGCTTCAGGTACAGCGCCAGCTCCTCGATACAGCCCCGGGCAATCTTGTAGCACTGCAGATCGTCCGGACACAGGTTCTGCACGCTCGGCGAGCACAGGTCCGGATCGGCGGACGATCCCAGCGATGAGCTGGCGCTACTGCTGCTGCCGCCATTGCCATTGTTCCCGGGGCTGCTGACCGCGGTGTTGCTGGTGCTGACCAGCTGGAGCAGCGCATTGTTCACCGGTAGATTATCTAGATCTGTCGTTATAATCGTCTGAAAGGGGCAGAGAAAAAGAAGTTGTTAGAAATCTGCAGACTTTCTGTCAAGAAAACAAGACACCGCCTTTGAAGAAAATGGCATCCCTCCACACGGCTTTTTCAGGTTATGTTGTACCCTTTTTGTAGTCATCTAAATAGTTTTTATCATAACTTTTGAACAATTAAATGAAACTTCGCGATTTTCAAAACCAAGCTGTGGGACTCGCAACTGGACCGAGTAGACCACATCCGGACAAAATGTGTTCAGCCAAAGCCGAGAAAATTACCCACGCAAAGACATTTGTTCAGAATTCGATTCTTAGTCGATAAGTATAAATGAAGGTGGGTCTAAGAGGTCAAATTAAAAAGTTCATTTTCCGAGTGATTTTATAGCATGCCAGGAAGGCAAAAATGGGGTAAAGCGTCTAGGAATAAACGAGTTAAAATTTTGCATCGATTCCTGTTTGCCTCGGTGAAGTCAGTATTAGGTTCCTAATCCCATATTTTTACAAAACATTTTAAAGCCCTCTTCACTATTCAAACATGCTCAATAGTTTACACGATAATCTTACCCCAACATTTCAATTTCAACGTATACCAAGCTATAAAGCACGAACCCGCCGCTGGGGAATTGTATTCACACACATCCCATTCACCGAGAGTGCCGCATAAAATATTCAAATGCTGATATGGAGAACGGAGCACGCCAAACACACCGCCAAAATCGTGAAATTTTTGACAGCCGGAAGTCATATAAAGTTCACGCACTTTACAACAATAGTTTGAAAAGCAACTCGCACCAACTTTCCGCAGCTTCCGTTCGTTCCCCGTTACAGAGCGTTGCACACTGTGCTTTGTCGTCCTGTATGGTAATGAGCAGGAGGCGATCCGAAGAAGAAGAGAAGATTGATTGCAAATCTATAATTGATGAGGGATGGAAGCGATCCTGAAAATCCGGCGACGAACAGCATCCTTCGTTCAGTCTGCGTACCATCAACCCATCGGATCTGATCGGAACGCGTGCTGCAGCAGTAAAAAAAAAAAGTTTCTCCTAGCGATTTTCAGTGCCCGGCTTAGCTGCTTTTTATGGCTAAAGGACGGTTAGGGTTTGGGCAAATGTCAACAAATCCTACTTTTACAGAAAAAATATTTTTCTGCGTCAAAAAATAACTTTTTGCGGTACTCTACTTCACAATTTCAATTTCCCAAAAATTATAATATTTTTTTGAACTGAATCATGGTAAAAAATAATTATCAACATGCATTTAAAATTGATTCGAGGATTTAAAGTTTTGTTTGGAATAATTTTCAACTGATTTTCAACGGATAAGGTAGGCCACACAAGGTGCATGCACTATTCTTGAAAAAAAAAAGTTTTTTCAATAGTGTTTAAAAAAATGTTACGTTAAAAATTCGTAGTTTGAATTTCGGGGTGACTTTGATAGTCATAGTTTTCTTGTTAAAATCAGATTAAACGTGTTCTAACTTTATTTTTACGTCAAATCTAGAGTTTTTTTATTAGGTTTTTTTTTTTTTTTTTTTTTTTTTAAACTCTAGAACCCGGGCAGACGGTAGGGGAGAGTGGGAGACTTGATCCCCTTTTTTGGTATCGCACATAACTCTGTCAATTTCTCACAAAACTATGATCTTTTTGCATGAATTGAAAGCTTGAATATTCAACTATGTTTGGCTGATAAGGGTATTTCATCAGATAAACTCTTCGAATCATGCCAAGCGTTTTAAAAAAATATTTTAAACCGGCATTTTAAAAATGTTAGGGGTAACTTGATCCCCCTTTCAACATGTTGAAGAAATCTTAAGCAAAATGTTTCTTATTCATCCAAACTTTTAATTTTCTATAAGTTACAGCAATTTCACATTAAACCTGTACGTTTATGTTCACAATATAACAAGTTTAGCATGCAAAATATTTAAAAACTTATTTTTTTCTTTTTTAGACCAAAATTGAGCATGTTTACAAAAGCTGGTAATTTTTGTTTACAAAACTTTTGAAAAATGGTGCACACAGCAGTAAGTTATGTACAACTATACTAAAGGAAACTATGTACGAAAACCCAGCTCAATTATTTAATCTTGAGGCTGATTCCAGTGACTGTAAAAATGCAGGGATCAAGTCTCCCTAAACGTACTTTTTTAAACAATTGATTGTAAAAATAGTATGACGATAAATTTAACGTCAAATGCGTAAGGGTTTTGGAGTTGATATGTTTATCAAACAATTCATGTATAAAAAATATTTTTTTGAGTAATTTTTGAGTGTTTTCTACACTTATCAAAACAATGAAAAAAGATCTCTTGGAAGTTTTTTGCAGCACTTTTTAGAAAAATGTGTGTAGCTCAATCTAAACATTTTTTATATTTTTTCTTTGTTTTCTACAATGAGTTTTAGTCAATTTCGCACAACTTTCTAGAACAAAGCTAATTGTTTTACCCACATGCTGACGAGATACAGGCTTGGGATCAAGTGTCCCCGGGGATCAAGTCTCCCCACTCTCCCCTAATAACAAAATTCAAGCCATTTCAATAACAAATACTGCTAAAATAACAGAATATGTTATGGAATAATTTTGAAAAACCCATTTTTGCATAAGGGTCCAATAACAGTTTATGTTATCATAACAAAATTTGTTATTGGTCTGATATTGGTTGAAAGCCAAAACAACTTGGGAATAACATTTTTTGTTATGGAAAAATAACTCCAATTGTTATTGAGATGATCGGATTAGTTGCTAAAATAACAAAAAAATAATAACAAAGATTTGTTCGAAGAATAACTCAAAATCTTATTAGTCTGTTATTACAATAACAATCCAATAACAAAAAAACTTAAACGGCGAATAACAAAACTTGTTATAAATAACATAAAATGTTATTGGCCTAGTATTTTTAAATATCAAAAAATGTTATTCCCAAGTTATTTCCGTCTGCTCGGGAAATGTAACGTTACTAATGTTGCTTATATAGTTTTTAAGAAAAATTACTCAATGTTTATATTTAGTTAACGAACACAGTAAAAAATTGTGTAAATTTGGAAGGTGTAATTTTGGAAGGTTGAATATTACCTCTTTTATGATGTAATTTTACCTCAATTTAGACTGAAAAAGCGACATTACAACAGAAACGTGGTAAAATTACACATTTTCAGAGGTAAAATTAAACATTTTTTCTGACATGAAAGATGTACCCCTTCCCAGTTGTAATATTAGCATGATTTTTTTTCTGTGAAGTTTATAAGCTTTTTAACAAAATTGACCAAAGAATCTGAAAATACAAAGCAGAACTCGACTTTGCTGTTTATTCGAAGTGATTTTTTTTCCAATGTCCTCGGATAATCGAGTCCAGACTGTATAGTGAAAGGAATTTTATTGAGTTAAGTGCTCAAAACGAATTGAGTGCAATTGATTAGAAAATTTTACAAAAGATTATTAAATTATTCAAGTTAGAACACATTTTCCAACGCATGTACTTGGGATTCTCAATTTAACCCAAATCTGTAAAAAAATATCTGAAATTTCCGATTCTTTCCCAAATTGAGTGGCCAGCAACTACTCTGTTGAAATTCAAATTCCTAATCTCAAGTGGACCAACTAGGTTCACCACAAAAAAATACAAAGAGATTTTTTTTAGATGACGAATGTATGATTTTTTTGCGATTAAGGATCACTTAATTTAAGAGTCATTCGTTCAGTGAAGAATGGATGATGCAACTTTACTTCATTTGGCATACCAAACTTAGACGCAAAGATTTAGCTTAGTAAAAAAGCCGATAGTCTCTAATAATAGCTTAGAATTTTTAAATATTTATTTTTTTAAGGGATGAATTATATGTTGAAAATAATCATTGAATTGATAAATTTTCCTTTTCCGTTTATTGGAAATGTATCTCTAGTAATTCACCATGGTTTATTCCAATAGAAAGAAAGAGTCTACTCTCCATAGCTAAAAGGTTTCATAACGAAATCAAAAAGTTCCAAGAATAACATTGCCTTCCATTGCTACTACTTTCCTGAACACTTACTCAACCACTTTTACAGATCTGCATTAACTGCAGTGCTGCACTCGTGGAAGAAAGTATACCTTCTTCTTCCCTGTTAGTACCCGAGCAGACGGTAATAACAAAATTCATACCATTTCAATAACAAATACTGATAAAATAGCAAAAAGTGTTATGGATTCTTCTAGAAAAATCCATTTTTGCATTATAGTTGAATAACAGTTTATGTTATCATAACAACATTTTCTATTGGTCTGATATTGATTGAAAGCAAAAACAACTTGGGAAAAACGTTTTGTGTTATGGAAGAATAACTCCAAATTTATTGGGATGATCGGATTCCAATAACAAAAAAATCATAACGGCGAACAACAAAACTTTTTATAAATAACATAAAATGTCATTGGCGTAGTATTTTCAAATATATAAAAAAAAAAAATCCAAAGTTATTTCCGTCTGCTCGGGTATAGTTTCCATTGCAAAGGTTATTTCCAAAAAAGTAAAGCAAAAAAAAAAATCAAACAGAATTACATCATCGCACTTTAGCAGTGCATCGCTGATGCTGACGTCATCAAGGCAACATCATCCTGGTCGTCGTCGTCGACAGGAATGACCCAACGACGGCGCAGGCAGTCACAGTAGTGCAAGGTTGAGAGAGAGTCCACACTTTTATGCTGCCCCTTTCCACTAGCAATAGAGGCGGCTCCTCTCGCTCGGAACACGGACGCTGCTGATGAGTCATACAACTATTCCCGAGCTTTCTGACGTAAACAAGTCAATTTTATTACGGAACCAACTCCCGACACCTTTCTTCTATGCCCAAAGCCAGCAAGCCTTGAATAATTTGTGCGTATTTCCGATTCTGGGGAAAATCTTGTCACCTTCTTTTTTACGAGTTTTTTTTTGCTTTTCTGTTGCGTTGCTCCGGATCGTGCAAATCAAAAATTTAAATATTTTTAGAGGATTGCCCAAAGTCCCTCTCGGGGGAATGTAGAGTTCGAGAGTGGTAAACGGGTCATCAAATAATAACGGTTTTTGCGTGTGAGTGTAAACAGTTCAGTGCGGATTCGTTCGTTTTATGCAGATTCAGAGGCAACACAGAGCATTCAAATTCGAAACAAGGACTGGAAATAAGGACCAAGTTGAATCGTAATGTTTGACTCACAAAACGGTGACATGTGAAATTATATAGTTTCAGCAACTGTAAATGGTACACAAAAAAACATGTGTGTTTTATAATGCGGATTCGATCATTCATTTAGCTTTTTTCCTGAAATTTATTAAATTTTTAAGTTTAATAAGCAAAAAATTCGATGGAAATTTTTTTCCTGCAATTTTGTTAGGGTTGTATTGGTTTTGTGTCGATGCATGATTAATGTTGGGTAATTGGTGCAAATACAGATATTAATATAGTAATTTATCAATACTACATAACACACTAAATGCGGAGGAGGAAGATTTGTACCCGGACCGTTTGGTACGATATGTCCACGCATTCTTCCACTCCAGCTAATTCTGTGAAATGTGAAATTCACATCATCTGTCTCTGAGGTTAATATAAAGCAGTGGGCCTGATCGCTTTTATGGTTGTTGTGTTACATCTATCTTGTTCATGCGGTCTAACTCTTGAGTTCCCTTGGGAGACAATAAAAAATGCATATAAATATTTTCGGTTTTCTTGTTTAAAAAGAAGCTTGAAATTTGTATTTGTATTGTTTGTAAATTTCCTATTTTTTCTAACATAAATTATACACCCATTCTGAGATGTAAAATTAAAATGATTTGTTTCAGCACAAAAAAAATCATGTTATTTTCAAAAGATTGAAAAACAAAAGTTCAAATATTGCTTTTAAATAATGCATAAGATGGTTTAAATTTTACAGTTGGGTAATTCTCTACCAACTCACACGAAATCGGGAAAAGTTGCCCCGACCCCTCTTCGATTTGCGTGAAACTTTGTTCTAAGGGGTAACTTTTGTCCCTGATCACGAATCCGAGGTCCGTTTTTTGATATCTCGTGACGGAGGGGTGGTACGACCCCTTCCATTTTTGAACATGCGAAAAAAGAGGTGATTTTCAATAATTTGCAGCCTAAAACGGTGATGAGATAGAAATTTGGTGTCAAAGGGACTTTTATGTAAAATTAGACGCCCGATTTGATGGCGTACTCAGAATTCCGAAAAAACGTATTTTTCATCGAAAAAAACACTAAAAAAGTTTCAAAAATTCTCCCATTTTCCGTTACTCGAGTGTAAAAATTTTTGGAACATGTCATTTTATGGGAAATTTAATGTACTTTTCGAATCTACATAGACCCAGATGGGTCATTTTTTCATTTAGAACAAAATTTTTCATTTTAAAATTTTGTGTTTTTTCTAACTTTGCAGGGTTATTTTTTAGAGTGTAACAATGTTCTACAAAGTTGTAGAGCAGACAATTACAAAATTTTTGATATATAGATATAAGGGGTTTGCTTATGAACATCACGAGTTATCGCGATTTTACGAAAAAAAAGTTTTGAAAAAGTTGGTCGTCATCGATCATGGCCGTTCATGGTTACCCGCGACAGACACGGACGACGAAACAAAGAGAAACGCAAAAAGTAACTTTTTCAAAACTTTTTTTCGTAAAATCGCGATAACTCGTGATGTTTATAAGCAAACCCCTTATGTCTATATATCAAAATTTTTGTAATTGTCTGCTCTACAGCTTTGTAGAACATTGTTACACTCTAAAAAATAACCCTGCAAAGTTAGAAAAAACACGAAATTTTAAAATGAAAAATTTTGTTCTAAATGAAAAAATGACCCTTCTGGGTCTATGTAGATTCGAAAAGTACATTAAATTTCCCATAAAATGACATGTTCCAAAAATTTTTACACTCGAGTAACGGAAAATGGTAGAATTTTTAAAACTTTTTTAGTGTTTTTTTCGATGAAAAATACGTTTTTTCGGAATTCTGAGTACGCCATCAAATCGGGCGTCTAATTTTACATAAAAGTCCCCTTGACACCAAATTTCTATCTCATCACCGTTTTAGGCTGCAAATTATTGAAAATCACCTCTTTTTTCGCATGTTCAAAAATGGAAGGGGTCGACCGCCCCTCCGTCACGAGATTTCAAAAAACGGACCTCGGATTCGTGATCAAGGACAAAAGTTACCCCTTAGAACAAAGTTTCACGCAAATCGAAGAGGGGTCGGGGCAACTGCTGTGTGAGTTGGCGGAGAATTACCCAGTTATATTTTTTTCTGGCATTGAACATCTTCATTCTGATAAAAACATATGAACGTCAACGAAATGTCAACGAAATCTAGAGCGTCCAATTTCTCGGGGTTACAAAATTCCCGGGAAACGGGAAATTTTAAATTTTTCGAAAATTGTTCTGATCTTGGTTCTGATTAATATTCTACAACAAAATTGTATAAAATAGCAAATAAGTGCGATGGTCAATAAATGCCTTAACCGCCTGCAGAAAAAAAAAATCAATAAAATATATAAATATTCTAAAATTATAGGCTGTCTTGCAAATTGTTCACACTATAAAAAAAGATTCACTAGTATTTTTTTGTGCAGTATAATTTTTCTAATCACAGTGTTTGGACAGCGAGTAAAATTAATCCATGCTTCAAAACCATAAAATTGCTTTTAAATATGGCTCTGTGAACAGTTTGAGAGAATATGATAAAGAATAATATTGAGACGACGTTGAAATGAAAAAAAAAACATGAAGAAAATATGGACTTGTTGGCAAATCCTTTTTCCAGAACAAATCTTACTTGTTTGAACTCATGAATAAATAGATAAATATTGAATTCACCTTAAAAATCTGCTTTTTTACTAGAAATATATTTTTTCTAAAATCACAACTCAAAGTTTTTAAATATTTGGAGCGAGAGTGTAAATTCTTAACATTAAACACTTTTAAACAAATTAACCAAATTCTCCTTGCACAACGCTCTTTGAGACATAAAATGATATTTTTTCAATTTGTAACTAATTTGGCCATGGTAAACAAAATCGTAAAAAAAACTTAATTTTGATCTTGGCAGAAGGGGTACCTTTTTCCAAATGATATAAAACAATTTTCGTTTAAAAAGCTAATCAGAATTATAATAGTTAATTCATCCATAAAATATCGTAATTGGTGTTGCTTAACGAATAATCAAGATCCCAGTTGTTAAAGCTTCAGAAACTAATATTCTCTGAAATATACCTCGATATGAAATTTGCAGACGAATAGTAAATTTAATTTAATAAAATAAAATTGAGTTTTTTCATTATTATTTTTTGTAAATTTATTTAAAAAAATGTGCCAAGAAGTTAGGAAAATTTATACTTCCACTTGAATTTCGGGAATTCCCGGGAAATTTACAAGTTTCCCGGGAAACGGGAAATATTTTTTTCCGGGAATTCCCGGGATTTTTTTCCCGGGACGAGGAACGCTCTAACGAAATCACACCAAATTTCCACATGAGATCTCAATGCTGAGGTTTACTCCTGTTCTCGTTTTGAGAATCAAATTCTCCAAAAAAAATTCAAAGTTTAGTAAAACAATCTCATGATTCTATGCAAATATTTTGGGGTAATTTGAAATGGTGTCCAAAAAAACTCAAATAGGTATAATTATTCTTTGTTTTCTTTTTTATTCCGGTAATGCGCAATATTCTCTAAGCCTTCCAATAATTCGAGCCAAACATTTCATTAGGGCACAACACCAAACGTAGATATTCGGGATTATTCGACTATTCCATTCATTAGCACACTCCCTACATGCCCTGAATCAGATTGCTAGCAAACAACTTCATATTGAAAAAATGAAGAACACAAAAGGGCACATAACAATGTTCACTCCAAACCAAAAAAAAGATCCCTTTTCTTTTTCGTTAGTTTTTCTTAGTTGAAGAACGTTTAATAAAGAGAACTTTTCATACATTCTATCATACACTAATTCACTTCAAAACAAAGTTTGGTTTACTTTTCACCAAGGATTTCTGCAACAAAAATCTTCGTCGAACTACACATTTTTTTTGCTCCCGCGACTGCTGTTCAGTACACTTTTCAAGATTTTTTAGGTTCACAAAACTTCTCCAATTATCAAAATTACCACTGAATTCCTCATTATTTCTAACTAATTGAAAGGGCCCATAAACATCATTCAAAACAGCAATCAGCTGCCCTTTCAGCTCTCTTCGAAATTGCATTTAGAAAGGGCCCATGATGAACAACAGTTGGAAAATCAAAAGGGCTTAGTAACGAATTTTTTTTTAATTATGAGTTTTATTGCAAAAATCAACATAAATTGAGAAGCATTAAAGCTCCTTTTTTTAATGGAAATTTAAAACAAGTTGTTTGCTATTTGCCAGCGATTTTCTCGAATCGCGGTTTTCGGTTTTGTGCCCTAATGAAATGTTTGGTTCGAATTTTATTTTTTTAATTTTTTATTTTATTATTATTTATTTTTATTGTAAGCATTCTAAGTTAGCCATTGTCAACATCATTACCCATACAAAGTCCATACAAAAATTGTATGAGAAAACAATGATACACGGATTTTTTTAAATGATTTTTAAAATGACTTTTGTCCCTGTAAATTGTAAATATTTTGTAAAGATTTGGAACTTTACAGAAATTCGAAATATTTTTTAATTTTTAAATCCCAAACATTCTTAATATGAGTATCATCAACGCAGAAAAATGTTATTCCATAAAAATTTTTTGTCCCTTGGCTAATATTTGCAACAGCCTGAATTAAACAAAAATAAAAGATTGTTATATGAAATATTAAATTTGCAAGAGAAATTTTGATAAAGTGTACCGTTTTCATGTAAAAGCCATCTGAGGTAACTTTAAAAAATAGTGCTCATTTTGGAAAAAAATAATAATTTTATAACGCTAGGAAAATTTAATACATTTTACTTTTTGGAACATTGTTGATACGGCTTTTAGTTGCTGCTATATGATCATGCAAAGATTAACAGAAAAATTTAGATTTTTCAGAGTTGCCCAATTGGCTCTCATCAGTATCTCGGGAACTAATGGTCCGATTTTCAACTTAAAAAAAATGACAAATTCAAGAAATTTTCTGTTTTCCTTGACAAATTACTTTACAGGACGTTTTCGAAAGGGTTAAATATTCAATATTTTATACTCTACAACTTAGCCCAAGTCACCAAATCGATAAAAAAAATCCTTCAAGAGATGAAGATTTTTGAATTTTCAGCTGCCAATTTATTATTTAAAATTCTATGGACAAACTGATACTGCAAAATGACTTCCTTGGGCATACGGAAGGCACCCAAAAACCTTCATCCAGAGTAAAGAAGAGACAATAAATCCGATGGCCAGAGAATTGACCAACAGAATGTTAAACTTACAAAATTGCCAACTCACCTGATCGAAGGGACACTGCTTCCGGTGCAGGGTGGCCAGGCAGGTGCGGCAGATCGTGTGGCCGCATCCTAGGCTGATGGGCGGGCGCAGGTTCGCCGCAAACTCGTTGCAGCAGACCGGACAGCTGAGAAACTCGGTCCATTGGGGCGCCTGTATCGGCATTCTGAAATGGTGAAGAAAACGTTGCGCGCATTAGTTTGAGTTGAAGTCTCTCGCGAAGAATTGGTCTTCTGGTGTTCTTTTGGTTCGAATGGTTCTCTTCTGGTTCGGTCGGTTGATTGGTCGAGGCCACTCAAGGTCGCAAACAGCTGCAGCAGTGCCGCCAACAGGTAGGAAGAGTGAGTGACATTTCGATGACGATGACGAAGACTTGAAACCAGTATATTCGATGGTGCTGGTGGTGGTGGTGCTGCATGATTCAACCGGTTCGTTTTGCTGGCTTGCCTTTTGCGGCAATTACTGCCACGTTGACGTTTGCACGCCGCACTCAGTCAGTGGTGGTGGTGGCCGGAGTTCGCCAAAGAAGTGGTGGTCGTCTGGTTGTGCCAAGGGAATTCCCATGATCTCGTGTTGATGGCCGGTGATCTTTCAAAAAACGGAGAGGACTTGACTTGGAGAGCTCTCTCTCTCGAAATGGCAATCTCTGGCGGCTAGTTCGGGTTTGCCAGGTTGGCTTAAGCAGTCCATAACGACATCCGCCACCAGGTGGTCAGGGGGTGAGGGGAGCTGGAATCCGTCTGGAAGGCATCACTCTTTCTTTCATCTTTGGTGTCGCGGTCTATGAATGACGAGACAGACACACATGCCCGAAGGGGGGAAGGAGATGTCGGATTAGAAATTTGTTGTTGTCGTGAAACTGGATACAACGGTACAAGGTAGCCCGGCGGCAGCATGTCAACATCCGTCGTTGTTATTGACGAGAGAGCGGTGTGTGCGATTGTTGGAAGATTGATTTATTTGCACGTAGATTCAGACGGTTTCAGGGCTTCTGTGGATCGGGTTGGCAGCGGTTCTCCAGCAAGAATGTATGAATTGGCTTAAAATGTGTAAATTATTGAATGTCAGGTATTTTTTTAACGAGACATTTTAATTTTCAAATAAAAAATCAATTGATCAAATCAAATCATAACACTTCAATTTTATATTTAAGGTAATAGTTGACCAAAAAAGTATACAAGAGATAGTACTAGTAAAAGCACACAAAAAAAAACAATTAAAAAAATTAGGTTTCAAATATTGCCTGCATAAATTTAAAAAAAAGTTCATATGACAAAAAGTGTACAAAAAAAAGTTATAACATGGTGTTAATTCCATTCAATTAATTACTATTAAAACCATAAAAAAAAATGGACAAATCACTTAATATTACACATTGCATGTATAATTTTTGTAAACACCGAAAAAAAGTGCAGCCAACGGGATTCAAATCCAGCACCATCAGTAAGGACTGGCTCCTTAGCCCACTCGGCCATTAGCCATGTGATTTAGTTTTAAGTTTTTTTGGTTCTATCCTTTTCCTTAGCAAATCTAGAACGTTTTTTCAAATTTTTCCTTCTTTTGCCAAATTTTAGAATGTCCAATTACATCAAAATGAACTTTAGCATAATTGTACAAATCATAGTTGAAAGGTACTCCAAAACTCTATTGGGCCTTTCTCCGCCAACCCACACATTAGTTGCCCCGACCCCTCTTCGATTTTCGTGAAATTTTGCTCTAAGGGGTTATTTTGGTCTCTTATCACGAATTCGAGCTACATTTTTCGATATCTCGTGACGGTAGTACCGCCCCTTTCATTTTTGTGGATTTTTAATAAGACACATTTTTCAGTGATTTGTAGCTCGAAACCGTGAAGAGATAGAAATTTTGTATCAAGGGGAATTTTGTGTAAAATTGGACGCGCGGTTTAATGGCGTACTCAAAATTCAAAAAAAAAAATTAAAAAAAAAATGGCATTTTTCCAGTTGTCCAGTTTAGCTGAGTTTTGACTGACATTCTCTATATTTTTAGTTTCAAATTAAATTTCAGGGTTCTGTCCATCAAAACAATAATCCTTCAAAATAATAGAAAATATTCATCAAATCAATGATATTTTATTTTTTTCAAATTTTGAACAGTACAGTCCAGACTCACTTATCCGATGTATCGATTATACAAAGTTCGATTATCCGAAGGTTTGTTTTTGGACTTCGGATAATCGAATCACAAACAAAAAAAAAAATTTATTTTCTTACTTTCAACATCAAATTCGAGTTCTGTGACCCCAATTTAGTCAAATTTGAATGGTTTAAATGGTATCAAATTGAGGTATGCATTTTTTCAATATTTCATCACCGCTATCTTGGATTTTTAAATTCTAAATAATTTTAGAGTAGTTTAGAGTTCAATAAAAAAAATAAGACAATGATATTTTGCCAAGGCTTTCGGATAATCGAGTCTGGACTGTACTTTAAAATTGTATAACGCATTTCGTGATAATTTTTGCTCATCAAGGCTTGAAAATTGAAACTGGAACGAAATGATTGAAGTTAGTAGAGAAAGTCTTATACCATTAGACGGAAATACAACAAAAAAAAAAACAAGATAAATGCAAATAAAAATATAAAAATGTAGTAAGACCAAAATGAAACAAGAAAAGAGTAATAAATTCTGATTAGACAGTAGACGGTTAATCTAATACCATTGTTGTAAGAAATAAAATTTTCTAAGGGACTACAATCATCATGTCCGAAATTTAATCTCCAAAATTTAACTGTGCTTCTTTCCGTTGCGAGATTAACAGCACCAAGAATTGTCATTTTCTTTTTATTTCTTGTTCCCACATTCACAACCAACTCCCCTCAACAGAACATAGCCGCAAAAGCCGACACAAAACCAAATCTGCCAACGCAGTTTAACGGTACGTAATGCGTGGTCGGTTCCCAATTCGCCACTCGCGTTCTTTCATTGAGGTTTTCTGAGAAAACAAAACAATCTTGGGCGATTGTGCGTGAACGAAGAAAAGAATAGGATTGATAGAAAGAGAATACTCTTACCGGCAAGCTAACTGACAAACTGACAATGTGTCGCTATACTTTCTGATATTTTGGTGCAGAAATCTTCAAATGATAGTTTTTTTTTCTATCACACGTTTAGGACACTGTAGGATACAAATTCTAGTTTTTTACAGGAAATTGATTGATTAAAGGAGATAACTGACAAGCTATGGTGAAGGTCGCTATACTTTCTGATATTTTGATACAGAAATCATTAAATGATAGTTTTTTCTATCACACGTTTAAGACACTGTTTGATACAAATACAAGTTGGTTTTTTTACAGGAAATTTCTAAAAACTTTTATTTGTAAATACTCCATTATCCGAAGGCTTTGGAAAATTTTTACTTCGGATAATCGAATCATCGGATAATTGAATCACAGAAAAAAATCTAAAATGGCGGAGATGAAATATTGTCAAAATGCATTTAGTAATTTGATGAAAATCAACTTTTGCCTTCCTCACCTCAATGAGGAAAGGCTATAAAATCACTCGAAAAACGAACTTCTTAATTTGACTTTGACTGAATAATTTTTCGATTGAATTACGATGTAAAACACAGCTGAAAGGAACACCAAAACTCTGTTATATACCTAAATGAACTCATTGTAACTTGGATTATTCACAAATAAAACCGAATTGAATTGAATTGAATTAATTTGACTTCCTAGACCCACCTTCATGTATACATATCGACTCAGAATCAAATTCTGAGCAAACGTCTGTGCGGGTGGTTGGACGTTGATCAAAATAATTGCACTTGATTATCTCGGGACTGGCTGAACCGATTTTGTCCGTTTTGGCCTCATTCGATCCGTCTTTGGGTCCCCTAAGTCACTATCTATAATTGGTGATGTTTAGTTAAGTACTTCAAAAGTTATGCTTAAAAAACAATTTTGACAAAAAAAGGGTGGTTTTTGAAAGACCTTTCCAACGCGTCCAAAATGTTGAAGATCTGATAACCGTATCAAAAGTTATGGCCACTTAAGTGTTATTTATACACATTTTTGAGGCCGGATCTCAAAAATTTGAATGAAAAAGTTGTCCGGATCTATCATACGACCCATCGTTAGATAGGTAATCAAAAAACCTTTCCAACGAGCTCAAAAGATTGAAGATCTGACAACGCTATCAAAAGTTATGAGCAATTGTGCAAAAATATAATTTTGACAGATACAGAATGGGTGAACATTGCAAAAGATCCGGCTGAGGCAGCACTAAGCTTTATGGAATCTGTCTCGTTAGCCCAAGCTTTCTTCATGTTATGGCTTTTTATGGCAGAAACGTAAGTAACGCTTTATAGCATTTTGTTTGCATGTATTCAGGTGCATTTGAATACAAGCAGAAAGCGTTTTCAATTTGTTTTAGGAGGAAGGTGGTGGTTTAAAGTAACGTTTTTTTAAAAGCATCAAGTTGGCTCATTTACACTGTTTTGGGTTAAAAGTGGACAAAATTTCTCATGTTTTTAAATTATTTTGAAATATTTTTTTTATATTTAGAATCCCTGCAAAACCCGGTACTACATTGTTTTCACTCAAACGCCGCGTGCCACGTTCGATAAAATGAAAGGAAAAGTAAACACACACACCTACACAGATCCGTCAAAAGCCCGCTCCCTGATCTCGACGTAGTTTCGCTGCGTGATTGTTTGGATCTCTCTCTCTCTCTCTGACTGAGACCAATCGCCACAGAAAAGACGGAAAACATAATCATGTTCGGCATATCCGGGCATATCTTATGCGCATGTATTACGGATAGACCGATTTCGCGACGACTACGACGCACGCCATGGCGGAAGGCAATTATTATTGAAATTGAATGTACCTAAAATGTTTTTTCGTGGAAAGGTAGCTAAGGGGGTCCCTTTTCGATATCTGTGACCTAGAAAATATTTCACCTAGGGATTTTCGATTTTTTGTCCTTTTCAGTTTTTTAACTGTATAAATGGAGGCGCACGATACTTTTGGTTAATTTGCGGTTGCACAGCACCTCCCAAATGCTTTTAATTGCAATGGATACTGATCAAAGAGGTCGTCCATGAAATATTTCACAATATTTAAGGCCCCACCCACCCTTAAACCCCCCCCCCCCCCGTCATCCCCCTTATTTATTTAACAAAGATAATAACATTATTTTTAGTATGAGGCGTCCATAAAGTATGGCACACTAAAATCAGCAAAAATAACCCCTCCCCTATGCCACACATTGTCACGCACCCCCTTGAAAAGTCCGGCACGTTATGTAATTTGTTTTTTTACATTTTTACTTTTTTTAGTTCTGAGTTCAATCAATGCCTTGTATCATGTTTGATTTATGAGTTAAGCTTATCAAACATCAAATAACTTTTTTGTAGATATTTTAAGCCTGAATTTTCATTTTTTTCTATTTCCAGTACCCTTGGTATCCTTACACAGTTAGTTGCACATACCTAGCTCGACTAATTTCAGCACAACCGATTAGCAGAAAAAGAAACAAAATTTACGGTTGATTTGGCTGACGAGTGTTAGGTAGTGCGATTCTCGGCATACTGCAAAATAAGTTCATTGTGTTTTTACTGGATAAGGTACAACAAGTGCATTATTTATATAAAACATTTGAAAAATCAGGCCTAAATAAATAAAATTGTTCGCTCTACAGCATTGCCTTGACGTTGTCGATTGCGAGATTCCTACTCAAAACTAGGTGCCCGAAGGCTTAATTGTTAAGGCAATTGCAAACCTCTTTTTACACCTTAGCTTCCATCCACTCCGGGATTCGAACTGACGACCTTTAGATTGTGAGTCCAACTGCCTACAAGCGACTCCACCGAGACAGGACCCAGGGAGACGACTTCTACACCTGGACTGAGCTAACGACATAACCTTTAGGTTATACCGGGACCAACATTTACTTCCCCGTCCGACGGAAGGCGTGATCAGACAAATCTCGTCTCGAAATATGCCACCGGGACCATCTGGGATCGAACCCAGGCCGACTGGGTGAGAGGCAACCACGCTTAGCCCTACACCACGGTTGTAAAATATTTACATAAAGTAATTCGATGTTTAATAAACGTAACTTATAAATCAAACATGATACAAGGCATTAAGAAACAGATGATGATAGATATTATAAACTTAAATCATTACTTACTTACTTGAATCATCAATCGTGATTTCAACAATAACAAAAATTAAAAACATATCCTATAAAAATGATAAGCTGTTAAATTGATCTCAGAATTATAAAATAAATAAAAATGTACAAAAAAAAACAAGATTAGGGTACAAAACGTGCCGTACTTTTCAAGGGGGAGAGGCGTAGTCAGTGTGACAATGTGTGGCATTGGGGGAGGGGGTTATTTTTGCTGATTTTAGTGTGCCATACTTGATGGATGACGCCTCATACTAAAAATAATGTTATTGTCTTTGTTAAATAAATAAGGGGGGGGGGGTTGTAAGGGTGGGTTGGGCCTTAAATATTGTGAAATATTTCATGGACGACCCCTTTGATCAGTATCCATTGCAATTAAATGGATTAGGGAGGTGCTGTGCAACCGCAAAGTAACCAAAAGTACCGTGCGCCTCCATTTATACAGTTAAAAACCTGAAAATGACAAAAAATCGAAAATCCCTAGGTGAAATATTTTCTAGGTCACAGATATCGAAAAGGGACCCCCTTAGCTACCTTTCCACGAAAAAACATTTTAGGTACATTCAATTTCAATAATAATTGCCTTCCGCCATGGCGTGCGACGACATCGAGTTCGGTCCTCTCCTCACTTAAGGTATACGCACGTACAAGAGCGTCCGTAATATGTCTGGCGGTGGCACTGCCAATAACACGTGGAAAGAGGGGGGGGGGGGGGTTTGGTCTGGCATCCGAGAGGCTCAATTAGACATGACGTAAAAGGGTACTTTCGAGAGAGAGAGAGAGAGAAGGAATAAAAAAGACGGGATGTAATGCGTTCGACAAAAAGTGTCAATCAATTTCAGTTACAGGTTCGGTTTCGGGGCCGGCAGAAAAACCCTTTTGGGATTCGGTACCACCCGGAGAACCCGGATCAATCGAGTGACAAGTGTGGCTTTAAGACTTTTAAATGTGGGTTGAATCGACAATATTGACGAAATTAGTCATTTTTTCCCATTCTGGGAAATAATGTTACTTCAAACTTGATATATTTTACATTAGCATTATTTGTCGAATTATTTCGGTTTTTATTAGATTGAACAAATTTTTGTTTTTAATATAGATTTTCAGTATCTTCTCTCACAGATCTCCAAAAATCCAGTCGCAAAATTGCCGCAATCCAACGGCGAATCATAAACCAATTCCATTTGCCACGTTAATGTGGCTAATGTGTCCCCATCAACAAGTTGCCCAAATGATGATGTCGTGTCTTGCTGTAGTCGCAATCGACTCCAAACGCAACAACAACTCCGCAAAAGGAGACAAAAAGCCACCACACGATAGACAAACTATAAGGTGAAAGTTTCTTTGGCTCCACGGTCGAGAGATTTTTGTGCACTACACCACACTATACAAGTAGTGGTGGTGGTGCTAGTCATCGTAACGCAACAACAACAACAACAACATTCGTAGACATCGTCACCACCAGACTAGATAGCTTTGGGATATTTCGCTATAGCCAGACAAAGCCTGAACCAGCCAGCAGAGAGACCTTCTCTAGGCCGAATGGAAATATTCCATCAGAAAACGACGTGGTCCGGATTTTCGGTTTTCGTAACCAGCCAAGCCAGCCACCATTCACTCTGCTGAGCAATACAATGTTGTTGTAGTTGGAGGTAGTTTGTTGCCGATTTGGTTTGGTGTGGGTTTTTGTACTGCTTTCCGCTCGCCAAACAACACGACCGTCGTCTTCGCTCTCCTCTGCAGTTTGGCTTGTTGTTGTTGTTTTTATATCTTTTGCCATGTTCATGTTGGGTTCACTGGGTTGATATTAGTTTGCTGTTGCTGTATTATTTGCTGGGGGGTTACATCGGTGGGAATTTACTTCCTTCTATTTGGTATGATTGCTCTTTTACGTGACATTTTCCTGATTCAACAGTTTCCAATTAGACTGATGAGAGCAATCAAACGATGGACATTCCGTAAGATTGTGGGTTTATTTAGCAATTTCATTCCACGACAGTAGCTATGAAGCATTTCTAGCAGTCTGAAATTGAGTTTTTTTTTAAATGTTGATGCAAAAATAAAAAATAAAAACAAAAAGTTTACAAACAAAGTTCCATCGCATGCAAATACCATGTTGCGATCTCGGCCTGCGTCAGGCAACCTTTGTTTAGTTCATGTAATAAACATGGATCGACTTTTCAAAAATCAATTAGCTACGGATGGTTGGACCACTCAGGATTTACAGGGTGACGAAACAGACAAGTGGTAGTTTACTCTGCTTTAAAGCTCGTAACTGATGGCTAGTTTTGGAGCATAACAAAAACATTTTGTTAGTGTCATGATTGTTTCACAATTCCGTAGGATTGCACATTCTAAACCCTTTACAAATTTTAATTAAATCTGTCAAACAACATTAAAACGGTGTTAAACCATTGAAAAATATAATTGGATTAAATTTTAATTAAAAAAAAAATGTCCAAGAATAAGTGCTCAAAATTGGTGACACCTAGAATGTTCTATGGTCAGGGTGGCCACTCAAATCCTATTTTCGAATTCCCGACGTTGCCCAACTTTTCTCGACTTATCCTGGATGGACATTTCTTACCCAAAGAATTATTTCAAATCAAAATCATTTAACAAAATAGTCAATATCAATCATCGAACAAAATTTCTAAATAAATTCAAAAAATCAGACTATGGACAACTTTAGTAAAACTAGAATTTCTAGAAAAAAAATATTCAAAAATAAAAGCTCTCATAACTTTGATTCAAACAAACATTTACAGTCAGTCTTCAAAAAATATATAAATATAGAGCAATTCCCCACGAAAACAGCATGGACAAAAAAACAAAAGTGCTCGGATCGGGCTCAAAATTTGTCTGGGGGTTCCTTGGCCAAAGTAATAAGACCCGTATTTTTTTTCTGGCCATTAGGGTGACCTAAGCCGTGTTAGGGTGGTCAAAAAATTGTCATTTTTGTCGATTTTCGCAAAAGCCACTTTTTTCAAAAAATCATATTTCCGCGCCATTTAATCCGATTTTAGCTGTCTCAGACACAAAAGAAAGGCGATTAGTTTGGCTATTTGGGAAAAATAGTAAGAAGTTTCAAAAATCTAGCTTAACATTTGAAAAGGTCGTATGAAAACTTAAAATGCTGGTTTGGAGGTCTCGGGACCAAAGAGCCTATGTCTGAAAATATTTTTACCTGATTCCTCGGAAAATTTTACGTAACATATCAACGCGCCACGCGCAAAAATGGGAAAATGACGAAAACGGCAAAAAATCGACTTTTTTCACTAAAACTACGATAACTTGAAAATTTCAGCAATGACCTATACATGTTAGGGTACCAAAAGTTGCGTATTTCAATTACGAAAATTTTGGTCGAAAACCCCAGTTTTTATTTTAAAAGAATCGTATCTCAGAAAATTGAACTTCACCATTTTTGGATATGTTTTGTAAAATTTTCCGAGGAATCAGGTAAAAATATTTTCAGACATAGGCTCTTTGGTCCCGAGACCTCCAAAACAGCATTTTAAGTTTTCATACAACCTTTTCAAATGTTAAGCTAGATTTTTGAAACTTCTTACTATTTTTCCCAAATAGCCAAACTAATCATCTTTCTTTTGCGTCTAATACAGCTAGAATCGGATTAAATGGCGCGGAGATATGATTTTTTGAAAAAAAAGTTGTTTTGCGAAAAGCGACGAAAATTGCCATTTTTTGGACCACCCTAACACGGCGTAGGTCACCCTAATAGCCAAACAAAAAAATACGGGTCTAATTATTTTGGCCAAGGAACCCCCAGCAAAATTTCGAGCCCGATCGGAGAACTTTTTTTTCGGTTTAGGCTCTTTTCAAATGGAATTAAAGAATGACTAAAACATGATTACAGTTGTCATTCTTTAGCAACGTTTTATAATATCATGGTTTTGATACTTTATTTTTAAATTTTGGTTGATTTATCAAGTTATCAATATTGAAATGTTTTATTTTTGTCAATGAAATGTCGATTTTAATCCGACTCAATGCTTAACCATTCAGTTTATGTGAAATGTTTGAACATACAATTTTTTTAATAATGTAACATATTACCAATTTTGTTTCATTATTTTTGCAACTTTAATATTTCTTTCATATTTTAAAAATGTCTTAAAAGTTTTACAATTTTTATTTCAGTAAGGATAACGTAACGTTTGAATATTTAAATTATTCCGATGAATGAAAAAAAAAAGCTTTATCGAGCAATTCCAGCTCAAATCAGGAATTTTCCTGGTACTTTTGTACCGGACCCTCTCAGATTTCAATGAAACTTTGTAGACATGTTATCCTAGGCCTATATAAGCCATTTTTGTGTATATGGAGCCAATAGTACTCGAGAATAACATTTGAAAAGGGCGTAAGGTATTTAAATATTTTTGTATTTTGCAATTTAAAAATTACTGTATCTCGAAGCCCGTGTGGATCAATCGGACCGCGCTCTGGACTCACAATCCAGAGGTCGACGGTTCGAATCCCGCGGCGGGCGCTCTAAAATTCTTTGTGTAAATATGGGTATTCGGCGCCGTCGCTCCGTGCCATACTTTCATACACTTAGGAGCCAAGGGCGGCGAAGTCCTTGTAGATAAAAAGGAAGACACTAGTGGTTGGTACTAGCAATGGTGGCCGATAGCTATAAAGTCAACTTCGTTTTTTTTTCGTATCTCGAAGCCGTTGCATCGTATCAAAAAGTAGTCAAAGACAAACTTGTAGGAAATTGGACGAGCTTTCTGATAAAAATACACTGAAACAAAAATACACGCCATTTCTATGAGATTTTTCGATTTTTAAGTTTAAAAGTTAAATTTTAAGGTGATGTCACGATTTTTTTCGTTCAAAATTTTTGAGGAAATAGCCTAAAATGTTACCAAAAGACTGACGAAAAATGTAGGTTGGTATGACTCTCCTAAAAAAATACAAACATCATTTACTAAAACTGTTTTTTTGAAAAGTGGTCTAAACGTCAAAATTTTCAAAAACCGGTAGTGGGAATCGATTTCCCAGACGATTTTACATAAAAGTCTCCATATTGACCATTATCCTATGTCCAATCCTTGGGAAGATACAGCGGTTTAAAAATAAAAATGTTGAAAAAATCGGCATTTTGGTGGTTTTTGGCAATTTCTATATGACAGACTCGGTTTTTCAGTCTCGTAAATATTTTTACCGGAAAGCTCGTTCAATTTCCCATAAGTTTGCCTGTGACAGCTTTTTGATTTGACTCGTTTTGATATTTACGTAAGCTAATTTACTATCCAGGTTTCTACCACACTGAAAAAAATATTCTATTTTCAGTTATGAGCAATGTAATTAAGCTTATATCTGGAAGCATTAACATCCAATTGAAAAGCTGTCAAAGACAAACTTATAGGAAATTGGACGAGCTTTCCGGTGAAAATATTTACGAGACTGAAAAATCAAGTCTGTCATATAGAAATTGCCAAAAACCACCAAAATGCCCATTTTTTCAACATTTTTATTTTTAAACAGCTGTATCTTCCCAAGGATTGGACATAGGATAATGGTCTATATGGAGACTTTTATGTAAAATTGTCTGAGGAATCGATTCCCACTACCGGTTTTTGAAAATTTTGACGTTTAGACCACTTTTCAAAAAAACAGTTTTATTAAATGATTTTTGTATTTTTTTTAGGAAAGACATACCATCCTACATTTTTCGTCAGTCTTTTGGTAAGGGACCATCCATAAACCACGTGGACACTTAGGAGGGGGGGGGGGGTAAGCGATTGTCCACGCTTCATACAAAAAAGTTTTTTTTTTCTATGGACAATTGTCCACGAAGGGGGGGGGGGGGGTTGAGATTTTCAAAAAAGTGTCCACGTGGTTTATGGATGGTCCCTAACATCTTAGGGTATTTCCTCAAAAATTTTGAGCGAAAAAATAATCGTGACATCACCTTAAAATTTAACTTTTAAACTTAAAAATCGAAAAATATCATAAAAGTGGCGTGTGTTTTTGTTTCAGTGTATTTTTATCAGAAAGCCCGTCCAATTTCCTACAAGTTTGTCTTTGACCACTTTTTGATATGATGCAACGGCTTCGAGATACAGTAATTTTTAAATTGCAAAATACAAAAATATTTAAATACCTTACGCCCTTCTCAAATGTTATTCTCGAGCACTATTGGCTCCATATACACCAAAATGGCTTATATAGGCCTAGGATAACATGTCTACAAAGTTTCATTGAAATCGGAGAGGGTCGGGTACAAAAGTACCAGAAAAAAATCTGATTTGAGCTGGAATTGCTCTATTTTTAACTCATACTAACGAAAAAGTTTACAGGAATCAAACACTTGGAAAACGTTGGCAATGACGAATGACTTTATGAATTTAGTATAAAATTTCAAAGTATTTGTCACAAAAAAAATGCCAAACTCAAGTTGGAATTGTTTATTTTTTTCAGGTGTGTATCATAACTGGTCATAAGCAGGTCATAATCGTCGAAATTGGGCTCTATTTTAAAATTGGATTTCCATTAGATTTGATAGTTTGTTTAAGATTTAATGTTTCCTAGGGCCTTAGTTAAAAAATTTATGAAAGAATTACTTTCATCATCCAACATTTATTAAGATTATTTGTGTATTAAAAAGCCTTCAATCTCGAATACCGTAAAACGGGGTGGCTTTGATAGGTTTTGCAATTTTTCCGCAAAATGAAGAGTACAATTAAAATACGTACGGAATGGTTAAGAATCATACTGACCGTGGTAGAGAAGTGTTCAAAGTACCCCTAGAAGAACTTTTGATAAAATTTTGAAAAGTTTAAAAAGTTAGTTGACTATTGTTAAGAAAATGTTGATGAAAGTCATTATTTTAAACTTCTCAAAGTGTCATGATTTTCTCAATTAACATGATTTTCAATCGAAAAACGGAAATCATTTTCAGATTCTTTGGACAATTTTCCACAAGGAGAAGTTTGAAACACAATTAATAAAATTCGCCAAATTTATATGCAATTTTATGTAAAATAGGTAGATTAAAATAGTGAAGGGAATTTTTAATTTAGAAAAAAAAATGTTTTAGATTTATTGATTGAAAATACTGGAGTTTTTTAAAGATCCAACGAACCAAATTTTAATTAATTGTATCGACAAAATATTAAAAAAAAATGCAATGGCTAAAGAATAATTGTCCTGACATTTGTCAAAAAAAAGTCTACAGAACAAATTTAATTATGTAAGTTATATGAAGAATTTCGCTTCACATTGAGGCGATAAGGCGGATTCCTCTCGTCAATTAATGTGATTGATTCCTAACCGAGATGGCTGAGGAATTGATATTTGGGAATAAAACCAATTTCACCAGAGCAGATCTTCAAAACCATAACAGCTGTCCATTGCCGGCCTCTCCCATCTTCAGCGCGCACCGAGGGCAAGGAAAAGGATTTGGGAGACGGGAAGTTTTTTAATGCTCCTTTTTTTTTAAGGGGACAAGGGAAATTCTCCATGATATCTCCAAATAAGTTTCGCTTGTATTTGGACAGTTTTTGGGGGGAGATAAAAAGACTGGGCTACGCCCTAAGCCCCTCGCCCCATTGTATGTACACGTGGTTTATGGATGGCTTCTCAAAAGATATCGATACCAATCAATATTCAAAAAGTTTACGAACAAACATTTGAAATTAAATATTCTGGGATTGAATTACACAACACACTTTTTTTTATTATGTATAAGAATTATTATTCGCTGATCTGAATGATTAATAAAAATCCTTCGACTGATCCATTTAAACTGAATTTTGACCACTTTTATTTTTAAAAAGCTAAAATATACGCCGGCAATCAGATTGGAATTCCACAATGTCGTTTCATGGTCTGATGGGTAACGAAATGTGTTGAATGTGAACGACGACATGGCTGTGGCTACAGTTACCAACAATTAACCTGTGTTCGATTAATTTGGCGGTACGTTCGTTATGGTATTGTGCACCTGTCCGAGCTGGTATAGAAAAATATATAAATAATAAACATAACATATATAAAAGACGGAAAACCCCCATCGAAAAAACTACTCCTTCTGACTGACTGACTGACTGACCACGGGTGAGAAGCAAAAAGCCCAGACCCCGTCCGAAAGACAACAATATACAGCGCGAATTGTTTTGTATGGTCTTATTTCATAGACCCGGCGAGAGAGGAAAAAAAACGAGACCTTGCCATTCCGTGAAACGCCGCCGCCACGATGTTGCGTGAGACGCGAACGAAAGAAAAATCGGTTACGATATCGCCGCGGCACCACACCGCCATCATCAGACCGGGGAGGTTGTATAAAACGGTAAATAGGACACGCCACACGGACCCACGAACCCCTCGGCGGATGTGGGCCAACCGAAAACGAAAGTGAAATGCCAGTCAGTATCCGCTTGGGTTGCCACCTTGGCTTTTGATGGTTGTAAAATGGTGTAGCGAATTTTGGGATACCAAAACAATGTTTTTATAATTTGTGAAAAGCGGAAAATACATCTTTACGAGACATACTTAAAGATGTCCAAACTAAACTGGAGTTAAAATAAAAATTCTACAGCGATATTTAAATTCTAGTTTTTTTTAAGATCCAATAAACAATAAACAAAAGAAACCTCATAGCTTCTAGGACCCAAAAAAATGGTTTATGTTATTTTTTAACTTATTTCGTTGTCAAAAGTTGAGGTTGACTTCAAAATAAAAAAATATTTGATCGAAAGAAAATCGGTCCAATACCTAGTTCTTGAGATATCGTCATCTGAATGTTGAACGCTATTTTGTTGACACTCAGAAATTTTTTATTTTTGTTCTAAGGCTGGTTAAGGTGACGACTTCCATCATTACCATGATTTTACATTAAACAATATAAATTTTGCTTCGTTTAAAATATTTTCACAAAATTCCTTCTACAAGTTGTTTAGAATAAATCCCTGAAAGTGTTGATTTTTTTTTGGTAACGATTTGCCTCTTCCTTGTAATGTTATGAAAATCATCAATAATTATTCTCAACCAGGAAGTTAATGATTGCTTAACAAAGTTATATTACTTTTGCGACACTTTTGATTCAGATCAACCAATCCTTCAGTGGCTTCAAGAAGGTTACAACCGGCATATACTGATTAATTTTGATTCAAAAATCGTAAAATTATAGAGTTTTTTTTTTTAAGTTCCTATAAGCTATGGTGCTTTATATTTTTAGAACTATTAAAAAAAAACTCTAGAATTAAACTAATTACAGAGCATTTTAGAGTGATAATCAACTTTTTTTGAAAATGATTGACGGCTTCACCTCAAGCTTGGTCGTGATAAAAAAAATACATATTTCATACAAAATAATAGTTTATGCAACAAATTGCAAAAAAAAAAGATTGAAACATTATTCTTGGTTTAATATTACCTTTTTGTGTAATTTTACCTTCAATAATGAGTAAAAATTAAAAAAAACTCTAAAACGGTATCGAAAAGTATTAGTTAGTATTTCCAGCACTCAAGAGGATTCTTATCATTACTTTTATTTTTGGCGATTAAAAGTAGGCCATTTTGTTGTTGAGCAACTCCTTAAACGAAATTGGCCAATTTTGTTCATATTTATATTATGTATTTTATTATTTGGTTCAAACTTTGTGAGCCAAACAATTTTTTTGTCTTTGTTTCACCCATTCAAGTTTCCATTTAATTTTGGCAGCTGTCCAAACAAAAATGATACGTAAATATTTGAAAATCTGTAAATATATTTTGAAGGAATTTTCTGATCGATTCGGTGTCTTCGGCAAAGTTGCATGTATTAATAAGGAATGACTAATCAAAAAAAAAATAGGTGCAAGGTTTTTATTTATTTATTTTAAAATATTTTTTTACTATTTAATTCGATCTCCCAAAATGCGTATCTTTTTGAATTTTCGATTTTTTTATTTTATTTTAGGACACAAGCTTTTGCGCCATAGAAAAGTACAGACAAAATTTGCCAAGTTGCGATTTTTAGAAAAAAAATATATTTTTTGAAAAAAAAAATGAAAAAAAGCTTTGACTAGTTTTAAAGAAACATTTAATTTGTTATTGCAAAGTACTACACAGAAATTTTGATAAAATGCACCGTTTTCGAGATAAGGCCACCTAAAGTTTGATTTTAACTATTAATTAGCCGTTTTTCGACTTTTTAAAATAGTGCCTGTGTGTGAAAAGATCACAAAATTTCCTAAAATTTCGTCTTGCAGATTTTTTTTCTGTTTGCTGAGATACAGCGGATAAAAGGAAAACAAACAGGAAAATTGAAGTTTACGAAGTTTTACCCAAACAGCCCCTCATTTTCTAATGCCAATATCTCAGCAAATAATAGTTAATTTTCAAAGCTAAAAAATTAAAAAATTGAAAAAATTCTGATCTTTTTGAAAACAAAATTTGATGTCGAAAAACATTTAAAAGCCACCAGGTTTGAATTAATTTCATCAGAAGAAATGGCAGAAATTTAGAAACTTTTTTTTATTTGAGGTCAACCGCTTTTTATTTTAAGTTTGCGTCAACAAATTGATAGAGCAATTAAACCTTGAAATCTCGCTAACAGTAAAATGATGAAAAAAACATTTTTAAAGGGAAGGAGTCATATCGTCCTTCTATCACGAAAAATCGTTGAATACCGTTTGGTTAAGAAGTGCTAAATCTGCATAGTACCTACACAATCAAATTTCTACACAGTAAAAAAAGTGTAATATATTTTTTTATGAAATTGACTTCAATTTTTGTGGGATAGTGCTGTCTACATTCCCGGGTGTAAAATTGCCATTATTAATTTTTCTTTACCAAAGTAGTCCCTAAGGATCTCAAATTTATAAATTCAATTAAAAATATTGCATAGCCTAAATTAGGCAGTAATTGTTGCCGCGATAGCAGTACATCAAGTCGAGAAGGCAATTTTCGTCAGAACCTCAAAAAGTGAGACTACCGTCGTTCCGGATGACCTCCGGAGCCGCCCCCCAACAACTCATCGCTGAGATTTAATTTAAAATTTAATGGATTCGCTCTGTTCAGGTAAGATGCCGATCTTACCTTGTCTGTCGTCGTTAAATTAAGGAAAATTATTTCGTAAACCTTATGCAGTGCCGGGCTTCGCACGTTTCATCTTCATCCGGTCCCGGCTCCTTTTGGTCCTTGCCCAACCCCCCTGAAGGCACACCTCGGATGAGGAGGAAGCCTCACCTCACCTCGGATGGTGCTGCTGCTGCGTGAACCGTCACAGCAAACAGAATTTGTAATGGCGGTTTTCCGGATAAAAGGATACTTAACAGCGGAAAATCCGGTGTGCGGGGCTCGGGGCTGCTGCTGAAGGCACAAACTTTGTGTGTATCTGGTGTGTATGCGAAACATTTTTAATTGCATTTCTTCGACAGAGGGAAAAACTCAGAGGCGACTCGTGCCCAAATGAAGTACCTGTTCAATGTTAAAAAATGTTTTTAAAGCTTTTTGCTTTCCAATGGCTTTTATTTTTACGCTTTATTATTTTTATACTATTATAATTTTCTGATTATGCAAATAATTAATTAAAATTATGATTTAGACTTTTTTTTTATTTCGTTAAAATGTATTTTTAAGACTTAATCATTATCGTGGGGAATGTGGAAAAATAGAGTAATCGCTCTGCCATCCTTATCGAAATTCAAGAGAAGTTATTGAATATTATACTGAATTTTAAAACTATTCATCAGGATGTTAGAAAAAAATACCACATCCTTAACAAAAGAAAACTGTTTGTTGGGCTTTTTTAAGCCCAACTAATATTGAGCTAACTTGGTTACTATTTAAAAATTAAATTGACATTTTACTCTATACTTTTTAGAACCAGGTCGTATCGCTTTTGATCCTTTGTCAAATGTTTAGAAAATTGAATTGAAGGGCTTTTGATGTTAAAAACATAACTATATTGACATGAATCCGAGATAATTAAAATATTTGTTTTTAGCATCAGTGAAAAAAAGTTTTCAGAACAAATTCATGCTACAATATATGGATAATAATATATTCAACTAGAGTGAACCGGGACTACAGTCTGAATAAAAACAGTCGTTTGTGGAGCATTTAATGGCATCAAATCTTAAACCGCTTTAAATAGAACCATCCGAAAAATAAAATAAGGATCATGGTTGAATCTACTGTCATAATTCTTCTCATGTGTCCCGATTCTGTAAAAAGCACAGTACTTTTTTGTTTCAATTGTTTCAATTCAATCTATCAATCACACTATCTTAACTTAACATTACATCACATTCCAGTAGAGCAAGAATCCACTACACTGAAATAAAAAAAAGTACCAAAGTAACCAAGAAGATCGAAGAGGTTCAACGCGCGCAGTTGAACATTCCAGTTTTGAAACAAGCCATCACCAGTCTGCGCAAAACAGCCTGATGCCTAAAAGTGCGCCAAATATAGAGCAATATCTGTGGTGCTCTCGCGCTCTCTCGTTTATTCATGCTCTCAACGTGCTGTCAACGCTCTGGCTTGTTTACTTTTTGCATGCAGTTCTCTGGAGAGCTGAGCGAGCTAAGTCGGATGGGGCCTGGGGGTGGCATTTCGCTCCCTCCCAAAAATGCTGTCAGTTCACGCTCTCAGATTGAACCTGATTTACCAACACATCGATACTGCCGCTGCGTATGAATAGGAAGCTCTTTACATGTGTTGATTTTTTTCTGTATGGAGATTTTTTCCCCGACGTTCAAAGGGTCGGTGTTGAACGCGACGAGCATTTGCGCGTGGCCCGCTAGGCTGGCTCGCTTTAGTATTGGTGGGTTGTAAAGAGAGGTAAAGAGTAAAGGGTGGCGGGCCAGTCGAGATGGATCACAAACGGCCTTAGACTGACACCGCAAAGGAAAAAAAAGGGTGGCGGGCCAAAGCTTTTTCGGTGCATGCAGCGCTGCTGAACATAGGGCGTTGAATTTGTCAACGTATATTCAAACAAAAATTGTAATAAACAATTATTGTATGTTGCAGGTTTAAAAAGCACCGTGGTACTTAAATAAAAAAAATTATCCGCTTGAAATCGGCTACCTGTTCAATGAACAGGTTGAACAGGTGGACGAGTCGCCTCTGGAAAAACTTTTGCCCATTTCGGGGGGCGCGCGCGGGAAAGCTTTGGATTGCGAAAAGTTCCGAGAATCCGACTGATGTTGAAAGGTGGAAGAAACGTGAGGAAGTTGTTTGTTCTTGGTGCGCGAGCGCGCTCCTCAGCTTGGAGTTTAAACTTTGTGCGAAATGATTATGTTGAGCCTTCTGTCTGTCCTAATGGATGCTCCTTTTGAAGCTAATTAAAATACGAGGGCTTGAGGGGGGCTGCGTAACAAACCAACTTCACAGGAAACGGCGTTAGATCTTGGCATTTCGTGTTCTAGGAAGTATTCTGTCGTCTAGGCAGCAATTAGCTAAATTGACTTCGAAATTTTATTTTCTTCACTTGATTTGCGTTTCAATGGACTTGATTAAAATGCCTTTGAAGCTAGATTTACAGAAATGCTAATTATTCATCGTTCGATTTAAGTGGAAAGTTATACTCCCCCATCAAGAAATAAATTTCAACTTTTGTTTTGCAATCTGACAGCAACATTATTGGAGAATTGCTTATCAGACATTCCAATCAGAATAATCAAAAGTTTTGGATAACCGAATAAAAGATTCAATAAAATTGCACGGAATAAATTCTAGTTGATGCAGTAAAACAATTAATTTCTAAACAAGGGTGATGATTGTTCAAAATCCGCGAGAACACTCGCTAGTAATTTTAAAATCAAGCATAATTTTGTAAAAGGTCTTATACATACTTCAGACCAAATATTGAAATTAACTCAACTTTTCAAAATTATTTTTTCAAGGGTGACTTTCGCAAATCGACTTTTCTTTGTATTTTTATGATTTGGGTGAAACTTTTGTTCACAGAGACATTATCAAGAGTAGTAATTTTGCATCATTCGTTTTTCCATACAAGTCTCCATACAAATATGGGGACTGGTTATACAAAAGAAGGTTAATATTAGGACTTTTCAGAAGAAATGGGTACACGACAAAAAATACCATTATTTAACCATTTTTATCCCGAAAGACGTATTTTTTTTATTTTCGAATTTTTTTATTTGTTTTCGGAGACTAAAAAATACATGTTTTGAGCCATAGTTCATGATGGTGCAAATTTGGTTTAGTAGGTATGATTTAAAAAAAATAGTATTTTTTTTTGAAAATATAAAAAAATGGAACAATAGAAATATTTTAAATAGTTTTTCTAGAAAATAAAAGAAATTGCATTTGAAAAGTACTTTCCAATTTTAAAATTGAACCTTTTTCTAGATAGTTTATTTTTAGTTTTGAAGTAATTCTTCCTCTGAAAAAATATTTTTGAAATACTAAGAAAATTTCCTATAATTTTCTCTCTGGAGGAGCTTTGGAAATCGGGAAGTTAGTTTCTGAGATACAGCATCACAAAGAATTCGAATCAATGAAAATAAATTTAAATAATTTCAAAAAATAAATAAATGAAGCTTTACTTTTGAAAAGCCAAAACTTGAAAACGGCACATTTTATCACCAATAAAAAGTTAAGTAGAGTAGGTAGTCATCAATGAGACAATGATATTCGATTGCAAATTCGATTTTGCATTAAAAAAAGAAATTTTAATAACTGTCCAGTTTTGTTTTTTGACAAACAACAAATAAAAAATATCAAAAATTCTTTTGATTCTTTTGTGAATTTAGTTTTCATTCATAAAAAGCTAAATAAAAAAAATCGGATTTTTCTCCGTGCAACTATTTTCTCAGAAAAGTCCTAATCATAACCTTCAACTATGTCGAAGTCAATGAATCGATCAGAGAATCCTGTTTTGAGAAACAAAATTTCTTACATTTACATTCCCATTTTGTTTGACCACCCCACAAAATAGTATGGTCATATGTGTTAAAAATAATGATGCAAATTAACTTCTTTTTCATAGGGAATGCATGAACAAAGTTTCATTCAAATAAAAAAAAATTGCGAAAAATTTCAAAATAACAAAATACTTATTTTGGAAATCCACCATTTAGTGCATAAAGTGAAATAAAGAAACGGGTATTTTTTTTAGAGTGCAACTTTTTTTTCTGAATATTCCTAAATATATATTTTCCAAAGACACCACATCGATCAGAAAATCCCATCTCAATATAGAGATTTTATTATACAGTTCAAACTCGATTATTCGAAGGCCTAGGAAAAAAATTACATCGGATAACACTGAACTACACAAATGGACAAAAATGACTGCGCAGACACAACTCGAGGGGAAGCATAAAGTTTGGGGTCCCCAGAAACACGTGCACGTTGAATTTTTCAAAAATATTTAGACATTTTAGACAAATAGGCCAAAAGGGTTTTCTCCGAAGTTTGTATGGAGAATTAGGGCGGTTCATCGCTGTTGCATACAATCCAAAAATTGCATGCAATATGTGGGTGTTGCGAACAGCACTAATTCTCCATACAAACTTCGGAGAAAAACCATTCGGCCCCGTCTAATTTTTTTGGAAAAATTCAAAGTGCACCTGACTCTGGAGACCCCAAACTTCATGCTTTCCTTCGAGTTGAGCCTGCGCAGAAATTTTGTTGGACGGTGTAATCGAATCACGAAAAAAATATTTTATCTTCGTTTTATTATTAAAAAAGTATGATCCATAAACTAAAGTGATTTAGATTTTTTAAATCCAAGATGGCGGTGATGAAATATTGAAAAATGCATTTGGTTATTTTTAAGGCAACCATTAAAAATTGGGTCGCAAAATTCTAACTTGATGTTAAAAATAAGAAAATAAAAAAAACGAGAATGCTTATTTATCCGAAGTTCCATACAAACCTTCGGAAAATGGAACTTCGGAAAATCGAAACTTTGGATAATTGAGGCTTAAGATAATTTAGTCTGGACTGTACGTACCCGTTAATGATGCAAAATTAGTTCCTTTGACACAGCGAATGTATGGAAAAAGTTTCATCCAAATCAGCAAATACAAATCAAAATATTGCGAAATAATTTGCAAAAATCAGAGAACAACTTAGCGATTTTATGGTAGTTGTGTGAGTGATGTCAGATATTAGGACATTTGTATGCTTGCCTCAAAATTAAAAAAAAATCTTCTATAAATGCAATCCTTAATTCTCATAAAATAGACAAATTTGCAAATAAACCCATTAGTAAACTATTCTCTACAACCGCCATACAAAAGCTTTTTGTTTCCACAAACGAAGAACTGAAGACCAAGAAGAAATATCCCATGAGTTGCATGCTCAACAGCAGTCTCGCACCAAATGATCTCAACAATCAAAACAAAAGCAGCGAATCAAAGTGACGGAAGCCAACGTAATCCATCGACGTCGTCGCCGTCTTCGTAATTGTGCGCCGAAAGTGAAATTAAATCCTCCTCCACGCCATCGAGACCGCCTTTTTCGGGGAGGGGGAGTTTGCATTAAAAGGCCATCTCTTGGCGGCAGAGACGACGGCGGTGGTGGTGCAGCGGCGGAATGCGATAATGATAAGGCCAGAATCGGTTGCAACTGCAGCCAACACAGCTGGTATTTTCATTTTCTATGACTCCAATCTCGGCACTTCTTTCACAGTTTGCTTTCATTTTTTCGTTTCTTTGTGACTCGTTTTGTGATGACCATTCAGTCCAGTCAAGTTTTGCGTTGCCGCCGGAGAGAAGAGAAATATTGCACCCGGCCGCCGTAAGGCAAGAAGACGACGACGGAGAGTGCATAAATTTCGTGCACCAGTGGAAGTGAATCTCGGTCAGTTGGCAGTCAGCACCGGCGGTTGTTACACAATTTTTTTTTATATATATGTGGTTCGCGCAGAGTGCACTCTGGTGATAAATATCTGTTTGATACGCCATTTAGTTGATGTGTTGTTTTGCTTCGGTTGGTCAGTTCGACAAAGAATCATCCTAATTACTGGGTTTATTGTTTTGCAGACGAGAATATTTTACATATTTTATTGTAACAATCTAGAAAAAAATATTTACGGCACAATAATATGATGTCCCTGTGCTCTCTAAGGCTAACTAGATAAGAATCCCAGCAAGCTTAGTACAAGATAGAACTAGGCGAATAATAGGCCTTTTACCAAATTCAATTGAATATAAATTTGCCGACAGTGTTTTGCCTTCCTCACCTCACTGAGGAAAGGCTATAAAATCACTTGAAAAATGAACTTCCTAACTTGACCTCGTAGACCCACCTTCACGTATACCTATCGACTCAGAATCAAATTCTGAACAAATGTATGTGCGTGTGTCTGGATGTGAGTCCGTGCACCCAAAAAAAAAAGCACACGATTGTCTCCGGACTGGCGGAACCGATTTGGACCGTTTTTGTTTTTATTCGATCCGTCTTGGGGTCCCGTAAGACCCTAGTTAATATTATGAAGTTACTTTAAAAGTTATGCTAAAAAAAACGTGGTTAACAAAAGTCCGGAAGATTGTAAAAAGGGTGGTTTTTGTAAGAAAACCTACCATGTCATACATTTTTAGAAAGGTATTCAAAGGACGAGTTCATAAGATTGAAAATCTGACAACCTCTTAAAAAGTTAATAGCGCTTAATTTATACACTTTTTAGAGGCCAGATCTCAGATATTTTGATGAAAACGTTGTCCAGATCTATCGTGTAACCCCTTGTTAGATTGGTAATCAAAAACCCTTCCCAAAGAGGCCAAAACATTGAAGATCTGACAACCCTATCAAAAGTTATGAGCACTTAAGTGTTGTTTATTCACTCGTTTGAAGCCGGATCTCAGATATTTCGATGGAAACGATGTCCGGATTAATCATGCGACCTATCGTTGGATGCGTAACATAAATACCTATCCAACGAGTCCAAAAGATTAAATATCTGACATCCCTATCGAGTAATGAGTATATGGAGTTTTATTTAGAAAACATTTGTAGGTAGATATTTTTATTTTACCAAAAAAAAACTATACTATTGTGAGGAAGGCATCAACCACCTTACGGTGGATTAAGCAACGTTATTTTATTCTTAAATTAAACTATATTTCAAACTTCAGCCCATATCCAACCAAAAATTATAACATTTATGCAACTGTCACAAATTTGCATGCAAAACATTATTTTTAACGTACACATCAACCATAGCTTTCGCACCCAGATTTCTGTTACAGACATGTTAGTATCTTCAAAACTACGGGAACTATCGTTATGATTTTTGATTCATAGCTTAAATTACTGTCTTCAAAGTTATCTACAACAAAGTTTGACTATTTTTACAATCAGATTCTTTCAGGATTGGGTCCGTAAGTTTGACAAATTTGGAATAAGAAGACAACAACTTCCTTGGTTGCTGTGCACCCTTAAGTGAAATTTTGAAGAGGGGGAGGAACCTGAAATAAAATTTGCAGGAAATATTATCAGGAAATATATGACCATATTTCGATGGTAGTCACCTTAATTTAATAAACAACGTTGTTCAGTTAGTTAAAATAAATAAGTTAAAAATATATTGTCCAACACTCATATCAATCAATACACTCTAATTAGTTTCGCTTTCTGATTTTACCCAAAAATTTAGAAATATTAAATACCGTCATTACGGGTGACATTGGGTCATACAAAAATGCTGAAATTGTATGACCCAATATCACCCCCAGACCCAATGTCACCCCTGATGATGGTATATCAGAAATCCTGCAACTTGCAATTCTCAAAAATTGAAAAATGAAAATCTTGTTTAGGCCGTTCCAAATATTTTTCTCAGTTTCCCTTCAAAAACGATCAGAAAAATCATGGGGCAAAAAAATATGTTTTAAAAAGTTTTTTAAACTTCTAAATCCAGAGTATTTTTTATGGTTTAATAATCAAAAAAAATCAAACTATCCACATTAACGACCCCCAGGTCTTTTGTGGTCTCTATTGCAAGTTTCTACTTAAAAAAAGGTTTAATAAACAAAATTTTAATTTTTTGCTTTTTGGGTGTTTTTGAAACCGCATTGCGTCAGGGGTATTCAAAAACATCCAAAAAGCAAAACATTAAAATTTTGTTTATTGGATCTTTGAAAAAAATACTCTAAAAATTTTATGTAATTTTAAGTGCAATCAGCTGAAAACGACGAAGTGCATTCCCATGCGTTTATAAACATTTTTAACATCTGAGTTAATCCAAAAATATTTTGATTTTTTTTGTGAATTTTCGTTTTACAGTAAGTACATACGGCAAAAAGTATTTTTTTCCGCATTTTTTTTTTTTCTTTAAAGCTTACAATTTTTGAAAATTGATGATTGCAAACAAACTGTACTGCTGTATAGTTCATTTTCCATGCCGAAATGCCATGTTGAATTTCTGGCTTGTTATTTCAATTTTTATTTTGTTTTATTTATAATATTTGCATCGGCCTTACCGAAAAAAAACTGACAAAAACTCATTTTCATCGCGAGTTAGTTTTAGGTTAGGTTATGTTTTCTTTACACTTTTTTTCTTATTGTACCTAGTGTTGCAGAATGATGGATCATGAACATTAAAAAGTTATAAAAATGAACGGTTACGAATGGTTACGCTGTCCGCTTTGTAAGCGGATGATTCTGGGTTCGATTCCCATCTGCTGCAACCTTTCATCGGATGAGGAAGTAAAATGTCGGTCCCGGCCTTGGTTGTTAGGCCGTTTAGTCATTCCAGGTGTAGGAAGTCGTCTCCATGCCATAAGTACAAACAACACACCAAACCAAGCCTACTCCGGTGGAATCGCTGGCGGCGGTTGGACTCGCAATCCAAAGGTCGTCAGTTCAAACACTGGGGTGGAAGGTTCCTTGGAGTAGAAAGAGGTTTGGGTGCTCTCCCCATTCAAGCCTTCGGACTCCTAGGTTCGAGCAGAAACTTGCAATAGAGACCACAAAAGACCCGGGGGTCGTTAATGTGGATGGTTTGATTTTTTTTTTGAAAAATGAACAGTGTAAAAATCACGAAAAGCAAAACAGAGCCGAAGAGCAACAGCTGACCACTTATTATTTAAATCAAATGTAATTATTAAAAAAAAAAAAAAAATCAAGTATAATTAACCCAAAAAAATCATTTTCGTCGATTCAAATTCTTACGCAGATATTTAGGTACCCTGCTTCCAGGGTTATTATATTTGTGCTTTGGCGCGTTTTGGCACGGAAATTTATATTTTATTTTATTTTGCCAAGTTGAATACAAAACATTGGTCTCCTGTGCTGAAACTAAATGGCAAAAATGAGAAATATAACCATATGACCATATGACATTTCTGCAAAATTACTTAATCATGCAAAAATTACAGTCATCAAGTTTGTGTGAGTATTTTGTAACCTTTGTGTATGAACGGTTTTAATAGTCCCAAAAATTCCACAATGTTATTCCTAAAAAAGTATCAAACAATCTGTTACCAGATGCCATCGGTTGCAAGGACGGAGAACAAAGTTGCAATCTCTTGAACCAGATACTCGAACCACTCGGTAGAAGTCCACCACACTACATCGAACCAGTCATCGGTGCCGAAAGCTTTTGCAAAGGCGTGATAATCTTGTTTACTTTCGTCACATTTTCTCCCCATCTGAACCACCTTCCGAAACCCCTTCTTCTCGTCTCCGAACCGCCCAACACACGCCAAGAAGGGCTGTTCGGCAATGTACTTGTGTACCAACATCACACACACACACATTAATGCGAGAATGAACACCCGTGAGGCACGTTTCTCCTCACCCCGATGTCTGTCAGTCTCTGTCAGTCCACTTGTCTTGATGATGATGGGCTCGCGGAAAGCACGGATCTAACGAGGAAGGAAAAGATTCTTCCTCCGGAGAAATTAATCAATCTTGACCCACTGCAGTGTCTGTCCCGAGCTTACAATAGCCGGGGAAGCGGCGAAGGACGAAGTCGTGGTAGTTTTGCGCACAAACTTACACAATTCTTTTTTTTTTCAGCTGGCACGAAGCGTACTAGCCACAGCCGTTACGTGAGGTAATTTGAAATGTAACATTTACGACACAACCTCAACTTGTTGCAACGAGTAGCAATTTGTGTGTAATGTTAAAGTTTGCTCAGAAAAAAATGAAGATATAATAAAAATATAAAACCAGTCTGCAAAAATAACAAAAATAACGATACTTAGAAAAAAGCTATGATAAAGTAATAAAATTACAAAAGAAGCTTCTTTGAGTCAATGTTTCGTCCATATAAGACTCTTTAAAATTTTGGCGGATGTCCACTAGTGTGTCCCAAAAAAGGTGATGTGGCGGAAACCTTCGGGCTCACCCGGATTTCGATAGGTTTTTGCCTCAGGAACAATGTTTTGACACAACAAAAAAAATCCAAAAATTCGTTTAAAACTCGCGATTTGCGATTTACTGAAAAATGGTCTGTTTTCATTTAAAATGTCATATTTTGTTTTAAAATCTAGAAAAATGTGTTCAAATTGTCCCGTCTTCAAGCCATAGTTAGGAGTCCTATCAGGGTAATTCTCTACCAACTCACACGAAATCGGAAAAAATTGCCCCGACCCCACTTCGATTTGCGTGAAACTTTGTCCTAAGGGGTAACTTTTGTCCCTGATCACGAATCCGAGGTCCGTTTTTTGATATCTCGTGACGGAGGGGCGGTACGACCCCTTCCATTTTTGAACATGCGAAAAAAGAGGTGTTTTTCAATAATTTGCAGCCTGAAACGGTGATGAGATAGAAATTTGGTGTCAAAGGGACTTTTATGTAAAATTAGACGCCCGATTTGATAGCGTACCCAGAATTCCGAAAAAACGTATTTTTCATCGAAAAAAAAAAACACTAAAAAAGTTTTAAAAATTCTCCCATTTTCCGTTACTCGACTGTAAAAATTTTTGGAACATCTCATTTTATGGGAAATTTTATGTACTTTTCGAATCTACATTGACCCAGAAGGGTCATTTTTTCATTTAGAACAAAATTTTTCATTTTTAAGTTTCGTGTTTTTTCTAACTTTGCAGAGTTAATTTTTAGAGTGTAACAATGTTCTACAAAGTTGTAGAGCAGACAATTGGGTCCTAAAATGAAGCTTAGATTGCTGATATTATTGTTTAAAGCGATAAAGCTTATTTTTCTGAGTACAATGACCCTTTGTACGACCACAAAGAGTTTAAAACGGATTTTTAAATCAATTTTGAAAAATTAACCTCGCGGTCCTTCTTGACAGAAAAGCTCCTACTTGACAGCTCGTTCCAAGGGGACCATAATTGATCCATCGAAAAAATGTTGTCTTGTAAATACGTCGATGAAAAATACGTTTTTTCGGAATTCTGAGTACGCCATCCAATCGGGCGTCTAATTTTACATAAAAGTACCTTTGACACCAAATTTCTATCTCATCACCGTTTCAGGCTGCAAATTATTGAAAAACAGCTCTTTTTTCGCATGTTAAAAAATGGAAGGGGTCGTACCGCCCCTCCGTCTCGAGATATCAAAAAACGGACCTCGGATTCGTGATCAGGGACAAAAGTTACCCCTTAGGACAAAGTTTCACGCAAATCGAAGAGGGGTCGGGGCAACTGCTGTGTTAGTTGGCGGAGAATTACCCATCAATAATGTTCCGTATTCATATTGATCCAGAAAGTCATCATTCTTATTAGCAGCATGTTAAAGTAGGAATGAAAAATGAAAATTTTACGTGAAATTTTTACGAATTTCTCTCAAAAATCCATCTAAAAAAAAAAAATTGGCCATTACCATCATTTTGTAGGTAACAATTTCGCTTTTTTAAACAATTAGTTTAGTCAGCCATTTAAGTAAAATAAAAATGGAGAATTTTCAAAATTCCTAGTTTAAATTTAATTTTGTCACTTACAGCACTGTTTCAGCTACTGCCAGAATTTTATATGTTTCCAAACCTTTTGCATTGTTTTATAACATCATTTTAAAAGCAAATCTATAGTTTTCATTGATTTGACTATGTGACGGAAGCGCCATGACGAAGAAATGTTTTTTAAATTAACTGCCTTTAGAACAACAAAATCATTTTTTTTCAAGATTTTGATGAAAATTGCTTTTTTATTTTAAAATTAAACATTTTTATAAATGTTAGTATATTTTTTAATTTAAAAGCCATTTTCACTTTAACATGCTGCCAATGAAAAATGACGACTTTCTGGATCAATATGAATACCTACAAAACATTATTGATAGGACTGGGACCATCCATATACCACGTGGATACTTTCAGGGGGTATGGCGATTGTCCTCGATCCATACAAAAAGTTTTTATGTATGGAAAATTGTCCACGAGGGGGGGGGGGGGTTACAGATTCCAAAAAAAGTGTCCACGTGGTTTATGGATGGTCCCACTCCTAACTATGATTTGAAGTGAAACACGCAAAATATGATATTTATTATTAAAACAGAATATTTTGTAGTAAATCGCAAATCGCGAGATTTAAACGATTTTTTTTTGTTGTATAAAAACATTGTTCCTGAGGCAAAAACCTATCGAAATCCGGGTGAGCCCGGAGGTTTCCGCCACATCGCTTTTTTTTGGGACACACAGTCCACTCAAAAATTGTATGTCAATATTCGAAAATTCGTATTGCTAGAAGGAATTTGCTTTGATAACAACATAGTAACACTTAAAAAAATCACCTTTTGATTTACCTCATTTCTGTAAAAGTTGAATCGATCCATGAGATCTTGAAATGGCTTCAATTTTTCAAATCAAACTGTTGCAAATATTTTTTCAAAAAACTTCAAAATTTCAATGTTATTTTAAGTGCAATCAGATGAAACCCGTTTGAATGCATTACCTGCGTTTATAATCATTTTTAACATGTTTGAGTTTAATTAAAAATAATTTGAGGTTTATTGAGTTTTTCACATAACTTTTTTTTTAAACTAATGATTGCTAATTGACTGTAGTGCTGTATAATTCAATTTTCATACCTTTTTGCATTGAAATTGTAATGTATTTTAGAAGATACGGCGTGTTTAAAACTTCTCTAAAAAGTGCTTTATGAATTAAATCCCTTTGTTTTAATATTTTGTTCTATAGACTAATTCCATCCCAGTTTATCTCAAACTCTCACCACGGAACGGTCCACGCGCTAAGGTTACATTCCGATTGCTTCCTATTATGGCCAAATCCTTCTACGGAGTAGAAAAAAACGAAACTGCCCCACAGCTAAAGAAGTAGCAGCGAGAGAACCGCATCGAGTCTCTTATAGAAAAAAATAGTGAGATCAACGCCGCGGCCTTCCCAGCCAACCTGGTCGGTTTGCCGAACCTCTGATGGAGATGCCCTCTCATGGACTCTTGCGGCCTGTCTTCGGTGGCACGGCACCTCGCGAAAGCGAAAACAGTAAAAGTGGAATTTCAAACAGGGCTTGCGCGGCACAGCAGACTGGTTGCGTTTTGTGAACGTTTACCGTACGTGTTGCCGAAAAAATCAACTCAAAAGGGGACACAGTTGAAATAAGGCACTTTTCTTCAAAATTTACAATAAACATTTTCAAATTAAAAAAAATGACAATAGCTTTAAAAAAATGTGAAGAGCTTTTTGAAACACATGTTTTCATCTGTTTCTCAACCGTGCAGCGAGGGAACTTTTCGTCCCCACTACCGTCCAAATATGTGCGAGGAGAAAGGAATTTCCGCCTTCCCAAAAACCGCCCTTTCTGAATGCGAAACCGCGAGTCAGTAAGGGGAAGGGTTTTCGTGGGAATTCGCACACGTTGGCAAACTGGGCAAGAGATATACGTACGCACCGTCCGTCGTTAAGAGAAGCAAAAAAGAAAAAACAGTGCACAAAACGGTTCATATCTAATGGCAAAGAGAGCATCAACACTACAACAGTAGTACGCGGAAAGCTTGCAGAAGCCAGAAGTAAAAGAGCAAATCCACACCAGCTGGCTGGTGTTGGCTTTTTGAGCGTGAATGGGAAGTCAAGTACGAAGGCGAGCAAATTGAGATGTTCCACCGGTAGAGCGAACGATGACGTGGTGTAGACCGAGTGAATGAGTTGAGCTTTTCCCAAGCAATGGAATGCCTTCCCTTGCGCTATTTGTTAGACGGTGTGAGCGTAGGTAGGAATGGAAGACAAATTTGAGCGTATTGACGTATCAAGTCGTCTAACTTGATTACTCACTTAGAAGTGTAAAGTTCTGTGAGGTAGGGGAAATATACCCATTTTAATCACTCTAAGCCGTTCGACCAATTCTCATCACTTTCGCCGTTTTCCGCATTTTCCGCAACATTTTCAGATATATAAACTATGGAGAGTTGCTTGCTCACTTTTATTTGAGCTATTAATTACTTTGGAACAGTCAAAAACACTTTGTGAAAGCTGGAATACATAATCAAAGTGCTGATAGGCCGATAATAGAAATAGGCTGAAAAAGGGTATAGTTCCCCTAGAAGCTGTAATTGAATCTGTTGGTCTGAGTTCGACGTCATATTTTTTTCTAGATAGGGGAACAGCATCTTATTCCAGCGTGCCTATGTTGCCATATCAGCACTTTGACATTTAATTACAGCTCATTAAAAGCGTTTTCAATTGAAATCGAGTGATAAATAGCTCAATAAGAAGTGAGCAAGCATGATTCTATCAAAAGTTGTGCAAAATTGGTTGTTTAAATAGTGGAAATCAGCTGATTGGATGAAGTTAGGAGCGAGTGCTTAACTTGCCGAAAATACGACAATTTCCCCTAGTAAAAATGTGCTCTGGCGCTTAAACATAGCATTTAAATATTGGATTTAACTCATAAATTTTGTGCTTTTTTTAATTTTCAAACCCCTAATCAGAGACGATGTCATAAATTCTATAACATTCTTCAGACATGAGGTATAATTTGAACAGAACACTGATGAAGTCTGCAAGTAGCAGATGAAATACGTATCTGTCAAGATATTAAAATATATAGCCAAATTGAAAAGAAACAACTCGTCTCCCTTTTTCAAAAGAAGCCATTTTTGGACCAGAGTTTAGGAGCATTAAAATCTAGTACAAGAGATATATATTTTTAAACGGTGATTTTTGGTAGAAAAAAAAGTTTTTAATGCAACATTAAATTTGTAATCGAAAATGACTTTATTTTTTAATAAAGTTCACCGTTTTAAAGTTATAGGAATTTCAAGGTGAAATAAAGCAAAAAATTATCAGTCTTTAAAAATATTTTATGAAAATGCCTCGGTTTTTGTTTTAAACTAGAAAAATTTCCTGACCGATTCTTAGCGAAGCTACACCAAAATGTCACATTTTTCAATTTTCAATGTGATTTTTAATATGAAAAAAATCATTTTTATTATGATGCAATAATTGCAATGTGCTTTAAATGCGTTTTCTTACCTTAAAAGCCAAGAATATTGACCAAATGTGGTCTGCAAGCCATTGAACGGGAGAGGAGTTTTTTCATAAATCTGCTCCTTTCGTTGTCCCGTCACGAAAAGAAATGGCTGGCAAAAACACAAATTTCAACCAATTCTTTCAGTTCAAGGAGCAAAAGATTCGTTTTTTAATTTGTGATAATGTGTAGAAGAGCAAAAGTTTTTAAAAATCAAACTGGCAAAACTGTAGCGATTTTTGTAGTGTGCCTTTTAAAAGTCCAGTTTTACGATGTTGTCCCGTCACGCTACATTTTTATTTCAGGGGAAGCACAGGTACTATATGGTTCATTCTGCATGATATTTCTTTGTAGGAAAATCAATTATCTTTCCAAATGTGTAATAACATTGGGGGGTTTCTTCTTTTATTTTGCCACTACAGCCAAAACGCTGAAAAAAACTTGGGATTTTTTTTAAAAGGAGCCGAAGAATCGGTCTCCTACAATTTTTCTTTAATGACTCTGTTTGATCGAATTTCTGGGTACTGATATACTGCCTCTGAAAACTTACAGCTAGCATTCATTTTTCAACTCGCGATATCTCGGATACTATTGGTTCGATTTTCAACGTTAGAAAAATAACTTTTGTGAATTTCTCTGCTCTTTTCTATAAAAATAGTCTCGAAGTTAAAACATGTGTGAGTGTTTTAAGCACTTTCAAAAGCTGCTTTTGATATAAAAATTTCGAAATATTTTTTTAATAAAAGGAGTCAACAATTTAAAAGAAAACCTTTTTTTTTTTTTCATTGAAAATCGAACGAATAGTTTCCGAGATAACGCGAGTTTGAAAATGAGGGTTAATTGACACTGAGCAAAAACATTTTTTTTAACAAAATTTAAGCTTTCGTGAATTTTTTTTTATCAGGTCTAACACTTTACAAGGGACAAATATTATTACGCCTTTTAAAATGATAGTCTTTATTCCAAAATTTTCATAAAAATAATCCCGGTAAGATCAGAAAATTTTACAAATGTTCATTTTTTAACATTTGAAATTTGAACAATAGTTGTTGATATTTTGGCATTAAAAAATGGTGGGCTGTTTGGGTGAAACTTTGAAATCTTCACTTTTCCTGTTTGTTTTTCTTTTATCCACTGTATCTCAGAAACCTAAGGTCTTATCTACAATGTTTCTTAACATTCCAACGCCCAAGGCTCCAAAAAAGTTGGAACGGTAACTTAAACTTGCTGGTTCTCGGGCATAACTCAACCAATCAAGACGATTCTTTTTTCCAATCATTGGTTAGGATGTCTAGATGATCCTAGAACTTTGCAGAACTCAATTTGATCAAATCTGTAATTTTTGCGATCAAAAACATCGTTCCAACTTTTTTTTTCGCGTGTAAAAAAAAAATCGCCAAAAATTCCGCGGAGGCAGTCTTTCTGAAAAAGTTGGAACGATGTTTTTGGTCGCAGAAATTACAGATTTGATCAAATCAGGTTCTGCAAAATTTCAGGATCATCTAAACATTCTTACAAATCCCTGGAAACAAGAATCGTCCCGATTTGGACATGCGTTGGGCGTTCCAGTGTTAAGCGATATTTCAGGGGGGGTTTTTTAATGGTCACTTATGTGCACTTTGCCGGGACCGTGGTGTAGGGGTAAGCGTGGTTGCCTCTCACCCAGTCGGCCTGGGTTCGATCCCAGAAGGTCCTGGTGGCAAATTTTGAGACGAGATTCGTCTGATCACGCCTTCTGTCGGATGGGGAAGTAAATGTTGGTCCCGGTCTAACCTAGAGGTTAGGTCGTTAGCTCAGTCCAGGTGTTGGAGTCGTCTCCCTGGGTCCTGTCTCGGTGGAGTCGCTGGTAGGCAGTTGGACTAACAATCCAATGGTCGTCAGTTCGAATCCCGGGATGGATGGAAGCTTAGGTGTAAAAAGAGGTTTGCAATTGCCTCAACAATCAAACCTTCGGACACCTTGTAGGAATCTCGCAATCGAGAACGCCAAGGCAATGCTGTAGAGCGAATAATTTGAATTTGATTTTATGTGCACTTTAAAAAAAATCAAAAACTGCAAATTTTTAGTCAAAATCAAATTTAAGTGGCCATATCTAGCAAACTGTGCACTTGATCAACATTTCTAGAGTTTTTTTTTTATTAGGTCCTATAAACATATGAAAGACAATAGTTTAGGTCGATGCAAATATTTAAAAAAGTTTTTGTCCCTCGGCCCTGGCCGAGTTCAAGGGGGGGGGGAGGGGGGGGGGGGTTTATAGAAAAATATAAAAATTTAAATAGCAAGCCATAGTCTTCACATTTAAATGAAAAAAGTGTTTTAAAATGCATTTCACACTAGTTCAGTTGTTTTGCAATCATTAGTTTTCAAAAAATCTTAGATCCGACAAAAACAAAAATTGTATCAAAAAAAAAGATTTTGCATCGAAAATTTTCAAAAAATCTTAAGATTTTTTAACAAACCCAAACATGCTAAAAATTATTTGAAACGCAGAAGAATGTATTTTAATTTGATTTCAGCTGGTTGCACTTGAATTTTCATTGAAATTTTGAAGTTTATTGTTAAAATAATTTTTTTTGCCCCCTGATTTTACGGGCCAATTTTGAAGGGGGGGGGGGGGTGACAAAAACTTTTAAAAATATTTGTACCAGCCTTATTGGTCTTTAAAAAAATACTCTGGATTTCTGTAAAGTACTTTTCGATTGATTTTAACCGAAGCGAAAAATGTTTTTCCGAGATTTTCTATTTTTTCCAAAATAAAAACATTTTTTAAACACATTTAAGACCGATGCAAATATTTTTCAAAGTTTTTGTCCCTCGTCTCTGGCCGGAGTCGATGGGGAGGGCAAAAAAATATATAAAAATTGAAATAACAAGCCCCCACTCCCCCAAGACCTCCTCGGGTTTGTGAGAGCCCATGTCTAAGGTATAGGAAAAGTGCGTGACAGGGGAGAAGGGGGGGGTCTAGAACAAACCCTCATCAATACCTACAACTTAACCGAAGACACCAAATTGATCAAATTATTCATTTAAAATTTACAGAGTTTCGAATATCTCGTACCATTTTTGTATGGACAGCTGCCAAAATTGTATGGAGACTTGTACGGATGAACCAATGACACAAAAAGCTTCTAACAAAAAGGCCAACAAAAAGTTTGAGCCAAATAAAAACAAAACAAATTAACCCTTTCAAGCCTGATGGGTCATATATGACCCAAAAATGAAAATTTTCAAAACTAGCCTATAATTTTCGTATGGTCTTAAGAATCATTTTCACATCATTAGATTAAAAAATATTTTTTTGAAAATTCAGGCTCGAAAGGGTTAAACCTATTTCCGGTTTTGGTAGAGAATTGCTCGTACACGCAGAAAAATAAGGCATATTTGAATCAACAAAACATTTTGTTGATTTGAAAATCAAGATTTTTGTTGAATCAACACTAAACGTCAAAGCAACTTTTTCATAACAAAAAAAGATTTTTGTCGAATTGAGAAAATGAAGGTTTGTTTGAACGCAAAATCGGCGTTGATTATATTCAACAAAAATTTTATTGAATCAAACCTCGTACAGGCTGATTCTACAAAATATTTTTCTGCGTGTATGGACAAGTTTTAAGCAATCGTCTGTTACTCAGTTTAATGATGAAATATCTTCATGAAACTTTCATGAGTGATTGGAAATCATGTTTTGAGTGGATTTTATAAATTTTCTGTAATATGAAATCCTGAAATTTTCTAAATGTTTGTAACCCCTTAGGCAAATTTGTTTTTTGGAACATAAACCATGAGGTTTTCGAAAAATCTAAAAACCTTCAAAGTTTTCAAAAATGGCATAAACCAACATTTTTAACAGGTTGAATCAAATATAAAAACTCAAGTTCGCATAGAAAATCATCTTTGGAATAATTTTATAAAGCCTTTTCTAAACAAGAAGAGTAATCCCACTCTTGGAATTCAAGGTTCTAAATATGTTAAGAACAACTGAGTCTAAAACTAGCAAAAAACTGGGCTTCTATAACAAGCAAGCATATTTATTACATGATTCACTGATATCAGTAAGCTTCAGACAGCTCATAACAGCACAGCATAATGTTGCCAATGGCACCACATTGATTCCAGCTTGACCATATGTGTCGTCGTCGTCGCGGTCTCCACCACGTGGCAACCACACACCACCTTCTGCGCTGGACTGCCAACTAGCCTGAGCACAGCAAACTTTGTATTTACCTTTCCCATTTGCGGAGGGACTCGACTCGACAATATATATCGCCACACCTGACACAGCCAGGGCAAAACACACCAGAACCTGACACTGTCTTGCTGTATAGTTATAGTTACAGAGCAGCATAACACGAAACCGACTTCGTCGGTGTGCAAAAAGTCGCTAGATTCTATTTGCACACTCCAATTTGTCTTATCATCACCACTTTGAATTGCATATGGAAACTTCTCGCCCCCCACCCCTCAACCCCCCCTCAAGAAAAAGTGAAAATGGCCAACAGAGCGACGTTGCACAATAGGAGGAAGTAAAAGGGGTTACCCACTCCGCACTGCCGTAATTAAAATCATTTCCCTTTTTCACTCACACCACCACCGCAACACCACTATTGTGGTGGTCTCTTTCTCTCGCTCAAACTGAGTGTGAGTGTGTGTGTTGTTGCTACCTTATATTTCTGCTCCCATTGCAATGCTAAACTTGCCAACCTCACCGAGACAAAGTGGGGGGCAGGTGGTGTCAGTTTTAATTATTGGACATGCCCTGCTGCAGTTGTTGCAACCATGCTTACTGGGCTGTGCAGTTTCTCGTTTGATGCAGCAAACCCTCCTCCACCCCCCCTAATAGTGCTTTGATAACGGCTTTGGTTCGCCGGACCGCTTATAATAGGGCTTTGATTTGGTTCGATTGTAATTATGATTCAGAGTTTTGCCGGGGCTAAACTTTGCTGGCTCTGGGAACCGATAACTTGGCAGAAGTTAGGATCGAACCCCGACTAAGTCTCTTCTGTTTTCTCATAATCACGATAGTTGATGGTACCTTCCACGAATAAGTAATTACAAACTTCCTTTTGATTGAATGTTCTTATCTGAGAAATTATCTACGAAATCGGTATTTTTTCTTAAATTTTAATTTTTGTATTTTTTAATCCGACTGAAACTTTTTTGGTGCCTTCGGTATGCCCAAAGAAGCCATTTTGCATCATTACTTTGTCCATATAATTTTCCATACAAATTTGACAGCTGGCCATACAAAAATGATGTATGAAAATTCAAAAATCTGTATCTTTTGAAGGATTTTTTTGATCCATTTGGTGTCTTCGGCAAAGTTGTAGATATGGATATGGATATGGACTACACTGAAAAAAAATGATACACCGTAAAAAAAATGTTGGTGATTTTTTATTTAACTTTTTGTCACTAAAACTTGATCGCAAAAATTTTTCAACTTCATTTTTCTATGTAAAATGAAATTTGCAATCGAAAAGTACTTAAGTGAAATTTTGATAAAGTGCACCGTTTTCAAGTTAAATCCATTTTTAGGTGACTTTAGTGCACATGTTTGCCCACCTTTGAAAAACATATTTTTGAAAAGCTGAGAAAATTCTCTATATTTTGCACTTTTGAACTTTGTTGATACGACCCTTAGTTGCTGAGATATTGCCATGCAAGTGTTTGAAAACAGGAAAATTGATGTTTTCTAAGTCTCACCCAAACAACACACCATTTTCTAATGTCGATATCTCAGCAACTAATGGTCCAATTTTTAATGTTGAAATATGAAACATTCGTGAAATTTTCCGATCTTTTCGAACACTATATTTCAATTTTTTTAAACCAAGACTAAAATTTCAAAAGGGCCTAACATTCAATATTACGCCCTTTTAAAATGTTAGTCTTGGTTTAAAAATTTTGAAAATATTTTTTTCGAAAAGATCGGAAAATTTCACGAATGCTTCATATTTTAACATTGAAAATCGGACCATTAGTTGCTAAGATATCGACATTAGAAAATGATGTGTTGTTTGGGTGGGACTTAGAAAACATCAATTTTTCTGTTTTTAAACCTTTGCATGGCAATATCTCAGCAACTAAGGGTCGTATCAACAAAGTTCAAAAGTGCAAAATATAGAGAATTTTCTCAGCTTTTCAAAAATATTTTTTTCAAATGTGGGCAAACATGTGCACTAATTTAAAAAAATGAAAAACTGCGACTATTTTCAAAAAGTCACCTAAAAATGGCTATAACTTGAAAACGGTGCACTTTATCAAAATTTTCACTTAGGATCTTTTTGATTGCAAATTTGATTTTACATCGAAAAATGAAGTTGAAAAATTTTTGCGACCAATTTTTCGATTTTTTGAAAAAAATCAGTATTGATTCAAAAATTCATAACTCGCTCAAAGATTTTTTGCACAACCTGGAAATTTCTGAAAAGTTGGCATTTGATGTCCTCTAAAACATATAAAAAAATAAAAAAAATAAAAATAGTGTTTTTTTGCAAATCAAGTTTTAGTGACAAAAAGTTAAATAAAAAATCACCAAATTTGTTTTACCGTGTATCATTTTTTTTTTCAATGTAGGGGAAATCTACCCTTTCCAATCAAACACCTATCTTCGTCATATGGAGAGTTTGATGCTCGATTAAAGCTCCAAAAATACTATTTGGGCTATAAACTTACCAGCAACAGCACCGCCTCGAGTAAGCACGCAAATGTATGCCACTTACTGGCCAAAAAGATCACATTTAATGCACTTTTGATCATAATTTGTATTTTGCGAGACCACTTCTCATCATTTTGTTGGCACACACAGTGACACACACGAGAATCCCTCAAACGCTTAATGAATATCGCCAAAATTAACTTTTCACTTTCGCTTACTTTTTCACGGCGCTTAAGATATGAAATTGCTTCCAACTACCGGCAACATGTTCTTTTGATCATTAGTAAGGCACTCACTTGAAGAATAATCCCGAAAAATGTTATAAATTAGCAAGCGCCATCAAAAAAACAAACGCTCCAAGTCGTTTGACGTTTCAATTTTCACTTTGCATTCTAATCGAAGGCTGAAGAAAACCGAGCGAGAGACGAAGGCAAAAAGAACAAAGGCTGGCCGTCAACACCACAAGCAGCACAGCCAGCGATGCCAGGAAACTTTCCCTATAAATGCCACTTTTCGTGAGTGTTCGTTTGAACTGTCAGCGCAAATGGCAACACTCGACAGAGTGTTGGAAGAAAAAAGAACTAAGCCGATATTAGAAAAATGGGCGTGGCCCAATGCTTGGTAAAGAAATAGAATAACTTTTAGTGAAAGTGAAAATAAACAGAAATGTTCACAAAAACTTGCTCTACTCGTTGGTGTACTTGGTTTTAGTAAAATTCAAGGGAGACTCTAGATTATCCAGCATCATTCAAACACGACCGCTTATTAGGATTAAAATGGGTAGATTTCCCCTAGTCCATATCCATACCTACAACTTTGCCGAAGACACCAAATCGATCAAAAAATTCCTTCAAAAGATACAGATTTTTTAATTTTCATACATCATTTTTGTATGGCCAGCTGCCAAATTTGTATGGAAAATTATATGGACAAACTAATGATGCAAAATGGCTTCTTTAGGCATACCGAAGGCACCAATAAAGTTTCAGTCGGATTAAAAAATACAAAAAAGATCGAATGACCGAAATCTGAGAGAACTACTCATCTGACATAGATTTTTTTATCAATACAATCTCTAAAAGCTTTGAAATTCTAAATTTAAGAAGAAATCTAACCAAAATCAAACAAGTTCAAATCCAAATTACCAACAGGTCCAACGTAATCGCGTAATTCCGCACCACTATCAGTAGATGCAATGTAAACAGAACCATTATTAAAGGCCACACTACGAACCACGCGATCTGGAAAGATTTGCCGGAGAAGCGAACCTTCTCAAGGGGCTTTCCCCCCTTAGAAACTCGAACACACACACACACACACACACACGTGCCTGCAAAGACGTATCAAATTCCGTTCGTTGCGAAGCAATTGTTCGATGAATGCATTATTCACCAGAACTTTCTCTCCTATTTCCACGAATAAAGGATATTATTCGCGCGCCCACCCGGGGAAAACCGGAAAATTTTCCGGCACGCGCCCCTGTCGGTATTCCGTGCAGAGTAACAAAAGTGTCTCCTTTTTATACCATTGTGCTGTTGGCAGATCTTTTTCTTGCGAAAACTGTTCACACACACACACGTCGACGCGTTGAATATTTTATTTCAATCAACTTTTTGCACGTATGAATATTAACAGAACGGAAATGGGCGATCTCCAGTGCAGGTATTTCGCTTTTTTTGCTGCTTTAAAAATTGTGTAGGTTTGTTACTGGATGAGCAAATAGCGGATTTCAATCAAAACAATGTAAATGGGCCAAAACCGAAGTGTAAATAAACAGTTTATCCTGCTTACGTCAGTGGATGTTTACATTTGGAACGAGCAGGACAGACTCTTTGTTTACACTTCGGCATTGGTCCATTTACATTATGTTGCTTGATTTTATTTCAAGTTTAAGCTTATCAATCACTTGCCATGGATCGTTTATGTCGAAACTTTTGACAAATTGTAAATTTTTCCTTTTGCATTTCAAACAGTCTCTCATGCTCATGCTCATTTTTCCTTGTGCATTTCAAAAAGGTGAGCAATCTCTACGAAATCAACCGATTTGGACGATTCGTATATGTTGTATTTTTTTTTATTTGGCTCAAACTTTTTGGGGGCCTTTCCTTCACCAAAGAAGCCATCTTGTGTCATTGGTTCACCCATATCAGTTTCCATACAATTTTGACAGCATTTCATACAAAAATGGTGAGTAAATATTCGAAAATCTGTAACTTTCAAAGGAATTTTCTGATCGATTTAGTGCCTTGGGCAAAGTTGTAGGTATTGATGAGGACTATCCAGAAATTTTCTTTTTTTCACAAAATAAACAATTTCCCAACATCCGTTTTTTTTTTATTTTTGTATATGTATCACGGGACAAAAAAGCCACTTTTAAGCCATTGCACAGTGGTCCAAAACAGAAATGTAGTGTGACAAAATTGATAGCGGCTAAACGTTAAGATTTAGAGTTTTGGTGTCTTCGGGACAAATGATCAGGGTCAATAAAGGCATCTTTTGGTATGGTGGACATTAGGGTGGTCCAAATTTTAGGATGGTTCAGAATTTTTATTTTAGCGAGATGACGAGATAGCGCTTTGGTGTCTTCAAAAAAGTTGTAGGGAACACCAATCTGAGCAACTTTGTTGAAGAGCACAAAGCTCTATCTTCAAACGGGAAGTTTCTAGAGCCATTTTGGTAATTTAGGTTGAGGTGTTTATGAAAAATGAGTTTTTTTTTTTGAATTTATTAACTCAGGCTTATGTCTTAGCGAGTGGATGTCTTTCAAGACATTTGTAGCGCTGATCAAAACACACATTTATCTTCCAAGAGAGCGAAACTCGGACCTTTTAAACGAAAGTTATAGAAAAAATATGACGAAAAAGACGCCATTTTGAAATAAGAATAACTTGAAAAGGTGGTGGAGTTTGACTTCGCTCTTGAAAGCATCTGAAGGTACACTTTCTAGAGTACATATGCTGAAAAGATGGAGGTCTTTTTTGCTTAACTCATTTAATCTAAATTTGATAATGAGCATTTTTGAATCGATTTTTGCTCATAACTTTTGATAGAATTGACCAGAATTCGCTTTTTCAAGAATAAACATGTTTTTTTTGACAAGCTCTGAAATTGTCTAGAAGGGCCCAAAAATGTACAAAATGATGTAGTGATTGTAAAAGAAGAAACAAGTTTTAATGAAATATTTCAGGAATACATTTTATTATTTGGTTGATTCCTGAAATATTTCAGCTGTCCTACATAGTTTTCATGACTCTTAAAAATGTTTTTCTCGAAAAGTTAAAAAAAAATCAATAAAATTGCCTAAGAGAAATTGGATTGGACCTCTGTTTGCTGAAATACTGCGAATAAAAGAAAAAAAGTCCGATTTTCAATGCTGAAAATTAAACATTTTTGAAATTTTCGGATTTTTTCGAAAACAATATTTTTAAAATATTGGAACCAAGACTAATATTGAATGTTTTGCAAACAACATGGCGGAGCAGGCAAACTGCCAAGCGTCAAAAAGATGCGTGTCTTATCTAGTTTGTTTGTTTGTCATATTTTAATACCTCCTTTACCAATCAAGAGGTTACTGGTTCGATGCTCGTATACTCCAATAAATAGCCAGGTTTAACTGACATTTCTAAAAAAATTAATTCCCTTGAAACATTGCAAATTTCATAATTTGGTTGCAAATTCCAATTCCAAATACTCGACAGTTTTTTTTTTAATAAATTTTCATACATTTATTTTTAAATTTTTTATTTATCAAATGAGAAACTTTTCATTTTCAATTTTAATTCTGGGGTAACAGATTGGGAAAAAGACAAAAATATTTGGAAATATGCTTATAATCCTAAGATATTTTGCATTTTTTTTTACAGTTGCATCGAATTTACAACACTATTTTCAACTACTTCTTGGCTTTTTTGCCTTTTTACAGACCAAAACGTGAACATTCGGGTATATTTGGGAAAATAATTAATCACTATTTTTACAAGCTGGCACTACCGACAAAAAAAACATTTTTGATGAAACAAAAAATGTTTATGAGTCATTTGGGCCTTTTTCGGAACTTTTTTTTTCAATACATTTGTTCATGATCTACCCAACATTTTTTTTTTATTTCAGAACTTGACATAAACAGAAAAAGAAAAACAATATAAACCCATGTAGAGGAAGTTTGGCAGGTTAACCCTCTACTGCCCAATTTTTTTTTCGAAAATATTTATTTTTCCCGACCTCCTAATCATTTTGAGCAACTTTTGTTCTGCGAAAAACTTTACTTCTCTTGTTTTATGTTTTTCTTGTTTCATTTTTAGTATTTTAATTTGCATTTATCTTATTTAGTTTATGTATGTTTTTGGTAGTATTTGACCTACTCTACCACCTTATATAATTACATTTCGCCTATCTAATTTTTTCATGTTTTTACAGTCACTTTTTCAATTTTTTGCATGTTTTTCACATTTTCTGCTATAGAATCGCACCATCATTATTCAAATTGCAAAAAAATGCGTAGAGGTATTTAATTAGAATATGATTTTTTGATTCGCTTGGAGACGGTGATTTTAACGCATTAATAATTGAAACTAGAACCATTTCCACCTGAACCAAATTCTCACCACCATGACAGCCACCATTACAGGGCTGAATTGTGTGGGTCTTCTAAGCCTAAATTTAAATTATGGATTGGATGAATACTCGAGCAACCCAAGCCATTTCCCTGTGATTTTGTATGGGGAAAGAAACTTTTTCAGTTGAGGCCATTTTTTTAAAGAATTTTAGCCATTTTTACGATCAATGCCAACATCATAGGCGTAATAGGCAAACTTCTTGCGATAAATATGGTAAATAAATTGCAGTTTTGAACATTCTGCAGCTCTGTATAGGCTTTCCACAATAAAACATCTGCCCAACAAAAGAAAGAGACGTCGGTTTTCAACGCGTGTTTGTCAATCATAATGAAATCTGAAACTGAGATTTGTATACAAAGTTTTCAGTGCACTTCACTTCAATACTATCCTAAAAAAATGAGAACTATTTTAATAATTTTAGGATTTAAGTAGTAAAAAAAAATGTAATTGGGTTTCAGATTTTATCAGAACCAAATCCACTGAATCCCTTAAGCCACATCATTCCAAAACCGGTACATTCACGTCGTCGTGACCAACCCCGGTGGGGACACCACTTCCAATCCATGCCATTATTACGCACCACAAGCCATTCATTTCTTGCTCGCAGCGCGTATGTGTCAAACCTTTTTCCCAGTGCGTGGCAGTCGCCGCCCCACCAGCTGCTGCTGCTGGTCTGCTGGCCGCCCCAAACTCTCAGCGCTTAGCCGAGCTCGTCGCCGCCGCCGAGAATATTGTCTACGTGTAAGCGAAACCTGCTGCTGCTGATCTTACTGCCGTCTGGCCAGACGGACTCTCGATCGAGCGAGAGAGACCTGCAACTAGCCTGGTTGGTGGGTCTACCGTTCGGATTCCGGGATGTTCCGGGCCCGGTTCCGGTAGTTTTCCTCCAACTTATGGACAGTCGTCGTCGTAAGGGGGAAGGGACACATTTGTCGAGCTGCCAACTCCGCCAACCCGGATTTCGGAAGTCGTGAATCACTCTTTTTTCCCCCCCTTCAGAGTGCTCGCCGTGTCGTTTTCTTTTTCTTTATGCACACGCACCACTGCCGTGATTTTCTTCCTTTCCTGAATCACATACACTCGATTTTTTGCCCATTTTGGTGAGGTGCTGGGGCCAATCTCCTTCTCCACCACCACCACCTCTCTGTGGCCCCTTTTCCCCGCCCAGAAGGGGACACTTTTGCTCGACCAACCACCCAACCTGGTAGAACCTGTGACCTCTCGGGAACAACCCGGAGAACCTCGAACCAAAAAGGACACCTCTAGAACCGAAAGGAACTCCGTTTTTTCACCTTGAACAGCAATTTTAAAAAACATTACACATTTCCTAATTGGCGCAAGGCAGCGAAAGAGCGACTTTTTTTTCCTTCGATGTCTTTTTTTCAAGACATTTTTCGCTGCTTCCTCTTCTTTTTGCTTGCTTGATTCACTGACCGAACCGACCGCGACGGACCAAGAGACACACGGACACACACACACGACGACGACGGCTGCTGATGACGGGACACGGGTTCGCACTTTTGCCTTTAAAATTGGCTCGCTGGCTGCTGCTGCTATTTTGCGCTTTTGTGATGGCCCTTCTTTTCTGCGCTGCTGGTTGGCAGTGACTGACTGAAACTGTCTGTGCCTGTGAATGACACAGACGTTTGACGTTTCGCGAACTGACCACCACCACCACTATACGAAGCACCGACGAACGAAAACCACCCCACGAGAGAGAGCGAGAGAGAGTTTGTGGAGAGGAGAGCGAAGTTTTGACTTTTTGTCTTGGAGTTTGACGTCTTTGACGTGTGCGATTTTCTTGCGAGGCAGGGTTGCCAAACAGGGGATAAAAAACTATTGTTAAAACAAGTAAATCGAATAACTAGAAAATTATTGTCGCCGCGGCACTAAACCGAATTGAGCGAGTTTAACTCTCGCGACGATTTTCTGTCGCGAAATATCTGTCAAGCTGTTTTGAATCAGTGTGTTAGCTTTTTTTGTTTTGATTGCTTGGTTTCGCTTGAGTCGTTGAAAAAAAATTGTGGAGTTGTGGAGAAAAGTGGGACAATTATGTTTAATTAGTGATTAAAATCTTATGTTCCGGTACATTAGGGGTTCAAACTAGCATCCGAATTGTTTTCGTTGGGTCATGTGATTATTTTGAGTTTGTTCCCAGCTTTAGGAGGACACACAGAATATCAAAAGTTTTGGTCACAATCTTGGGCTGGTTTGCTATCTGGCCTAAACAAAATTACCGAGTGACCGTCAATCTGGTCCGTTAGTCCCATCACGTGTTGATCCTCAGACACTCAGAAAAGAAACAACCCAAAATTGCTTCGCGAGATGAAACACACTCGCGCTGTTATTTCGATTTATTTCCGAAATCACAATAATCAATTGTGAATTTAAACAATGTGTAGAATTACCGTAAGCTTCACGAATTAAGTTTTTTATCAAGTAGGTACACTCAACCCCCAGTCAAAGTCAAACTAAAAAGTGACGAAATGTCACTTTTTACACGGCGCTCACGCACACTATCAAAATAAACGTTTGGTAGGGTGAGTGAACTTCATTTAAAAAGTGACCCCGTTCGTTTGACAACAGTTGGTGTCAAACCATCGGGGTTTGAGTGTACTTAACCAATTTTTTTCAGCGTAAGAATCCTGTAAAAAAGTAAAAAAAATAAGCTGACGTTTGATTGTTTGACATTATTCAATTTAATCGCAAATTAAACGCGTTTAAACTGAGAACTTCACATACTCTTCTCAATACATAAAGATTAAAATCTTTTGAAATTTTACGGAAAATGAGGCTTCATCGAGGAACCAAACAGTGCCAGCTAGTGCTAGCTGGAATTTTTTTTCGTAGCATATGAATTCTGTTTAGCTGGAAATTTGTTCAAACGCAATATAGTTAAGCATCCTGCGTGAAGTTTTTTTTAAAGAATTTATGACCACACATTTGAAAACGTTACGGGAATGTTGGGAAAGTTACGCTAGAACTCATAAAATGAAGTTTCAGCGTGTCTAAAACAAAGTATTTAAAATTGTTTTCAATCTTCCTATCTGGACAAGATCAAGTTTATACAGTCCACATTCGATTATCCAAAGTTTTCGGAAAAAATTCACATCGGGTAATCGAATAATTGTTATGTCCATGATCCGATTGTCCACTGATGAACTGACGTGCCACTCCATAACGATTTTTGAAAAGATTTATGTGAAAAAATAATTCTGGAAATAGTTTTAAAGTTTTTCATAATATTTTTTTTAGTTGAGAAAAACAAAATTTCTAGAGTTTGTTTTTGAATAGGACGTCATCCATAAAGTACGTCACGCTCTAGGGGGGAGGGGGTTGTCGCAAGCGTTACAAAAAGTGACAAGGGGGAGAAGGGGGGGGGGTGTGCGTGAGACTGTGACGTCACGCTAGACTATTTCTGGAATACTGACAATTCAGTCTTAAAAAAAAAGCTAATTAAGTTAACTAAACGACTTGAGTTAACTAAACGACTTGATATAAAGTGTTTGCTAACAAGTTAACGTGCCCAATAAAACAACAAATCAAATTTTTTTTTTCAAACTTAGTATAAACGTTTATATAACTATGAAAATTCCTTTAAAAAGTTATCGAAACTTAATTTTGCAAACATTTAATAATTAAAAGAGTTAATAATTATTATTCATCTTAGTGTCAAAATTGGAGGGAGCGGTCGTGGCTGAATGGTTACGATGTTCGCTTTATAAGCGATTGGTCCTGGGTTCGATACCCATCTGCTCCCAACGAGAAAGTTCTGGACTCATTAAAATTTGAAATACATGTAAAACTTGAAGCTCACGGCAGGGTTCTATCCCCTGTCCTTAGGATTGGAAAGCAAAATGCTATCCACTTTACCGTGGAGCATTGGTAGCTTGAGGAGGACTTAAACTGATATAGTTGAATCCAAGCATCGGACAAAGAATCAAATTGAATGCAAGTTGAATATCAAAACTAAAACAAGATTGCATGCAATATTTGCAAGCGCAGTTGAAATTGAATCTAAAAATACCTCGCTAAAATAGCCTGGGCGACTGATTGAATTCATCCAATAAGAGATGAGAAGAATTGAAAAGCTTTCCCATTAGAAATAAGAACACACGAAGAATTCAAACAACAATGCAAAACGGTCGTTACCACTCGCCTAGGATGGCTCCTCAGACCATTCACCTTCTCAAAAACCGTCCAACTCCAAGCGAAACATACTTGAGGATACCGTGGAGATTTTCCCTTAATACTCTGAAAAAAGTGGAGCATCAACACTTCCCGTCTTCCAAATCCCTTTCCTTGACCATGGTGCGCGGTGGAGATAGGAGCGGCCGGCAATGGACGGCTGCCATGGTGGTGAGAATCTGGTTCAGGTGGAATTGATTCTATTCCCAATTATCGATTCCTAGGCAACTTGGGCATCACATTACATGGCGAAAATCCAGTCTGCAATCCGCTAAAATCACCGTCTTTTAACGAAGCGAAGCGATTATTCATCTAAGTGTTAAAAATCATGGATCTAAGTAATTCCATCAATATTATGAATTTTAATGCTCGCTCTTTAAAAGCGAAAGAAAATGAATTTTTCAACTTTTTACGAGTTCATAACGTGCATGTTGCTGTTATAACCGAAACATTTTTAAAAACTGGCACTTATTTGAAAAGTGATCCAGATTATAAAGTTATAACCAATAACAGAATGAATCGAAATGGCGGTGGAGTTGCAATAGTTATCCACCGTAGTATGACTTATAGTACGTTACGTGACTTTAAGTTAAAAGTTATTGAAAGTTTGGGCATTGAACTTGAAACTTCTTTTGGGAAAATTATGATTGCAGCTGCATATTTGCCTTTCCAATGCACTGGGGAAAATAAAAATTATTTCAAAGGGGATTTGAATAAACTTACTCGGCATAGACCTCGATTTTTGATCATCGGTGATTTTAATGCCAAACACCAATCTTGGAATAATTCAAAAGTAAATTCCAATGGTAAAATTCTATTCAGAGATTGCACTTCTGGTCTTTATTCGGTTTTATACCCGAATGGGCCAACTTGCTTTTCTTCTGTTAGAAATCCATCAACAATTGATTTGGTTTTGACAAATCAAAGTCAGTATTGTGGTCCTTTAGTGACTCATGCTGATTTTGATTCTGATCATCTTCCAGTAACTTTTTCACTTTCTCATGAAGCAGTTACCAGACCCAATAGTTCTGTGTTTAATTACCACAAAGCTAATTGGGACAGGTATCAGCATCATATTGAGAACAATTTAAATCATGATTTTGTTTTAGAAACCAAAGCTGATATTGATTCAGCCTTGGAATCTTTAACTAATGCAATTTTGGATGCTAGGAATATTGCTATTCCTAAAGTCCAAGTCAAATTTGATTCTCCTATTATTGATGACGATCTTCAGCTTCTGATTCGTCTGAAAAATGTTCGCCGAAGACAGTATCAACGTTCTCGTGATCCTGCACTGAAGCGAATTCAAAAAGATTTACAAAAGGTTATTGACCACAGATTCACTCTCCTGCGAAATGAAAAGTTCGCAAGAGATGTCGAACAAATTAAACCTTATTCCAAACCTTTTTGGAAACTTTCAAAGGTTCTTAAGAAACCTCAAAACCAATCCCTTCTTTAAAAGATGGTGATAATATTCTATTAACTAATGGGGAGAAAGCTCAAAAACTTGCTCAGCAGTTTGAGAGTGCCCATAATTTCAACTTAAATGTTTTGAGTCCTATTGAAGATCAAATTTCAATAGAATTTCAGAATATTGTTGAACAAGAATTTTCATCAGATGAAGTTTTTAATACGGATCTGAATGAAATAAAATCTATTATCAAAAAATTTAAAAATATGAAAGCCCCTGGTGAGGATGGCATTTTTTACATTTTAATTAAAAAATTACCAGAAGCAACTTTAAGTAGCTTGGTCAAAATTTGCAACAAATGTTTTGATTTGGCATATTTTCCCAGTAGTTGGAAAAATGCCAAAGTAGTTCCGATTTTGAAACCGGACAAAATCCTGCCGAAGCTTCAAGCTATCGGCCCATTAGTTTGCTTTCATCTATTAGTAAATTATTCGAAAGAATAATTCTTAATAGAATGATGACGCACATTAATGAAAATTCAATTTTCGCTGATGAGCAGTTTGGATTTCGCCTTGGGCATTCAACTACTCATCAGTTGTTGAGAGTTTCAAATTTAATTCGAAGCAACAAATCTGAGGGCTATTCTACTGGCGCTGCTCTTCTAGACATAGAAAAAGCATTTGACAGTGTTTGGCATAAAGGTTTGATTGCGAAATTGAAAAGGTTTAATTTTCCGATTTATATCGTGAAAATTATTCAAAATTATTTGACGGATCGTACTCTGCAGGTATGTTATCAGAACAGCAAATCTGATCAACTACCTGTACGTGCTGGCGTCCCTCAAGGAAGCATTTTGGGTCCAATTTTATACAATATTTTTACTTCTGACTTGCCTGATTTGCCCCCAGGATGTCAGAAATCACTTTTTGCTGATGATACAAGCATCTCCGCCAAAGGTAGAAGCCTTCGTGTCATCACAAGAAGATTACAAAAAAGCTTGGATATTTTCAATTCTTATTTGAAAGAATGGAAAATTACTCCAAATGCTGCAAAAACTCAACTTATTATTTTCCCTCACAAACCAAGGGCTGATTTTCTTAAACCAAAAAGTCATCACATTATAAAGATGAATGAGGTAAATTTAAAGTGGGAGGATCAAGTGAAATATCTTGGACTTGCTTTTGACAAAAACCTTACTTACAAGGATCACATTGAAAGTATCCAGGTTAAATGTAACAAATATATTAAATGTTTGTATCCACTTATAAACAGGAATTCTAGACTTTGTCTCAAGAATAAACTGTTAATTTATAAACAAATTTTCAGACCTGCCATGCTTTATGCTGTGCCGATCTGGACAAGCTGTTGCTTAACCAGGAAGAAAAAACTTCAGAGGATTCAGAACAAAATTCTGAAAATGATTCTGAAACTTCCTCCCTGGTTCAGCACCAGTGAACTTCATCAATTAGCCGAAGTTGACACTTTGGATGTTATGTCCAATAAGATAATTGATGCATTTCGACAAAAATCATTGCAGTCTTCAGCTGCTTTGATCCGCTCTTTATATAGTTTATAAGTTAGTTTTAAGGTATCCCTTTTCCCTTTTGTACATGTAGGACCTCCTACATTTGAAATCACGGAATAGCGAAAGCTAAATATTTTATGAATAAATGAAAGTTGCTAGTATTTAAAATTGAGGTGAAAAGTCATCGATTGTGATTGGACACTCAATAATATTTGAACTGAATGAATGTACATGGAAAAGAAAAACTGAATAAATATAAATTAAAAAAAAAAAAAAAAAAAAAAAATCTAAGTGTTAAAATTCTTCCAAAGAATTTCCAAATAAACATTTTGGAGCCGTTCTAGGGTTCTTTATAACGATAGAACTGATTTTTCGTTGATATTTCGTACAGTACATCGTTATTGAAATGTGCCTTTGTTTCCTAAGAAAATAGAAAAATAAAAATATTGTACCTACCTCAACGCAACATGATTTTCTTCCGGATTCCGCCGTACTGGCAACTGTGCTGGCTGCTACGAGTGCGTTTTGCGTAAATGTCGTCAGAAGAGTCGATGCGAGAGAATTTCCTTAATCAAGAGATATGGTGCTCTATCACTCTCTCTTTTGCCTTCACTCGCTCACACACTCAGCATATATTTCGCGCACAAACACAAACACAACACACACTCACCGACAGAGAGAAGGCTGGTGGAATATTTTTTTTCTGCCAACTTTGTCCCAGGACGTGACACTTCCTGGAGAATGATTTCGAAGCACTGGCAAAACCCGGACACGGTTCCAAACGCTTCCCGGAAGCGGATATCACGATGCACGACAGCTGGTCGCTGTTCTGTTCGAAATGAAAGAAGAAAAACTACGCGACGGAAAAAAACGTACGACGAGGAGGAAATCACTTTTCCTCTTTTGTGACATTCGGGGCAGCACACACACACAAACGTGAGAAGAGAGCCGATTTAAATGTCTTGTGTGTGGTAGTGCGCCCGTCCGTCAGTCAGCTGTCAGTGCTGTGTTGAGTTGTCATCGGTTGGGTTGTCATTCATATTAAATTTTTATGCTTACCACCCCCTCGCCATGAAATAAGAGAGCGAGAGAGAAAGGGGGTGGTTTATGTTGAGGGGGAAATGTCAGAGTACGTGCGGCCTGCTGGAAAGAGCATAACAATGTGCGGGAAGATGAGATGATTAGGGGATTCTGGAGTTGAATGAAAACAAATGCCTTTTTGCCTTCCTCACTTTACTGAGGAAAGGCTATAAAATCACTCGAAAAACGAACTTGTTAGTTAGACCTCCTAGACCTACCTTCATTTGTACATATCGACTCAGAATCACTAGCTGAGCAAATGTCTGTGTGTTTGGCTGTATGTAGACATGTGTACCAAATCAATGTCACTGGAATATCTTTTCACAGGCTCAACCGATTTTGGCCGGAATGGTTTTAATCGATCCGTCTTAACGTCCCCTAAGTTGCTATTTAAATTCATGCAGTTTCATCATGTATTTAAAAAGTTATGTTAAAAAAACTGTTTCATATTAAATTAAAATTATGGTAAAAAGGGTGGTTTTTTCATGAAATCCTCACATGTTATATATTTTTAGAAAGCTTATGAGAAGAGTCCGAGCCACGTAGCCCAGTGGTAACGCTTCCGCCTCGTAAGCGGTAGATCGGGGTTCAAATCCCGGCTCGGACCAACATAACTGGTGATCTTTTCCCTTCTGGATTCGATTGCTTAGTAAAGGAAAGGTAGTGTATTGTCACAAACTGGACCTTATCACGACACCTTAGGGAGGCGACCTATGGAATGTTAACATTCACCTTAACATGTTAACATTAAGTTGAGAATGAAATTGCCACTGAATCCGCTTTGTAAATGCCGGCCCCGATACTCTTCAAGGGTGTTCCCCTCAGGAACAGGGAAAGATTTACTTTTTTTACTTTACTTATGAGAAGACCTTTCTTGTGGATTAAGAATTTTCAAGATCTGACTTACCTATCTAAAGTTACAAGCAGTTAAAAAAATGGTCTGAATTTACATAACCTCAAATGGTCCCGTTTGGTCACCACGAAAAAAGCCTTGTAGAGGGATGCCATTTTCCTGAAAGGCGGTGTCTGTATAATCTTGACAAAAAGTCTGTAGGAAGTCTGTTTTTTTTACTCGTCACTTATTTTTATTAGGACCTCTTAGGTGCTGCGATCACGTTAGGGGAGATCCATAAACCATGTGGACACATTAGGGGATTGTAATCACTCTATAAACGAAAGGAAGGCACCAACCACCTAAAGGTGGATAAGTTACGTTTTTTAATTTTGTTTTCATTTTTGACTTCCCCAGAAAACATAAAACCATATACCAACTTCTTTGACTTATAGGTTGTTTTGAAAATTTACTCTAAAAAAAAAGGTGAATGGAAAAAAATTGCAAACATTTTATTTTAAAATGGCTTGCGTGACACACTTGAAAAAAAAATATCACAAAACATAAAAGTTAAAATAATATAAACATATTTTGAAGCAACATTAAATTTATTTAAAATGGTTTTAAAGGCATCATAACCTTGATCATAACAATTATTATTATGGCTTAATCTTATACCTTAAAACATTTCAACAATATCCTTCATATTATTTTTTTTCATGCACCGCATTTCATTTCCAAATAAATAATTTAATTAATAATATTTCTTTTTTTTCTTATTAATAAATGATACAACATTGAATGTTGCAATTTTGCAATTTTGTAATCAAACCGATGAACTGATGAACTGAAACAGTTCCTAATTCAAAAATACGTAACTGCTCTATTTGCATAAATGTCCCACGTGCATTGTTATCTTTTTGAAGTTTGAAATCTAGAGTTTTTTTTTAAAGGTCCAATAAGCTATTGTGTTTCATATGTTTATAGGACCTATTAAAAAAAAAAAGTCTTGAAATGATGTATGGCTCAAAATCACGAGCGCTTTGAAATCTTGCGATTGTGAACGAACTAAAACATTGTTATATTATTATATTCAGCCATACAAGGCTCCATACAATTCTGGTAGCTGTCCATACAAAAATGGTACGTAAATATTCGAAATTCTGTATCTTTTGAAGGAATTTTCTGATCGGTTTGGTGTCTTCGGCAAAGTTGTAGATATTGCTGAGGACCATCAAAAAAATTGTACACAGATATCTTTTGTCGATTCCTTTTAATAACCTTTTTCCACAAAAAATCAATTTCAAAACCGCAAAATTTGGAGCCACAGAAAAGTATGGACAACAAATTTGCCCTCAATTAATGTTTTTTTGGAAAAAATGCGATTTTACTCGTTTTCAATATAAAATTAAATTTGCAATCGAAAAATACTTTTTGCAATTGCGTTGTGAAAGTACTTCAATTTCCTGTCAATCTTGAACGACGAAACAGCCTACTTTTCTGTACCAAAAATCACAAAATCGAATAGTAACCCTTTTCAAAACCAATGCTGTTCTACTTTTCAGCACTGAAATGGATGCTGAAAAGTTGAATTTTTCAGCACTTGTTAAGAAAAGTTATACTTTTCAACATTTTTTTTTATTTAAACGATCCATTGACTCAATGCATGAACATTTGTCCTGTAATTCTGTGCAAAGGGTGTTTTTCGGAATTGCAAAAAACGTTGTATGGAACTCGTTGCAAAACTTGATTTTTTCATCACTCGTCGTATTTATCCAACTCGGTGAACCTCGTTGGATAAATGTACGACTCGTGTTGAAAAAATCTTCTTTTTGCACCTTGTTGCATAGACTACTATTACAGATTGTTTGATAAGTGCACCGTTTTAAAGAAATAGTTTTCCAAGTCTCATCCAAACAGCCTATTATTTTACAGTTTTTTTATTCACTATTAATAAAATTAAATGTTTTATTTAATTCTGAAATTTTCCTTGTTTTATTTAATTATTAAATTTTGAAGAGGCCCGTTTTTTATTATTTTATATCGTGATCGGGGACTTTCTTTAGCAATTCATTTTGAATAGACAAAAACACAACTATATTCTCCAAAAGTAAGCAAAAGACTAATTTTGCAATCTACAATCTTGCGTTCGCAAGCCACGCGCGTCTAGATGTTCAATCTCACTTTGCTCTCTTTTGCTAGCACGCTCTCGCGCTCCAGGCAGCAAAACTGAATCTTCAAAGTGGACGAACAAGGCTCTTTACTCTAATATTTTAATTTTCTGATTCGACTCAATCTTTGTTAGGGGACCATCCATAAACCACGTGGACACTTTTTAGAGAATCTGATACCCCCCCCCCCTCCCCCCTCGTGGACAATTGTCCATACAAAAAAACTTTTTGTATGGATCGTGGACAATCGCCACACCCCTCTAAAGTGTCCACGTGGTTTATGGATGGTCCCTAGGGCCTTTTATTTTTTTTTATTTTTTTTTTCAGTCAATTATAACATTGGAAAGAAAACCTTAAAATTAAAGAAAATTTTAGAGTTGGAAATTTGACTCGTCATATGTGACATTGCCAATGATTTAAAAAAAAAACTTTTTTTGCTGGGGTCAACTTTGCGAGGTTTTTCACTAACATTTCCTATATTGTATTTAAAAATAAGCATGCAGTTATTTTCTGATGTCCCAAAATATCACCTTTCTACACTTTAAATGATATCGATAACAAATATCACAGTTATTACAGAGAAGTCCGAAAAAACCGCGCCGTCCCAAAGCCCAAATACTGCAAATACTGCGCAGGCTCAACTCGAGGAGATGCATGAAGTTTGGGGTCCCCAGAAAGGGTTCGTTCAAAAATTACGTCCGTGAATAGGGGGAGGGGGGGGTTTAGGGTTTGTGACAGCCCATGTTAAAGGTATAGGAAAAGTGCGTGACAGGGTGGAGGGGGGGGGGGGGGTCTGAAATCCCGAAAATCTCTGGACGTAATATTTGAACAAACCCAAACACGTACATTGTGTGTTCCTATTCGATGAATTTGAAGAAGTTTTTGTTCTATTGATGGTTTTTAATTTTTAAATTTTTACTTTATAAACTCTTGAATCTTGTTTTTTTTAGGTAGTTTTTGAGTTCCTCAATTTTTGGAGTTTTGATTTAAGGCTAGTATGCAGATCGGAAGGAAAGGGGTCAAGAAACAGCTTCACGAACAGCAGAACAAAGGAGAGGGAGCGATTTCTTGGGGCTTTTCTTCACCCTCTCTGACTTGCTGGCGCTGCCGCTGCTGCCCATTTGATTTTTTCTTGACCGGTTACTTCTGAAGTGCGTACCTATACCGCTTTAAGATTTTAAAATTTATAATTTGAAAATGTCAGATTTTTTTAATATTTGAACATTAATGAAAATCCAAAAAGTTTTGAACTTTTTAATTTTCAATGTTGGTACTTTCATTTTCGAATATTTTTATTTTTTCTCCAAGAATGTTTAAAATTAGAAAAAAAATGTTTTTCTACGGGTTAATACCATTTAAAATCAATGGCGGGAAGTTAGCTTCTTTTACGTCCAAGCTCATAATTGGGATTTGACCACAGTACGCCATCCGGAACATGCCCCAAAAATCATTTTTGTCTTCCGAGTGTCTATTTCTTCGGGAAAAGCTTAAAATATGGTCAACAAGATTAAAAATAGAAAGTTATACTGATACTAACCAATAAATAAGTTAAATAAAACATAACTCAAAACTGAAAGAACAAGGAAAAGAAATTAAATATTCAGAGCCGGTAGAGATGATAAAAATGAGTTGAGTGTAAGAATAAATGTATTCAAGAAATCTTTTACAAAAATAATCTCTTCTTGAAGATTATTTCGACGATTCTTATTTGGAAATTACAAACAATCATTTTCGGAAGAAAATTCATTTTTTTTCAGTAAGAAGTAAGAAATCGAAGTTTTTGCACAAAAATAAATAAATTATCGGAATTCTTGATAATCTTTTTCTTTATAACAGGAAGTCATTGTATCTTTCTCAATTATCTTATTTATCAAAATTGCCATCCGCGCGAAATCCACGCCTGAGCAAATTTTGCAATCCGCGCCACATCCACGCTATCTGCGGGAAACGCGCCGTCCGTAACAACCGTAAATAAAATCAAAATGTGGAATATTACTAATTGATGGCATATTAGAGAATTAGTAAAACAAACTAAAACCTGAAGATGGTACCTGATAATGAATAGAAGAAAAATCCTGTTCTGCGATGGTTTCAGCTGCATCCAACCAGTTGGTTCAACATGCTGCGAATCAAACCAGTACCGTCTATAATCTCAAATTATGTCTCATTCCCACACTAGCGTGCCCCTTTTTTAGCAGTCACGACTCTGCACCCCTCGCTGGCCAGAAGATTACGAGCCGTTTCCTCAAATTTCTCCCTACCATTAATACCCCGGGACGTTTTCGGATATCAAGAGTCTCTCAAATTATTACACTGAATTGTATATTTAATTTATTCTCCTTGAAATTTCCAAGAATTCACGAATTAGGTTTCCCCAAACATTCTTCAATTTAGTGTAGAGATGCTTGCACATACAAATTCCATTAGTTTTACGATTTTCCGTTCATAATTGTTCTTAGTTTCACATGTTTGTTTTTGTTTTCCTCTCGCTCTTTTTAATTTAATTGTATTTGTTAAGAAATTTACTTTACTTCGTACGGGGGGTGATATATTTTGTTTATGACTTCTCGAGCTCTTCGGTAACTAGCTTCACCTCGAATGGTTGGTTGCTTGGTCTGATGAATGATTTCGTTGATTTATCTTTTTGATTGCGGGAAATCTGATCGATTTCGCCGCGCGCACTGTGCCAAAAGAACGAGTTTACTTTTTAGAAAATTTTTCGATTTCCGAACGAACAAGCAACACAAAGTTGACGCCACAGAGATGACACAGAGCCTTATTTTTCTTCTTCTTCTGAGCTCTCCGAGTTGTGTTGCACGGGCAACGAGACGGACGAGACGGAATTTGGCTAAAATTGTGGTAGTTTTCACGGCTAAAACATGCTTCTTTTACACTCTACATCAAAAGTACGGACACTGACCGGCGGACTCGCTTCGGAAGGGGTCAGGAAAAGGAAGGGTTGAGAGCTTACGCATGAGGATTTGAGACGACGTAGGTTATTTACAGGGCGGGGGAGTCCATGTTTGAAACCATTCCTTAGATTGTTTTTTTGTTTTTGGTCAATGAAGGAAACAGTTTCTGATTTAACAAAGGGTGAAACGTAAAACTCTGTAATAAAATTGTAACAAAAGTGGAAAAACATAACTTTGCTAAAGACTTTATTAAGTAAGTTTATTATATTATAAACATGTTTTTAAGGGAAATAATGATGTGATATGAATTAACTGAAACGAACTGAAGGCAATAATTTAAGAGTTGACATCTCTTATTATTAAAGGTTTGTTTCTGGTTTTAAATAATGTTTCTTCGATCCTTAAATACACACTTTACTCTTTAAATATATGTACTTCCGCAATTGCCTAGTAAAATGAAAACAAAAAAAAAAGTTCAACTACGAACATGGTAGCGCTCCTTTCGAGCCTACTAGTAAGTCCCTTTCTCGTGGTGAGTGAATCCAGTTCGAACCAACATCCGCGCGTTAATAAAAAAAACAAAACTCTCAGATTTTCGCTATTTAAATATAAAATAAAAATAAACCGTTTCCATAAACGAGTACGCGTTGTGGCAACACGCGTGGGTTGTCTGTTTGTGGGGGTGTTGGTCTTGTTGTTACACTTTTGTAGGTAATATTTTTTCCCAATTTGCGACCTTCGACGAGAAACGTTCCAAACTTTCCTCTTTCCTCTTTTTTCAGTAGTACATGAGCGCATGAGCTGTAACGGCGTTGAGAGACGTCTCTTCGACGTCGAACCGTTGCTGATGTTGTTGGTCGCAAATTAGAAAATTAAAGGTTATTGAGTTTCGTCCACTATCAGCATGATCTGGTGTGTGGCCTCCTGCGTACTCCGCACGCACTCGTTCTGATGCGTGATCCAGTCTTTTCGTTGACAGAAGGTCGAACAGTACGGCGTCCGCCGGCACAGCGAACACTCGGCCAGCGCTTCCCGGTTGCAGTTGGCGCACTGAAAAAACCACTTCATCAGCAAAGCTCCCCTAATAACCCATCAAAATCCACAAAAGCTTACCTTCTTATTCGCATGAACGGACCCGGGCGGTAATTGACTGCTGATGTTGTTCTGCTCCTCGAGCTGCGTCACGGTCAGGATGGCGGCGTCCCGTTCCCGCTGCAACCGGTCCAGCTGGTGGTTGTGCACGTCGCGCGCCTCGCCGATGCACTTCTTCAGCTCCTGCATCGCCTTCGACACCTGCGAGCACAGGGCCTTCATCTTCTCGAACGGGAGATTCGATTCGGCAATCACTGGAAACGAAAGAGAAAGTGATGCATTCGATTAGAAAAATAGGTGTAAATGGTGAACTGTTGATCAGGAACAAGACAGAGTTGAAAGAGATTCAGAAATGTGTAGTTGTTACAATATTCAAGGTATTTGTCTAGTAATCCGAACATAATATTAAAATCAATTTACTATTCATCTCAGCGGTAAATTTTAGGCAGTAGGCCTGGCCGCTGCCTAAGTTTAATTTTGTTTCCTGTTTGCGCAAACTTTATTTGACCAAAACTTTAATTCACTTGTTTTGCGTAACCGGCAGTGAAATTATTAGAAAGTATAGTTTGTATCAGACTTTGGATATGTTGATAGAGTTTATCTCAGTCCCAGGTATTAGGCGGTGTGAGCGGATAGCATTGTAATTTTTAGACCACGTTTTCCACTTTTTCTCGCAACGAAACCGACTACTTTATCGACTTCATTTTGCTGGGCGAGATAGGACGCCGTCTATTTTTAGATTATGAATCAGCATTTATCCACTTTTGTACTTACAAAAACCAGATCCCCGATTTGGCTCAAAATTGGTACAGTTAGGGGAAATATACCCATTTTAAGCCTAATAAGCGGTCGTGTTTGAATGATGCTGGATAACCTGGAGTGTTCCTTGAAATTTACTAAAACCAAGTACACCAACGAATAGAGCAACTTTTTGTGAACATTTCTGTTTATTTTCACTTTTATTAATAGTTATGCTATTCCTTTTCAAGCATTTAAAAAAAAATATTTCAAAAGTGCATTCTAATCAGTCGAGTGCATTAGGCCACGCCCATTTATATATTTTCAGCTTAGTTCTTTTTTTCTTCCAGCGCTCTTTTGGGTCTGCTGCCAAAATTGCTGAAATTTTAAGCGAACACTCACGAAAAGTAGCATTTATAGCGAAAGTTTCCTGGCAGCACTTGCTCACTCCAACAGGCGCTGCACCAGCATGTTGGTGGTGTTGGTGGCCACCCTTTGTTCTTTATTTGCCTTCGCTTCTCGCTCGTTTTTCTTCAGCCTTCGATTGGAATGGGTCGTCAAAATTGAAACGTCAAAAGACTTAGCGCGTTTGTTTTTTTTATGGCGCTTGCTAATTATTTACTTGTTTCGGGATTATTTTTCAAGTGAGTGACTAACTATTGTGCAAAAAAACATGTTGCCGGTTGTTGGAAGCAATTTAATATCTTAAGCGCTTTGAAAACGTTAACGTTAGTATAGTATTTTTGGAGCATTAATCGAGCATCAAACTCTTCATATGACGAAGATAGGTGTTTGATTAGAAAGGGTATATTTCCCCTACATGCTTTTGCTCACAAAGGTGATTCGGGGGCTTGTTTTGGTAGGCTGACTGAGTCTTAAACTCAAAAGTGCTCAGACGTTACAGAAGCTTTTCAGAAATGAGGAAATTTGGCCACTTATGCGATTATTTTCAACAAATTCGCATTTTTTTTATCGCCAATAACAGTACTGAAAGTGAAAAGTATCTTTCAGCATTCGTTGTCGAGAAGCAATACTTGCATACTTTGCAAAAAATGTTGTACTACTCGTAAAGGACGTATTAGACTATGGCACAAAAAACCAACAAACTTGCAAACAAACTTTTTGACAGTTTGGCAGTTTGCCTGCTTTGTTTGTTTGTCCCGAGCAGATGGTAATCACAAAATTCATGCGTTTTAGTAACAAATACTGTTAAAATAACAGAAAATGTTATGGCATCTTCTTGAAAAATATATTTTTGCATAAGAGTTTAATAACAGTTTATGTTATCATAACAAAATGTATTATTGGTCTGATATTGGTTGAAAGCCAAAAGTAACCTGGGAACAACATTTCCGTAGTAACAGTTCAATAGGGCGAATCTGCGTTTGTAAACAAGCAGTCTATCCCTTTTGCTCAAGTGACAGTTCACGTCAAGTAAGAGGGGGATAGACTGATTGTTTACAAACGCAGATTCGCCCTATTGAAATGTTACTACGGATTTTTTGTTATGGAAGAATAACTCCAACTGTTATTAGGTTCTCAGAAAACAAAATCACCTTTTCCAACTTACTTTGCGTCGTCTGGTCCACGTACTCGGTGGCACTTTCGATGCCCTCGGTGAGCGCTTGCCAGGGTTCCTCTTTGGTGGTGATCGCCAGCTCATTTTCGATCTCCTGCTGCTCCTGCTGGACCACCTTGACCGTGGTGGTCGTCGTGGTCGTGCTCGTGTTGTTGGTCATCAACGGCGACGAGTTGATGGTGGCTGCGGCGGCCGCCGCCGCCGCTGCCTGCTGGAGTTGCTGCTGCACCTGTTGTTGCTGCTGCTGCTGTTGCTGAGCCTGTACCTGCTGTTGCACTTGCTGCTGTACTTGTTGCTGAACTTGCTGGATTTGCTGTTGTTGCACTTGTTGTTGCTGCTGCTGCTGCTGTTGCACTTGTTGCTGGTGATGACTGATGGCGGTGGTTTGCTGCTGCTGTTGATGAGTAGCCTGGTGCTGCTGGTTTACCACGGAAGCCGTCGTTGTCGTGCTCGTGTTGCTGATGTTGTTGATGTGGATGTTGTTGTTATTACTAGTGTTAGTGTTGTTATTTACAATTATTCGCTTCTTCTTCTCCGCTTGTTCCGGTTCGATCTGGTTACGTCGTCGCCGCTTGTACGGAGTGAACAGTCGTACGGGACCGGACGCCGCTGCAATGAAGAAAGATAAGGGCAAGAGGCATTGGTTAGTGGCTTCAATTAGTTTATTTTTGGTTCGCTTAGTTCTTAATTTGGAAGCCGCATGGGATGATAGTCGGTGCAACAGAAATAGATAAGTACCAATGTTAAAATAAACTATTGTCGAAGTTTGGACTGACGGGCGCAGAACATTCGAGTCCTCCATCAGAAGAAACAAGAACAGATAGCGAAAAAAAAGAAAACAAATCAGCAAAAATCGATTGTCAATTCTTTCTCACTTTTCAAATTATAAATCAAATAAAAGTGGTTATAAAACCAACGTCAAATGAAACAAACCTGAGAAAATATATTCAAATTGAATGAAATAAGCACTTTGTAGAAGAAAAAAACTCTGATTTGAAAAACTTAAACTAAACTTTGGCGTTGGGGAGCAAAAGGCAGAGTGTGTTTGTATGTGAGCTTCCAAACCAATACCCGTTGGCTGGCAGCGAAGTTATGAGAAAGTATACAGATTAAAAGGCGATTTCAACTAGAAAAGCTAAACACTGCCTCTTAATTGCATGTTCCTCAACTTTGATATTAGAGTGATTAGATTAAATTAGATAGGGTCCTAAAGATTTATGTAAATTTTTATGTACAGCGGTAAAAAAAAACACGATTCAATCACTTTTTTCTATGGTGCCCTTGGATCGAGCTGTCAAGTAAGATACTTCCTGTCAAGAAGAGCCACCAAGTTTTTTGATTATTGAATTAAAAATCCATTTTAAATCCTTTGGAATCGTAAAAAGGGTAATTATACTCAAACAAAAATAAGCTTTATCGTTGTGAACGATAATATAACTAATTTAAGCTTTATAATAGGAACAAATTCTACCGAAAGTCCGATCACTTGGCCCATGACTGCATTCAAATGATTGCTGTCACCCAAGTAGGGTCCGAAAGCCCTATGCAATTTTGTGTGTACAACTAGGGGCAGGGGGGGCAGAATGGACCGCCTAAGGGAAATGCACCAAAAACCATAGAAAAACATAAAAATTTATGAATCCAGTGTAGTAGGCTTATGCTTTGGAATGTTCCCTTCAATGTTGTATACTTGGTGGATGAAAATTTTTTACTTAAAACTATTTTTGAGCCCCTTTAAAAAAAAGTTTTTTCGACTAACTTTCCAGGGTGCGGGGCAGAATGGGCCACCTTAGAAAACAAGCCATTTCTTCTAATACAACGTTGAAGGGTGATAAGAAATTACTTGAGGGACCTTTCCATTATAGTTTCCATGAAATTTGATCACTTTTATAAAAATAGTAACTTTAAAAAACAAAGATTTTTGAAAATAGTGTAAATATGTCGAAAAAAGACACTATTTTTACAACTATGCGTCGAAACAGCTAAAAAATCAAATTTTGTTGCATTAATCGTGATTTGTGAAGCTACCAGGAGTGAAATAATCCATTTAGCTCAAATTTTTTAACTTTTGCTTGTTTTTATAAGGCAGGAAAAAAGTGGTCCATTCTGCCCCCAAGTGGATTTTAATTTAACACATCCACCACCAAGCCTCTAAATGATTTTAAGGTTCCGTTGTTGTTTGTATACCTTGGTAGTAGCATCTAGTAACGTTATAAGCATTGAGCAAACTTTTTCAAACAATCCAACTTTTCAGAAAGCTTATTCAAGAACCTCGAAATAAAAAACATTTGCGTGGTTTTGTCAATAAATTTTTCATTTTTGCTCATAATTCGAAAAATTCAAACGTCGTTTTCGGTATGGTGAAGTTATTTGACGTCCTTTATAAGACAGCCTTACAATTGGTCTAAATCAGCCTGATGGCAAGATTGTCAAATTGTATGTATGGGCCGTGATACTCACATTGGTTGGACCGTGGACCCCGCGATTTGGTCGCTTTACCCCTCTGACGCTAAATATAGGGTAAAAGAGCCAGCAAATGTGCAATTGAAAAAAAGTTTTTTTTTGTAAAAAAATATTTTAGATTTTGTTTTTGATGAATAAATTTGAATATGTTTTGTCAAAATTTAAATAACTAGAAGAAAAGAAAATATTATCCAGCCTATTGAGGACGAAGTCAATCGTTCAAATTTTTTAATGTTATCTTATTAACATATTTTAGTGTTAAATGTCAATATTCCAAGAAGATAATGTCCAGCTTGTGACGATAACTACTTTTCCTTTACTTAGAAATTGAATTCAGAAGGGAAACGATAACCAGCTATGTTGGTCCGCACCGGGTTCTGAACTCCCATTTACGAGGCGGAAGCGTTACCGCATGGCTCGGTCTTAACAAAAAAAAAATTAACTGGACCATAAATAACAATTTCAAATTACAAACCTAAATATTAAATCATTTATTTTCAAATTTACTCATAAATGGCCTGTATACCCTATTTTGTGCAACCAGTTTATGGAGCGTTCACCCTATATGGACTGTCAAAAGCGAGGTTCACTTTTTGACAAGCTTGCCACCAGTCTGGTCTAAATCCATTCTAAAGCCCAAAACCAAGGGTGGCCCATTCTGCCCCCCTGGTCCATTCTGCCCCCCCCCCCCCTGCTCCTATAGACATTAACATGATTAAACACCATTTCTGATCACTTTTTTTAATTTTAATACAGAAAATATAAATTGTCAAGACAACATTTTTTCGATGGATCAACTATGGTCCCCTTGGAAGCAGCTATCAAATAGAAACTTTTCTGTCAAGGGCCGCGAAGTTTTTTTAAATTTATTTAAATATTCTTTTGCGGTGGAATAATCATAAAAAAAAATCAGTTTCGCTTGCGAACTTTCTTCACGCGTGAAAGAGAGAGGCGGCGAATCACGCAAAAGAAAATCGCTCCCGAACTTCTCGGTTAAAATCAAGCAGTTGAAGACTTAAATCACTTAAATTTATTTATTTCGTTTTGTTTACACACATTGCCCGTCTAAAAAAAGTGACAGATCTTTTTTCGACGTGTGAAGTTACACCTGTAGTGTAGTAGTGAAAAAGATGATCCATTGAATAATCAAGATGATGATTTTTTTTAGATTCCTTTTATCGATTTTTCGTGCGAGAGAGGGGAGAACCAAGTTCCCTTCCGTTTTTTTCTCTTGATTATCGTCAAATCCAGAGTTTTTTTTTTTGAAAAGGACCTATAAACTATTGTCTTTCGTATGTTGGACCTATTCAAAAAAAACTCTAGAAATGATTTTTTTATGAAGCGCTTCGCTGATCATAGTACTCAGAAAAATAAGCTTTATCGTTGTGAACAACAATATCAGCAATTTAAACTGAATTTTACATGGACTATGTTACTATTAAAATTGAAAAAAAAAACCAAATCAATTCTTAACCAACAAGGTTGCTACTCCTAATGATGGTCAAGGCAGTATTAGACTACGACAACCAAATATCCAAACAAACTTTTTAACAGTTTCGCAGTTTGGCTGCTCTGTTTGTTTTCAGAAACGTCAACCTGCATACAATTGGCTTTGTTTGCGAGTTTGGCAAACTGTCAAACAAAAAGTACGAGATTGTTTGTTTGTTTGCCATAGTCTAATAGTTCCTTCACTAGATTATTCATGCCTTGAACAAGTAAGATTGTTCTACCTAGGCAAATAATCTTGAATGGAAAAATGGAGAGTGCCCTCGGTCTTAAAATGCGTTGGTTTGTAATCAGATCGGGTGTTGGGAGCACTAATGATACAATGCGAAAGGTTAAATTCGTAGATCGTTGACCGTCTTATACCATGTAGCCCTACGCCAAATAATACGCATAACTTATGAGTGAATACTTAAAAAATAATAGAAAAGAAATAAAAAAGATTACTTACGTTGGGTAAACTTACCGGAGTCGTCGTCACAGCACGCCGAACAGGTACAGCTGGTGGCGTGCGGCGTCAGGATGCCCTCGTCAATCAGTGCCTGCAGACTTCGGCCGCCGTACCGGATCGACCGCTTCCAGTCTTTGCTCGAGCCCCGCCCGCAAATGTTCTCGAACTCGCTCGGCGTGTACCAGCCGTCCTTGTGCTTGATGCACTTGCCCCGTCCACCGGACCCGAGCCGGCTCTTGTACAGCTCACCGGTGGTCGTTTTGCAGCGCACCGGCAGCACGTCAATGTTGCTCAGCCGGTCGATGAGATTGTTCGTCTCGAGCCGATACTCGGTGGCCGACTGGGACTGACCCTGGTCGAGCAGGCTATCGTCTTGCTGCTGATTCGGGTCCGTTCCAGCCTGCTGCTGCTGCTGGATCACAATGTGGGTCGGCTTGAGGTCACCGGTCAGATCGCCGACGACCGTGCTGCCCGCCGACACGAAACCGTTGTTGTCCACGCATATCATCGGCTTAAAGTGCTGGATCTGGTCCGGCGTGAGGACGTTGAAGGTGGTGCCTCCGATGAGGGTTCCCATCGAAACCGGCACCTGGACGACCGTGTTGCCCGACCCGACATCGGCCGTAACGAGGCGGGTACGCGGAGGCAGTGCGACCTACAGATGATACGATTTTGTTTGGACCGAAATTAGTAACAACACAGATTGGACGTCGTACTCGCAAACCTGCCGCCGAAAGAATCTACTACCGAAGACTGCCAGCTAGAGTTGCGCGAAACCCCATTGGAAACCAGTTGTGCCACGACGTAATTTGCATGCCGGAGGCTTTTTTTGTTCAGTAAAAGTAAATTAGTTCTTCGATTTGCATCGGCCTTAAATAACAGGTTCATCAACGAAACTTCGTTTGTTTTAACACTATGCAGCAAACCACTCCGACCATGTCGACGGGTTATTCAACTGCCTTGCTGCAGCAGAGACCTTGTGCCCACCACCTTCTTTGATTCTGCCTCTCTGCAGCTTCGGCGTCGTGTGTTGCTTTCGCTTTCAAGGATTTCTGCCAGCATTTAAAGTTGAGCTGCGGTGGAACCGAGCGAGAGGCTGCGAGATTGCTGCACTATTTCGGTGGTAGCGCGTACGTCATGCAAATTCTGTTACAAAACTGACGCTGCGTTGGGCTGTGCAGTGCTGTTTCTGAAGCAGGTGACGTATGTGACTGATACAATATTAGTTAAAGTGGATTTTTAGAAACATATTACTTGACCATTTTAAACATAATTATCAGCAAACTTTGTTTAGCTTTTGGCTTAGACCTGAATTTCTTTCTCAAAACTTCGGCAATCAACGCTACAAAACTGACGCAACTTCCTATCGCCAAGATAATCCACGCCAAAAGCAAATCGCTGAAGGTAAGAAATTTTCCTTTTTCAATCTTTCCACGCGGTCTCCTGAGGCCCCAAGTCTCCAACCAAAACTTGTCACTGGCCTGTCGCCACCACAATCTCATAATGCCAGACTCGTCAAGAGCATCGTGCGTGAAACGAAATATTTGCATGTACGGACTACGGAACCCACATCGGTGAATGAGAATAGAGTTACTAAGAAATCTCTCATCCAAAACAACGAACCAGCTCTGGTCTCGTTCAAAGTCGTACGATACTTTCGGAACTAGATCTGCCATATCCTGGTTTATGTACTTGGCAAATCCCGGTATAGTTTCCCACAGCTCGATTCTCGGTCCATTTACTAGATACTTTCCGGTTATTGAATTGTTGACACCGTTCGGGTTTTTGTCAAGCTCAGATCGAAACTTCAGCCCATACTTGTCAAAGTCTTTCAATTTTTGGGCAGTCGGTGCCGATGGTCTGTCAACCATCAACGAAACGATCTTGGTTTCAAACCCGCATAAACGAGAACCTTAAAAAAACTTTGTGTTAAATGGTTTTCTCACCATTTCAGAGATCGTAACCACTATTTGAAAAATGGTAGGAAAACTTTAAAAATACCATATCGGAAATGGTACCCTACCATTTTTCATAAAGTTCGACCATCTGAATTGAGGGTGGTTAGCAACGGTAACCTTAAAAATCCCCGAACAACGTTTCGTCAAATTACCATTTGTGTAATGGTAAAAATAAAGTAAATTTTCGCGAAAAAGCGACCTTTTTCTCTCGGTTATAATGTTTGAGAAATGGTTTTGAAATAGTATTTTAAGGTTTTTCATATAATTTTTAACCTTGCGTCTACTTTTTTAGAAAGGGTTTGTAAATGGTTTATTAGGGTTTTTCTTGCTTTTTTTACTTAGCGCTACTATTTTGGAAATAGTTTTCATATTGTTATTTAAGGTTAATCCTACATTTTTTTCCAGTTTCACTATTTCAGAAATAGTTTTCAAATGGTAAATTAAAGTTTATCATACAAATTTACTACTTTTTGAGAAATAATTTTGAAATAGTTTTTATAAGTTTTTCTTACATTTTTACCTACCTATTTTTTACTGAATTGTTCACTTTTTGACGGATGGTTCACAACAATAATATTAGGACTTTTTCGGCTTGATTGCCGATTCTGTTCAGTTGATCATACTGCCAAAGTCGTCCGAACCTGAAAAAATAAGAAAAAAAAAATCACAAAGTATCGAGTATAATGTAACATTCAAATATGTGTACTTATCTGATGATTCAAATGATTTCCTTGATTAATGCCATTCGTGCGTTCGCTTCGATTTTGTTTTGTCGGTCGGCTACCGCCAAGATCTCTGTTGGTTGCCGATCGAATCCTCCAGCACCAGCTGTTCCATTGTTTCAAGTTCTCCACGGCGCTGAAATGATCAACAAGAAAAATGTAAACAAAGTATCTGGTAAATCAAATGATTTGTTTGAAAATTATACCTGCGCACAAAACGTAGACAACAACCAGCCGCACAAACGTTTCACTTCAGACTGTTTTTGCCTGCGCCAGCCTGCAACGAGTGCAGGTAACGAGCATAGAGAGAAGAGAAACGAGAGAGCGCGCAAAGCAGAGTAATAATACTCTGCCTGGCGCGCTCTTTCGTTTCTCTTCTCTCGCTACGCTCGTTACCTGCTCTCGCAAATATGCCGTAAATCCAAAATTATCAACTGTTGAAAAATGATTCGCTCATACAATTGAAGAAAGTAACAATTATCACAAACATGATATGCTTAAAATTGAATCGTCAACGAAACTCAAAGGAATTGTAGCGCATCAAAAAGAACCGACATTTTCGAGCCTTTTTGTTCTTGAGCTCCTCAGTTTGTTTTCTCTTTTTGTTGGTTTAGATTCTGTCAATTAAAATTGGTAAACTTCGAATTGGCTTTCTTTGGCACCTCAAATGTGGGTAAAATCCAGGACCAAGTAAGCCAAATGTTGTCCACATAACTTGGTACTACTGGTGCAGCTGCACGACGAACACTTCACCGTATAGTGAATGCCTTTACCATATGGTTCACAAACTCTCTGCCAAAGTTGTCATTCTTCGCTTTTATCAGCCCCACCATCGTTGAGTAGATCGTACACTTTTCCGGCAACTTAGTCAGACAAAATCTTGTTCCGGAAGTTGCCCAAATCCGACTCCAGCACAAACCCAACCCCTTATGAAGCTACAGACAAAAAAGTTTGATTCTTTCATTTGAAAACAAAACTTAGTCAAATTTGGTAAACGCTTTTTGCAAATTCTAACTATTTTTCAAATGGGTATTTAATGTTTCTATATGGTAATCGTGAATCAATATGAACCATTTGAACTTAAAAATCACCTTATGATTTAGGGTAACCATTTGAGTAAACATCCTCAAATAGTTTTTTAAAGTCATCAAGAAAATTGTTTACCATTACAAACATTAAAATAACTCTATTACTTATGGTGACCATTTGACAAATAGTTATCAAGGTCCGCCAAATAACATTATTACAAATGGTGACCATAACTCATAAGGTTGTTTTAAGGTCCTCACTAGAATTCATATAGTTTTCGTTTATCCGGGAAGGCATTAGTTATGAAAAACATCAAAACGATCAGTGACTGTAGAACAATACGCTCCGAACGGCCTGCGTGATGTAGATTGTACCGTTCGAAACCGCAAACCACGAGCATCACTGGATCGTTTTGGAACACATCCGGCATGAACCGTTTCGCAACTTCTGCTGAAACTAAAATAACCACTAGCATAGTCCACACTTGCCAATCGAACGGCAATACCATGATCTCAACAGCGTTCAGCGATCTACCTCTAGGAACCACAACACGACCTACTGCCGGTGTTTTTTCGAAGAACATGCGGAAGTGTTCATCCATCGTAGCAAGAGCGACGCTTCTTTCTATGAAAATGTCTGCTCCCGTTGGACCGTCCTCCGTTTTCCGGTACTCGAGAGCCTTTCCATTTAAGTATTTCGCGGTAACCATAACCCATTTGTGCTTTGGGTGATATTTGGCGTTATTCTCTCCTCTATTATAAAAGATTGTGCTTCCTCTTAGTTGATCTTTAAGCCACTTTAGGCTATTTTTTGGGTAAGGCTTAACGTCATCTTCAATTACAGAGTGCCTTGCCAAGCTATTCAAAATTACAGTCGTCTTTTTTGTATCAAAGAACACGACATTGTTGAATTTACACTGAAATAAAACCCATTGCATCTGAGGAAAAACGTTTACGTCGTCGATATTCCAGAATACAAACACTTTGGTGGAAGGGTTGATCGTAAATAGAAATCTGTAGATGTCCTGAGATTTTATGTGAGGCGCCAGTTCGTATATATTGCCGGGATGGATAACCAGCAACGAAGGATTCTTTGGTAGAAGCTTACTTCTATAAGATCCCTGTACCACATACTTTGTCACGTATTGTAGTGTTGGCGATTTCATCAATTCACTCAGTACATCGCTGTTTTGCGCAATATCCCAAAAGATACACTCAAAGGTTCCGAAATGGTTCTCTAGCAAATAGTCGATAATTTCCAGTGGATAGTCCAGAAAATTCGGATTGATGTCTGCCAAGGCCAACGGAACGTTTAGATTGATGTCTGCCAAGGTCAACGAAACGTTGAGGAGCAGTACTAAAGCACACCGTATCAGCTTCATGGTTCGAGCGGGATTGAGTTCAATTGATCTTATTTATTCCAAAAGCAAAGCGATTGCAATCAAAGCTGATACTGATACGGAAATTTATATTAAAAGCACTTAGTAAAATTAGATACAAGTGTTTTATACTTTACAAGACGGTGCCAACATTGTCTGAATGCATTAGCAATCTTTCTTGTACTAGAAAAATTTAATCCAAAATTAGCCTCTACTATTTCAGCAATGAATCCAACAAAACTAACACAACTTCCTATCGCCAACACGATCCACGCCGTCCACAAATCGTCAAAGGCGAGAAAATGTTCACCTTCAACCTTCTCACGTGGCCTTCTTAAGCCCCAGCTCAATAGGAAGAACATATCGCCGGCTTGCTGCCATCACAAGCTCATTATTCCGGATTCATCGAGGGCATCGTGGGTGAACCGAAACACCTCCATATACTGACTGCGGAACGCAACTTGGTGAAAAACAATCGCGTCGTCGAAAAATCTTTCCTCCAGAACAACGAACCAAGTCAGACCCCGTTCAAAGTCGTACGATACCTTCGGAACTAGATCTGCCATATCCTGGGTTATATATTCAGCGAAACCCGGTATAGTTTCAAACAGCTCAATTTTAAGCCCATTGACTAGATACTTCCCTATAATCGGATTGTTGACGGCCTCCGGAAGACTCTCAAGATTATATCGAAACTTTAGCCCGTACTTGTCAAAGTCTTCGAGCTTTTGGGCAGACGGAGCCGATGGCTTGTCCACCATCAACGAGATGAACTTAGTATCGAAGGCGTTAGTTATACAGAACATCAGAATGATCAACGATTGAAGGACAATCTTTTCCCAACGTCCAGCCTGATGAAGATTGTATCGCTCAAAGCCGCAAACCACTAGCATGATCGGATCGTTTTTGAAAACCTCCGGCATGAACCGTTTGGCAACCTCAGCCGAAACTAGAACTAGCACCAGCATGGTCCACACTTGCCAATCGAACGGCATCACCATGATCTCGACCGCGTTAAACGGTCGTCCTCTGGGAACCAGCACACGACCAACTTGGGGAGTGGTAATGAAGAGTTGCCGAAACCACACTGCCACACTACTTAGAACTACAGTCAAGCTCGATGTATCGAAAAACAATACATTGTTGTATTTGCATTGCACTAAGACCGAACGCAATCTAGAGAAAACGTCAACGTCTTGTATTTCCCAAAACACAAACACTGTGGTGGCAGGGTTGAACAAAAACAAGAAATGATAGATGCCCTTCGAATCTACATAAGGCTTGAGTTCATTGCTGCTTCCGGGATGTAGACCAAGCAACGGTACATTTTTCAGTAAAAGCTCGCTGCTGTACGATTTTTGAACCAAGTACTTGGGAACGTATCGTAGTATTGGCTCATGCATCAGCTCACTCAAGATTGGGCTGTTTGGTGCAATGTCCCAAATGACACACTCGAAGGTTCCGATATGCTTGCTCATCAAGTACTCGATAATCGCCAGTGGATATTCCAAAACGTTCGGACTGACGGTAATCATAGCTGACGAAACGTCGGCAAGCAGAAGGAAAACACACGTAACCAGCTTCATGGTTCTAGCGAAAATGGATGCTTTCCAGGTTATTCGATTTTTCAGAATTGATTCATTATGTTTATCGCTTGAAATCTAAACATTTAATAAATAACTAAGTTATTTATTCACATTTACTCATGAAAAAGTCAACACGACCTACGCAGGGTAAAAATCTCGTAAAATACTTTATGCAATGTTGCGCAGCTTTCGACGGGTTCGTGACCTTATTCAAAGCGGTACGCAAAGCAGAAACGATAGCTTTCATGTTATTTGTATGCACTGCAACTCTCTTGCAGGATGATCGCTCTTCAGCACCTTCCCCGTACTTCTAACTAGCAAAACTGCCGCCAGATCGGAACTCTTTATCGAAACAAAAACGTAAACAAGAATCCTATTGGAGATTAGTGCGTTCGGGTTTTTTTTTTTGCCGTCCGTAGTGATAAATAAGCCGAATTCCATCGTGCGGCAACTTCGGTTTGTTTATTTGTGTAGCCGCAGCAGCAGCCGTCGTCATTGCCGCCAACAGGAACCGACGGCCATAAAAAATGTAAACAGAAATACTTTGAAAAATATTCGTTCATCATCGACGACCCTCCGCTGCCGGACAAGCGCCGAAGAACACGCGAAAGATCACGGCCTTCTTCGCGCGAGTTATCCAACACACATCCACATCCGACGAAACGAGGAGGCCTGCTATCACAGTAAAAAAATCATGGTAATATTACATCTGGGTTTAATTTTACCTCTGATAATGTGTAAAATTACCTCTGGCATACGCAATGCAAACAAAAACTCGCAATCCCTAAAATATCATCAAACTGGGTATAATCATATCCAGCTTACTAAGTACGCGCCCCAACTCGCACGGCCATCTCGACGTCGATGTACTTATCGATGTATTGACTGGATATACGGTACATAACGATGTACGAGATACGTAGAGGTACTTCGGCGTTAATCATCCATTTTTCACAGCGTCGAGATGGCCGTGCGAGTTGGGGCGCGGACTTTATAAGCTGGATACGATTATATCCAGTTTGATCTTTTTCTTGGGATTGCAAGCTTTTTGCATTCCGTATCCCAGAGGTAATTTTACACAATATTAGAGGTAAAATTAAGCATTTATTCAGACATAAAAAAATTACTCCTTCCCAGATGTAATATTACCATGATTTTTTTACTGTTTACGACGAGGACGATTCGATTCAATGTTCCCGAAGTGGCGGCGCACCACCACATCGCAAACGTTGGACATCGGCACCCGTTTGGTTGCGCGCTGCCTTCGTGGACTGTTTTCATCCCGCTCAGCACAGCACAGCAAACCATGAAAGAGGCAAAATCAGCGGTCGAAAATCTAACATGGCTCCGCTGTTGGGGTTTTTGGGCAGTGTTGCCAGCGGTGATACCAAACTTTGCTCAAGTTGTATTAAAATGCTCTTTAAAACTCTCTTTCCCATTCAAGGACTTTACAGCTAAGTATCCAAAGCTGTTTACTATTATTGCAGCAATTAACCTGCGTATTCCAAAGTGCAGGAGGTGACAAAGGGTGCATTTCCCTATCAAGGACTTCACTGATCAACTCAACTTGATTTCTGAAGGTATCCTTCTCGGTAAGAGTATAGTAAGAAATTACTCTACATGGATCTCTAACTTGGTTGCTTCAGACCGATACTGGGCAGCCGGAATAGGTCAGACCCGGGATATCCCGAACCTAGGAATTTGCCTCAACCTGGACCGGCCAGGTTCCCCCGGGGAAGGTTTACGGACAATTACGGAACCGTACGAGTTAGGCTAATATGGTTCTTCGTGGTTTTTGATACTGAATGTGACCATGTCCATTTCGACAGTGGTGGCCACAACCTGTAGTGAGTTGAAAATGCGCTTTCCCCGTTTGATGGTACACGCTGATTGAATTCGATACGTCGAGTTTCCCTAACACGGATGTGCGATTCAAGTATCTAAAGTCGTCTCGTGGACTTTGCAAAATTCAACCAACCCCGGACGAGCGGAGTGCGAAGAAAATGGACATCGGGCAGCCTCGACAGCGGAAGATTGCAGTTTTGGGACCTCGGGGAGATATCAGTGCACGTCACTCGTCAAGAATATCCAACTTGATCTCCTCCAGCGCAGGTTTATTTTCAGTCTGCAAACGATGCCTGCGATCCAACTTGGAGAGTTTTTGTTCAGCAAACGTGTAATCTGGCATCCCGGCTCCTTCCTAGCACGTCTCGGAATGCCAGTCTTTTTCGTCGTGTCGCTCGAGGATTTGGATCGATAGCGAGCTCTTTCTCTTTTTTCGGGTTCTCTCACGCACACATTCGCACCCACGCCATTCGTAACGACGACCACACAAACACACTCACTCATTGAAAAAATCTCGACACGAAGGCAGTCGATTTCGTCGTCCATTTTTCCACGTTCGACTTTTTTTTCTTTTCTTTCGCACACACACACACACACACACACACACATTATTGCACAAAACACGTAGCGATCCCCGAGATCCGATCGGTCGTTCCCGTTTTTCCAAACTCTCTAGCGGGCAGAGCGGTTCGTTTTGTTGTCATCAGCAGTAGATTCTCGGGCGGCAGGCCTCCAAGAATGACAGCTCCCACAGGCCATTTTCTCTGTTTCCCCAGCTTTTTTTTTCCTCCACACTCGCAGGGCCTACTGCGCGCTGTGGGCATCGATTACCTCATCGCCATTTTCGAGTTTGACATGTTCTTCGGCTTCGTCGGAAAGTTCCGGAATTTCCGAGTCCATCCTTTACTTTCGGGAACAACGGCGGCGACGACGAAGTTTGGTGGGGCCGAGCACCACCAGCACACACGCTCGAAGGCTTCGGGGAGTCAGCAGAACCGTTTCCCGATCGCGGCGACGGACACAAACTTCTCCCCCCGTGTGAAACACTTGAAAATTTTAATTCACCCGACGACGACGGCGGACACGACTACCGAACACGGTGTGGCGCTGACACGAAGGCGACGACGACTACTGCGACGATTGTTGGCCGAACGCGAGCGCCCCTGCTCCTCAGCAGCAACGCGCACACAGAAAGAGGGAGAAAGAGAAAATTCGCGATTGCTAGCGATTCCGGGTGCGATTTTCGATCCTGTTGGAAGCTGGGCCGCGATAAGCTGCACTTTTCCGTACACTTTTGCGACGATAAGTGGATTTTTGCACACCTTTTTTTCGGAAGTTTTTCCCAACCCAACTAAACCTTTCTAGTTCACACACTACGCCAGGCAGAGTAAAACTCTCTTTTTCTACTCTTTGTATTTAGGACGGGTGAACGAAACGAACGACGCGGCACGCACGCACACTAGCGTGCAAGCTTTTTTTGGGCCCACCCATACATGTTTACTTCTTCATACACCTTTGACAGATGCGAATGGAACAACATAAGCGAAAGAAAGGGAGAGGGAAAGTTAGAGAGAAAGGAAAAATGCACCAACTGACAGCTGGAGGAAGGGTTGGGATAAGCGAAGTCGTTGTCGTGGGGTTGTTCGAAGATTTTTATTTATTTGCCAAAATTCGTAATTTGTTGTTTTATCGGTTACGATAACTTGTTAGTTAAACTGACGAGTTGGCGTTTATTCGGGAAAAGAGAGTTAACACAGAGTGGGTGGTGTTTATATAAAAGAAAGCACGAGGCAAAGCCTACTGCGCCTAAAGCTTAACTAAACCTAATCACCAGGGCCGCACTTAGGGTTGACTTCCAACACCCCTAAGGTGCTTCGATGCTCTCGGTCGAAACAGCTTGGGCCCTTGGTGAACACATCGGTGAGCTGATCACTTGTCAGGAGGAACTGGCAACTTGGTGAGTTCTTCCTGGCCAACTATCACGAATGTTATTGTTGCGAATGCTCCGAGGTACATCCGCTTCCGGTGGTGTAGATCTTCTTCGTAGTGTATTTACTCTCCTCTTGGCTTGCCACCCGAGAGTTGATGGCGGTTCTGGTCGGCCAATTCGGTTCGCAGGCAGAACCGAATGTTGAGCGGCGATCGTTGATATCGCTCTCCCGGTCTCCGCCCACTACTCCCAGCAGCAGATCGGCGGTCTCGTTCCATTTGCGCTTCTTTAAGCTTCGATACCTTCTTGCACAACAACCGGAAATTGTACCGCTTTTTTCTGTTTTGCTGCGCTTTCAAGCCAACCAGCGATTTGTCCATCTTTCGCACCTTACTCCCCCTCTCAAATCCTGGAGGCTTCCGTACTTCTGTCTGGTGCAGCTGTTCCACCGCTTCTGCAAGCAGCTCACGAGCGACGATTTGGGCGTACGTTTCTTTGTAGTCGTACCCCGCACGTTGCGAGCACCCCGTCACGACGAGACGAGCTTTGTACCGGTTCTTCTCTAGCGACCGCAACTCGTCGTCGATAGCGCGCTTCCACAGCGGCCAGTCGTGGCGTTTCTGCAGCGCTTCATTGGTGTCGAGAATCTCGTCCACGTAGGCCTCGGCGTTCAACGTGACGGCGACGCAGACGTCGTGGTCGTGCCTTGCCGGCCACTTCAGCTTCAACTCGTGGTCGGGCCCTGCCGGCCACTTCCGCTCCAACTATAGTTCGGAGAACCCAGCCGGATGCATCTTCACGCGCTCAGCCACCTTCTCCACGGAGAACAGGTTCGCCCTCAATGCCCCGGTTTCCCGCAGATGTGACACTTGAACGGAAACGTTCCGTTATTTCCGGCACGCGCTGCTTTCCGGTCCGACACTTCCTTCAGGGCTTCCCACGTCAGCTTCGGCGATGAAATTCCGCGGACAGCCTCCCGTTGCGGCTCGGCGATCATCATGAGCAGGAACAACTTTTCGTCCTCTTCCCTCCGGGACTTCTGCAGGGCTTCCTTCCGCACCCGCTCCGCCACGCCTTCTTCCGCAACCACCTTGAAAAACGATTCCTCCTACTGCGTCCGCAGGATGCAGTGATGGAGTTTTAGCACCTTCAAATCCGCTTCAATCAAAAAGCTCCAGCACGAGAAATTCGTCCCGTCGAACGCGTGCTACACAAATTCGTACTCCATCGCACGAGAAAAAAAAAACGTTCTTTTCGCGTTTCACTTCCCGATAATCTTAACTCACTTTCCGATCGCGAAAATTGCGTCACCTTCCCGGACGTTCACGCACATGGAAAAACTTTTTCCTTCCGTTCGTGGTTTCCTTGGCGACGTGCCACGCGATTTGCTGGGCCACGCAACCTGACGAGTTGGCGTTGGCTAAACTAAACCTAATCACCAGGGCCACACTTAGGGTTGACTTCCAACATAAACTATGTATCAAGTCAAGGAGGGAACTAAGGGTTTGTTCAAATATTACGTCCAGAGATTTTCAGGATTTTGGACCCCCCCCCTCCCCCCTGTCACGCACTTTTCCTATACCTTTAACATGGGCTGTCACAAACCTCAGACCCCCTCCCCTATTCATGGACGTAATTTTTGAACGAACCCTAACCGGAAATTTACATTTGATCCAAAACATCCAAAATAAACTAACAAATTCGTACTGGGCTTATTGCCATCGAGCTGTCAAATCGCAACATGAAAAAAACTTTCTGTGCAGTTGCAGTGAACTTCTGTGAACTGAGTGAAGCTTACCAAGGCTTTTCAAAAAGTGTAACTCCATGTTGCACGCATACACTCTCAGGAGCGGCCGTGGCTGACTGGATACGGTGTTCGCTTTGTAAGCGCTCGAGGCGTGGTTCGATCCCCCCCCCGTCCTTTGGATTGGTAAGCAAAAATACTAACCACTAGGACCATGACGACTTTGTGAACATAGACTTAAATTAGGAATACTGTTACTAAGAGCGTGGAAATACAATGTCCCATCCCAGAGGGTCCCGGAGTACCAAACCTTCTTAGCATGGTGCTATCAACGAATAAAACCAATCCTCCGAGCGTATAGGAGGATGGCGTCGCTATTTTTAGACCACGTATTCCACTTTTTCTCATCGAAACCGACTACTTTATCAACTTCATTTTGCTGGGCGAGATAGGACGCCGTCTATTTATAGACTATGACTCAGCATTTTTCCACTCTTGCACTTAAAAAAACCAGATGGCAGCACGATGTAACGCCACGTCCCTATGGTGTTGTGTCTCCACGCTTCTTCCTCCGATCCGATTCAGAATTGTGTTGTTGTTCGAACACTCCGTGCTCAAACTCAACTCACTTCAACGAATTATGTCTCTGGAAGTGTTGGAGCGATTCGACGGGATTGATTTTAAGTGCGCTTTGAAGTACGACGGGGAACAGGACGGCCCCGTGAACATTTACAGTCGGAACCAGGAGAACAACTAAGCAAGGATTCGGTCAAGAGTATTGCGCGTATTCCCGAGAAAGACACGCGGCAAACCAGCCTCGAAACGACGCGCCGCACTTTTGGCAAATGCGTGCTGTCAAATCCCATACTGCGCGTTTTGTTTTTGTTGATCTTCTTCTTCGAATCGCCTGGCATTGTTGTCAGGTATGTTTTATATTGCACCAAAAGTGCAGAAAATCGCTGGCAACAATGTCTATGGCATATTCTGAAATGCCGCGCGGCGTGTACCTTTGAAAGAAACGGACAATACGATCCTGGACTGCGAAGCGATTGCGTGGCACCCTAGGTGGCACCAGAAGAGAAGCAGATTGTACCTGAAAGGCCACCTTCCCATTCAACAAGCGTACGGCCGACTATCTAGCTGCTACAAGTCGCTCTGGTATCAATTCACGTCAACGGACCCCGGTGCCACCGCAATTCACCCACGATCTGGCCCATCCGATCAGCAAGTTGGGCGCTCTCCTCCAATTACACGCACAAAAAATGACAACAATTCTCGTTCATTTCCGCTGCCATCTCAGCACAACTGGTCTCGTTCAGCTTCGCGCCGGGGATTGCCGTCGAAAAATCAAACGTCTAGCAGAAGGACTCGCAAGAAGTTAAAGGAGTACAAAGAGCTGGTGCTGAACTTGCCGAAAGAGGAGGAAGTGAATCTGAATTCGAAATAATCGAATGTCCTTAACTTGCCAGTGCTTTTGTGATTGATTATAAGGTTGATTGAAATCCGGGTACATCGCCCCTGTAATGTCCCAGTTTTCGACCCGACGGCTGACGAGCAAACTCTCGTTGGCATCGGTTCGGTTGCTGTTCTTGTTGGCAAAAGTACAGGAATCATAATTTACCGAGCGGATAAGTTGGGGAGGTACGATGGTCACTGGCTCTGACATTCATCGCTTTTTGTCATTTTCCGCTCACTTCAAGAAAATACCAGTACATATTTCCGATTCAGTGGGCTGTTTGCAAGACTGGTAGCATAGTTTCCCGGTGGATCCTGCTGAAGATGTACATATTGTGCAGGAGGACGAATATCCAATTTTTTTGAGTCGGTCCGGGATCGTCATAGTTTCTGGAAGCGCCTGTTTCTCCGATCAATTCCGCCTTACTTTAGCAATATAGTTCGATACATTTGTCCTGATTTGCCACGTTTGCCACAGATGCCGGTGTATACATATGTGTATCATATATATGATGAAAAATAATTAAATGTACACACTCAGTTTTTTATACCGATCTTCGGCAAATTCTGCCGAAAACAGAACAACTGAGCGCTCGGCAGATAGTTCGGCAGAAAATTGTTCTGTCGAAGTCTCGGCAAACAGAATTTTGACAGCGGCCGTTTTTCTGCCGAAGTTTTCGGCATTCCTAAAAATATTGTAACTGAAAATCTCGGCAATTTTAAAACAAAACCAACCGAGCTTTTCGGTATTTACATTTTAATCAATGAAGATGCAATAACTAATGAGTTGACATTTTTATTTTTCGTCAATATTATCACATTCAATACAAGTTTTTGCAATACGAAAAAACGAAGTTGACTTTATAGCTGTCGGCCACCATTGCTAGTACCAACCACTAGTGTCTTCCTTTTTATCTACAAGGACTTCGCCGCCCTGGGCTCCTAAGTGTATGAAAGTATGGCACGGAGCGACGGCGCCGAATACCCATATTTACACAAAGAATTTTAGAGCGCCCGCCGCGGGATTCGAACCGGCGACCTCTGGATTGGGGTCCAGTGCGCGGTCCGATTGATCCACACGGGCGGGATTTTTGCAATACACTAGCGGTTATTTACGTGAGCTAAAGAAGGATTTTGTTAGCTGTTGTGCTCGGCCGCAGAGGTGCATTTCAGCAATAGAGTTTAACTTTAGCTAATTTCGCCAAGCAAGTAAGACAGGATTCTCCTTCCTCAAATTCCTTCACTACCACAAATAGCCGCGGAATATCGGATGAAGTTATCTCCCCATTGTACTGTAAAGAACTATTAAAGTTTTAAAATTGAATGCAAAAACTGAAAACGAAAAACACCTATTTCATTTTCTAATTACTCACCGAGCTTATTATTGATCCTTACTCCATTTCCTTCGGCGCGTGAAAAACGGCCTGCTTACTGTTAGATTTGCCTTTCAAATAGAAAATCCGGAATATTTCATGGAACCGGCACAAACGATCTTTTGCGAATCTCTGAACAAAAAAGCTGTCAGTTGATCCAATTCAAAAGACTTTTTTTCAATATGCTGAAGGTAGGTAGTAATTCCAAGTAATTTTTATTAATTTTGAGCAATTCCGTGTGGTTTCTGGTAATCCCAACTAATTCTGGGAAATCCAAGTAATCCGTGACATATTGCCAGTAATCCTGGTAATTCCATTCAGACTGGTAAGTAATCTTTGATGCTGGAAACCCTTGACTATAAATACATTGATGCTCTAACATGTACGTCTCTTTTACAAGAAGAATTCATACTCATCAAAGACTACAAAGACGAAGACGGGCTCATCCTGAAGAAGGGAGCGAGGGTTGTCGCATTGGGCAGTAAGTAATCCTTGATGCTGGAAACCCTTGACTATAAATACATTGATGCTCTAACATGTACGTCTCTTTTACAAGAAGAATTCATACTCATCAAAGACTACAAAGACGAAGACGGACTCATCCTGAAGAAGGGAGCGAGGGTTGTCGCATTGGGCAGTAAGTAATCCTTGATCCTTGATACATTGATGCTCTAACATGTACGTCTCTTTTACAAGAAGAATTCATACTCATCAAAGACTACAAAGACGAAGACGGGCTCATCCTGAAGAAGGGAGCGAGGGTTGTCGCATTGGGCAGGACAGCAGATTCCAAGCTGGAGCAAGTAGGATATGCCACCAGCGACGGCCGTTCCCGAACCTATCTGCCGCTCGCGGTCCTTGGTAGATATCAACCACCGCCAACGCCCGTATGTGCAATCGGGTACTGTACACGATCTGGCCCCGTATACAAATGCACAGGAGCAATCAAGTTAGATAGATAATCGTAAACTGCTCTAGATACTTAACTATGAAGTCCGTGATTGGGAAACAGAATATCAACGTTTGTTTTCCTTCTGCTTGCCGACGTTACGAACGTGTTGGAATATCCACTGGTGATTATCGAGTATTTGATGAGCAAGCATATCGGAACCTGCGAGTGTGTCTTTTGGGACATTGCACCAAACATCCCAGTCTTGAGCGAACTGATGCAAGCTTCCCAACTAGGATTTTCCAGCACAGCAAATTTTCCAGTTCGTTTTGGGATCCGAAACAGTGCTGTCCCTACTTTGCGGCATGTGATTCATAGAAATTTGGATGAAAAAAACCTTTTTGTTCTAAATTTTGAAAAAATCCACGTTTCACGCTATATCAATACCGGACTCATATTCGGATGCTCTGCTCCTGAGCTAACTCCTAAAAGAAGATACAACGTCCTCAAAACTCGTCTCGTCAATGATTCGGCCAACCAATCTCCTCGACCTCGAATACGCCGCAAAATCAGTGCCGTAAGAAGTCGCCACTTGGTCGGCAGACTGCGGCTTCGCCAGTAATTCCACAAGCAATTCCGTCAATGATCCAGGTATAAGATATAAGCACAGACTGTCTATGATATAAACGTTTGAAAACATACAAGGTATTTCTGGGCTTGCGGCCCGGGTTTTTTGGAATGGCACCTTCGAGTAAGACGTAAGTCCTTTGTCAAATAATCCGGCTGATGACGTAGGCCGGATCTTTCACCGCAGCCCTTTTGAGATGATTCGTTAAATGTCCAATAGGTGGCAGCACTAAGCTCCGATTCACATTTATTGAAAATCAGGGTCAGGGTTATATACATGTAGAAAATCACTATATTTAATATTAAAGAAAATTTTCTAAATCCGTTTAAAAGGCAATTTTCAATCGTTCCTGAAAGTTTCATGAATATATTTTATTGAATATTAAACTGAGTAAGAGACGATTTAAGCCTTGGTTAGAACAGCAGCATTAAAACAAATTAGTAAATGTGTTTTAGTTTATTAAAATTCCTGTCCAAATTGCAAAAGTTATTACATATAATAGTATGTGATATTAATATATTGGCAAACAAGAAAAGTTGTAGGAAATCGTTAAACTTTATTGGAATCGCTTAATAATATCCCATGTATAGAATGTTAACAGCTAGAATAGAAAATATAAAAATTACCTTTCGATTAAAAATATGTAAAAATCTCATCCTTTATTTCCGTATGTGTAATCCGTAAACCCTTTTTCGTGTAGGTAAATTGTGGTACAAATTAGGACAATAAAGACGATAAAAAATATTGAAGCTTGTATGTGTGTGTGAATGTTTTGCACCTCTTCCGGGCCACCTTACATCTTGGCCGAGCGCTGCAGCTTCAGGCCCTCGTTCAGCAGACGTCCGAAATCGGCATCAACCTGGGCAAAGTTCTTGACGGCACGCTCCTGGATGAACTGCGAGGCATTCTTCAGATGGCCGACAATGTTGTCCACCAGACGTTGACGGGCTGCCTGGTCCAGCACCTGGCGGTAGAACACGGTGGCCTGGGAGAAGTTGTCGTCGTCGGGGGTTTCGAAACGATGGATGGTTCCGGCACACGGCTGCTGGGTGTTCTGCAGCTTGTGGGCGAACACACTTGGTTCCGGACCGCCGAACGAGTTCGGGTAGTAGTTGGGGGCGCCTCCCTGGTTGTCGGTGCTGTTCATCGGACCGTCACGCTGGTAGTTCTTGATCGACACGCGATACGGGCAGTTGACCGGCAGCTGCTGGTAGTTGGCTCCGAGGCGGTGACGATGGGTATCGGCGTACGAGAACAGACGACCCTGGAGCATCTTGTCCGGGGATGGTTCGATACCGGGGATAAGGTGAGACGGAGCAAACGCGATCTGCTCGACTTCGGCAAAGTAGTTGCTTGGGTTGCGATCGAGGACCATTTTACCGACTGGGATCAGCGGGTATTCGCCCTGAGGCCAAACCTTGGTGAGGTCGAACGGATTGAAGCTGGTCTTCTCGGCTTGCTCGAAGGTCATCACTTGGATGTACAGCGTCCAGCTGGGGAATTCTCCCTTGGCGATCGAATTGTACAGATCACGGATAGCGTAGTCCGGATCGGAACCGGCCAGTTCATCGGCACGCTTGGCGTCCAGGTTCTTGATGCCCTGGTCGGTCTTGAAGTGGAACTTGCACCAGATTGGATTGCCGGCGGCGTTGACCATCTTAAAGGTGTGCGATCCGTATCCGTTCATGAACCGGAAACCGTCCGGAGTACCACGATCGGCGAACAGGAACATCACCTGGTGAGTCGTTTCCGGCCGCAGCGAGATAAAGTCCCAGAACATATCCGCATCCTTGAGGTGAGTCGCCGGGTTACGCTTCTGGGTGTGGATGAAGCTCGGGAACAGGATCGGGTCACGGATGAAGAAGATCGGGGTGTTGTTTCCCACCAAATCCCACACGCCATCCTCGGTGTAGAACTTCAGGGCGAAACCGCGCGGGTCACGGGCCGTATCGGCCGAACCACTTTCACCGCCCACAGTCGAGAAGCGCACCGCCATCGGGGTCTTCTTGCCGACCTTCTCGAACACCTTGGCCGCGCAGAACTTGGTGATGTCGTGCGTCACCTCGAAGTAACCGAACGCGCCGCCACCCTTGGCGTGGACCACACGCTCCGGAATGCGCTCCCGATCAAAGTGGGCCAACTCGTCCAGGAAGTGCACGTCCTGCAGCAGCACCGGACCGCGCTCGCCGGCGGTCACCGTGGCCGTCTTCGTTCCGACCGGGGCGCCATTGCTCGTGACGGAGGTGTTGCTCTCCTGGAATTGGGGGAGAATGAAATTAGCAAAATGTTTTTTTTTGGGAAAACTAGCATCTACATTTCAATATATTTGGATTCTTTTAACACACTTGAATGATTGACTTAAAAATATATAAAAATCTTTAAAGTACTTCAAATATCAAGTTTAAGTTAAAACTACTTTAAGAATTCGAATTTTAAAAGATTTTGTCTTCTTTAACTTAATTTTTTGTTTAAAAATACCTATTTTACAAAATTAATAAATAAATGATTTCAAAAGTTGCGAAATAGTCATAACTAGGCAGGCAGTGTCTAGTGCCAAGGCTTTTCATTGAGTTCCTTCCAGAAGCTCTAGACATCAAACCCACATTGGCTGGGCTAGTGCCCCACGAAGTCAACCGCTTTACTCATTTTTTTTTCATATAAAGTACACGTTTTAATTCGCGCGCGGAATGAAAACCGGTTGTGGTCCGGTCGATGTTTTTCAAGTAACTTCCTCCCACCCCTGCTGGTTGCAACTGGCAGCACACGTCGGACATGTCGTCCGTGGCTATTTACAGTTCAAGCCAGCAAACATAAAGAAGTGCACCGAGCTGCACAGTTCAGGAGAAAGGAGAAAGGGGCTTTTGGCTGGAAGACCCGGTTTGGTTTGGGAAACAGGTTTGGTTGTTGTTTATACCGGCACAATTTCCGCTTGCAATAGTGCTGAGACGACACGTGGGCATTTTTTTGTGCAGTTTTGTGCAGCAAAAAAAAAAATCGTTATGCAATGCAGTTTTAAGGTTATAAAGCTATTGTGTTTCATATGTTTATAGGACCTAATCCAAAAAAAATCTTGATTTTTACTTCACTTTGGTCAAATTTCCCATACCAAACCATTGGGAAAGAAACCAAATTTTTAATGATCACAGAGTATATAAAATTGTTATTTTGGTAAATAAATCAATTTAAATTACAAAAACACGAGTTTTTAATTTTAGAACGCTTGGAATCAACGTTAAAACAAAGTTTTGAATTGTTGCTTTTTATTCGCAGTATTCCATTTTGCAAGCTGAGGAGTTTACAAAACAGGTTCCTCGCAAATTTATCAGCATGCGAATATGCACCTGAAGAATTAATATTCCAAACTCGTTTGCGATTCCGTGGACGGATGCAACGATGCAAGCGTCTGGTCTGTTAATTTGCAAGACTATACGTTTAAATTTAAGGTTTTTAGCCGGCGTAAATAAAATAGTGTTGCTTTAAATTTTAAGAGAAAGAAATTTGAAAGAAAACCTTCATATTTGAAAAAATCATATCTCCAACCAAATACATGATCAAAATGATTGCAATGTAATGTTGTTAAAATGTGTTGAATGAATGCATTTGTGGCTGAACAAGTTTAAGTCAGTAGGTATCAGCCTAACAACAAAACTATTACTATGTACTACTCAACCCAACCTCATGTCATGTTCGTTTTGCATTTAAGTTGCAATGCAATTAATCACGAATACAATGTGGTTAAAATGACTCTCCATGAGTGATCATCAATTTTAGGACTATACCTAATGTTTTGATAAGATAAATTCCTTGTTCTGAACAATTTAAATTTGTTTTGAAAAACTAACGGAATTTCGATCAATATAATAAAATTACTCCAAAATTGTCGAACTTGCGGACCCAATCCTGATTGTAAAAATAGTCAAACTAAGTTTGAAATAGTGTTGTATGTATGTATAATAAAATGTGTGTGACACATATCTCGCTGTAAAAAAAGGTAAAAAAAAGTATGTTAATTTGTATTGTAGTAAAAATAAATATTAAATAAACTTTTGGATGAATTTTTGATACTGCCTGAAAAAAGATCAATAACAGCATTTTTTTTTCTTTTTTGTCATAATATAAAAAATAAATAAGATCGAAAGTGGTTAAATTTTATCAATACCGAATTTTAGTGATAACCTTTTTTTTCTTAAAATTATATGTGATTTTCTGCAACCTGATTCCGCCTTTAGGCGGGCTTCGATTTAAAAATTCACCAAACATTATTTTTTCAAACAATTGATCCTCAAAAAACGTTTCTTAATCCACCATTAGGTGGTTGGTGCCTTCCTCACATTTACAAAGTAATAATGAAAATAAGTTTATGAAAAAAATATATACCTGATACAGACTTTTCCAGAAAACATGCAGACTCTCATTTGAAGCAATGTGGCAACTGGGCGTTTCGCATCTGACGCGACTCTCGCACGTAAACAAAAGACCTTTTGAGGTTATGCAAAAAAAAAACTTTTTCAATACTTTACTAAACAGAATAAATTTTAATAGGGTCTTATGGGACCCCAAAACGAATCGAATAAGGCTGACCCGGCCAAAATCGGTTGCTCAGAATCTGATTCTGAGTCGATATGGATACGTGAAGGTATATCTAGCAGGTGTATTTAAGAAGTTCTATTTTCTTGCCTCCGTGGTGTGAGGAAGGCAAAAAGTTGGAAAGAAGTTTTTTTTTTTAATATGGGTTTTCAGTGTCTTGCGAACCTTCGTGGTGAACGGACACTAGAGCTGCGGTATTTTTTACTACCTAAGCTCAGAGTTATTTCAAACAAAATTCACAGTCTTTTTAAAGACTACCTGAGTTACTTTCCAAAATTCTAAACAGTCTTTTCAAGACTAACCCCACCTGAAATTTTGTTGTATTTTACAAACGAAGCCATCTTTTTAAGAGAACTTTGCTTGCAAAATGCGTCAAAACAAAGGTAAACGCAAATCTTCTGAAGATTTGGTCGTTACGTCGGTGAAGCGTTTGAACGCTAAACCGGCAAACGGAAACAGAAAAAGAAAACAGCCTCATCCGAGGTCTGATTCTGATTCTGAAAGTGAGGTCAATCCTCCAATTCCATTGGCAAATAGTTTCGGTGTTTTATCCGAAACTGTTGACAAGGATCCTTCTCCTCGTACTGAGCCTTCTGCCGTCGAGAAACGAGTAAAGGCTCCGCCAATTGTAGTGACTTCCGTCTCCGATTTGGCCAGCTTTCGAACGCAACTGAAGAATTGCAAGGAAACTTGCAATTTGAAGGTTTCGTTCCAGCTTGGTCGAAGAGGAGAATGTCGCTTGTTGACGGAATCTTTACAAGATCACCAAACTTTTGTTGGTTATTTGAAAAACCACAAACACAATTTCTACACGTATGAGACCAAGAATGCTCGTCCATTCAAAGCGGTCCTGAAAGGTCTCTCCAACGACTTGTCGGTGGATGAGATCAAAAACGAACTTAAGGTGTTGCTTGGCTTTGCCCCATCCCAAGTAATACCAATGAAGAAAAATCAAACGGGAATATTTCTCGCTTTGGTTTGACTTCACAATTTTATCTGATTCATTTCAACAGAAATGAAATCAACAATTTGAAACTTTTGGACAAGGTTCAGTTTTTGTTCCATGTACGGGTAAAGTGGGAGCATTTTAAGAAACATGGCGGTAATGGCCAGAATCTGACCCAGTGCCGGCGTTGCCAGGCATTCGGTCACGGTACTGATCATTGCGCCATGATTCCAAAATGCATGGTTTGCGGGGATTCTTCTCACGACAAGGACAATTGTCCCGTGAAAGAAGTCACCCAATTTAAATGTGCAAATTGTGGTGGAAATCACAAATCAAATGTCTGGGATTGCCCCATCAGATAAAAAAGGTTTTGCATTCTCGTGCTAAGCATCAGCCGAAATCCAAACCGAAATTTTCTCAAAGTCAGGTTGTACCTGCATCTTTAAATCAAACGTTCGTGCTGTCTCACTCGAACAATACCCCTACCATGGAAAAGTTAGGTAACACTAATGGTATTTCTTATGCCAACGTCGTTTCGGGTTCGGGTTCATCCACGAATTTTAAATCCTCTACCAATCTTCCTGAAATTGGGCAGGTACCTCAAATTTCATTTGAAAATTTTTCTGCTGGCAACGCTTTGGGATCTTCTGATCTCGGCGATGTTACGTTTGAAAAATGACTTTTTGCAAAACTCACTGTTTGGTTTGATTCAAACAATGAGTAATGCTACATCCATGATGGAAGCTATCCAGATTGGATTAAAATTTGCGAATGATGTTGTTCTTACCCTGAAGTTTAATCATGGATCTAAGTAATTCCATCAATATTATGAATTTTAATGCTCGCTCTTTAAAAGCGAAAGAAAATGAATTTTTCAACTTTTTACGAGTTCATAACGTGCATGTTGCTGTTATAACCGAAACATTTTTAAAAACTGGCACTTATTTGAAAAGTGATCCAGATTATAAAGTTATAACCAATAACAGAATGAATCGAAATGGCGGTGGAGTTGCAATAGTTATCCACCGTAGTATGACTTATAGCACGTTACGTGACTTTAAGTTAAAAGTTATTGAAAGTTTGGGCATTGAACTGGAAACTTCTTTTGGGAAAATTATGATTGCAGCTGCATATTTGCCTTTCCAATGCACTGGGGAAAATAAAAATTATTTCAAAGGGGATTTGAATAAACTTACTCGGCAAAGATCTCGATTTTTGATCATCGGTGATTTTAATGCCAAACACCAATCTTGGAATAATTCAAAAGTAAATTCCAATGGTAAAATTCTATTCAGAGATTGCACTTCTGGTCTTTATTCGGTTTTATACCCGAATGGGCCAACTTGCTTTTCTTCTGTTAGAAATCCATCAACAATTGATTTGGTTTTGACAAATCAAAGTCAGTATTGTGGTCCTTTAGTGACTCATGCTGATTTTGATTCTGATCACCTTCCAGTAACTTTTTCACTTTCTCATGAAGCAGTTACCAGACCCAATAGTTCTGTGTTTAATTATCACAAAGCTAATTGGGACAGGTATCAGCATCATATTGAAAATAGTTTAAATCATGATTTTGTTTTAGAAACCAAAGCTGATATTGATTCAGCCTTGGAATCTTTAACTAATGCAATTTTGGATGCTAGGAATATTGCTATTCCTAAAGTCCAAGTCAAATTTGATTCTCCCATTATTGATGACGATCTTCAGCTTTTGATTCGTCTGAAAAATGTTCGCCGAAGACAGTATCAACGTTCTCGTGATCCTGCACTGAAGCGAATTCAAAAAGATTTGCAAAAGGTTATTGACCACAGATTCACTCTCCTGCGAAATGAAAAGTTCGCAAGAGATGTCGAACAAATTAAACCTTATTCCAAACCTTTTGGAAACTTTCAAAGGTTCTTAAGAAACCTCAAAACCAATCCCTTCTTTAAAAGATGGTGATAATATTCTATTAACTAATGGGGAGAAAGCTCAAAAACTTGCTCAGCAGTTTGAGAGTGCCCATAATTTCAACTTAAATGTTTTGAGTCCTATTGAAGATCAAATTTCAATAGAATTTCAGAATATTGTTGAACAAGAATTTTCATCAGATGAAGTTTTTAATACGGATCTGAATGAAATAAAATCTATTATCAAAAATTTAAAAATATGAAAGCCCCTGGTGAGGATGGCATTTTTTACATTTTAATTAAAAAATTACCTGAAGCAACTTTAAATAGCTTGGTCAAAATTTGCAACAAATGTTTTGATTTGGCATATTTTCCCAGTAGTTGGAAAAATGCCAAAGTAGTTCCGATTTTGAAACCGGACAAAAATCCTGCCGAAGCTTCAAGCTATCGGCCCATTAGTTTGCTTTCATCTATTAGTAAATTATTCGAAAGAATAATTCTTAATAGAATGATGACGCACATTAATGAAAATTCAATTTTCGCTGATGAGCAGTTTGGATTTCGCCTTGGGCATTCAACTACTCATCAGTTGTTGAGAGTTTCAAATTTGATTCGAAGCAACAAATCTGAGGGCTATTCTACTGGCGCTGCTCTTCTAGACATAGAAAAAGCATTTGACAGTGTTTGGCATAAAGGTTTGATTGCGAAATTGAAAAGGTTTAATTTTCCGATTTATATCGTGAAAATTATTCAAAATTATTTGACGGATCGTACTCTGCAGGTATGTTATCAGAATAGCAAATCTGATCAACTACCTGTACGTGCTGGCGTCCCTCAAGGAAGCATTTTGGGTCCAATTTTATACAATATTTTTACTTCTGACTTGCCTGATTTGCCCCCAGGATGTCAGAAATCACTTTTTGCTGATGATACAAGCATCTCCGCCAAAGGTAGAAGCCTTCGTGTCATCACTAGAAGATTACAAAAAAGCTTGGATATTTTCAATTCTTATTTGAAAGAATGGAAAATTACTCCAAATGCTGCAAAACTCAACTTATTATTTTCCCTCACAAACCAAGGGCTGATTTTCTTAAACCAAAAGTCATCACATTATAAAGATGAATGAGGTAAATTTAAAGTGGGAGGATAAAGTGAAATATCTTGGACTTGCTTTTGACAAAAACCTTACTTACAAGGATCACATTGAAAGTATCCAGGTTAAATGTAACAAATATATTAAATGTTTGTATCCACTTATAAACAGGAATTCTAGACTTTGTCTCAAGAATAAACTGTTAATTTATAAACAAATTTTCAGACCTGCCATGCTTTATGCTGTGCCGATCTGGACAAGCTGTTGCTTAACCAGGAAGAAAAACTTCAGAGGATTCAGAACAAAATTCTGAAAATGATTCTGAAACTTCCTCCCTGGTTCAGCACCAGTGAACTTCATCAATTAGCCGAAGTTGACACTTTGGATGTTATGTCCAATAAGATAATTGATGCATTTCGACAAAAATCATTGCAGTCTTCAGCTGCATTGATCCGCTCTTTATATAGTTTATAAGTTAGTTTTAAGGTATCCCTTTTCCCTTTTGTACATGTAGGACCTCCTACATTTGAAATCACTGAATAGCGAAAGCTCCAATATTTCATGAATAAATGAAAGTTGCTAGTATTTAAAATTGAGGTAAAAAGTCATCGATTGTGATTGGACACTCAATAATATTTTAACTGAATGAATGTACATGGAAAAGAAAAACTGAATAAATATAAATTAAAAAAAAAAAAAAAAAAAAATATGGGTTTTACTTGTGTTATATGTCATTTTCAATGTTTTATAATAGTAGTTTATGCAACAAGTTGCAAAAAAAGAATCATGTTTTGCAACGAGTTCCATACATTTTTTTTTTTTACAATTCCGAATGGAATTTTAAGTCAAATGTCCAAGTATTTAGTCAATTACCGTTAAAATGAAAAAAATGTTGAAAGTATTACTTTTCTAAACATGTGAAAATTCTAAACAATGAATGCTAAAAATGGATGCTAAAAAGTAGAACTTTTCAGCATTTGTTTTGAAAAGTGTTACTGTTCGATTCCGTTGTTATTGGTAGAGAAACGTAGGCTGTTTTGTCGTTCGTTAATGACAGGACAAGTAAGTCCTGTCACATGACGAAAATGCAAAATGTGTTATCCTCGAAACAATCGAAAAACACCCGAACAATTTTGAAATTTATTCACAATCACCAAAAAGGCAAAAGATAGTGATTGAGATTGTAGTATAGGCAAGTACAAACAAATACTAAACAATATTAAAAAAATACTTGAAAATTAAAGAATAAAGACATAAAACACGAAACGAAAGTTTTTCAAACAACAAAGGTTGCCCAAAATGACCTCATAAACAGTGCCCAGTGGTCCAGATCGCAAAATTAAGTGGAAAATGGATATTCCGAAAAATGATTAAGTTTTGGAGCTTTGGTGTCTTGAGAAGAGTTGTTGCAAATGGAAAAGGGCACCTTTTGGTTTGGTTTAAAATTAGGGTGGTTCACGATTAGGGTGATTTTGGAAATTTAACTTTACAGGAATATTTTTGAGATTTTTTTTTTCTTGTAGAAAGTTGTTGGGATTGCCAATTCCAGCAACTTTGTCGAAGACGCCAAAATTTTATCTCGTAATGTACGCCTTCTACGACCAAATTTATAGAAAGCATCTGAGCAAACCTTCAAAAATCATTTTTTGAACCTAGCAATTCAGGGTTAAGTTTTAGAGAAAAGTGATATTCGGAGCACTTTTAAAGCTCTAAAAAACGAACATTTTTATTTGTTGACATGTCAATTTGGACTTAAGGGTCAAAAGTTACAGCCATTTTAAAATGCCATGTAAAATTATCATTTATGACCAATTTCAATTATTATTATACATTAAGAATATTTGTGCATTGAAGAAGATGCTGCATTATAAAATTTAAAGTCATTTTAAAGTATATTTTCAGTCATTTATTGGAGGTAATTGAAAAAACAAGGTTGAGAGAAATTTCTTTTACAAGTTTGTTGGGAAAATATTGAAAAAAAGAATTAGAACAAAAATCATTTAAATACATGGAATAAACTTTTAAAATATTCAAAAGATAAATTTAATGGAAAAGCTTTTGAAAAGAAAAAATACGAGCAGTTGAAAAATAAGCTAGAACATAAATCTTAAAAAATACTACGACAGGATACTTTCCTAGGTTTTTGTACATACATGCTAGGAATACTTTTTCTACATCTAGGGAACTCTATAGTCACGTTAAAATTTTTAGGTCAAGTGTTTTTCCGAGTTTTTTTTAAGACAATTGTTCGAAGAACTACTGATAATGGCCTTGTAAAGAGTTGGCAATTCACATCTGTTATTTTCAAATTTCCATGTAATAAATTTCATAAACTTTTTTTTTGTCTGAAAAGAAGGAAAATACAGAAAATCTGTTTTGGCTTTTTTTAATGAATTGAAAAAAAAAGTTTCAAATGATGTAACGAAACAAAGATATCGATCAAATATGTTACATAATCGATATGTAGCCAAATTCACTTTCCTCGTACATCACGACCCAATCACGATCCAACATCATCAGTGGGCTGCAAGGGGTCCAAAACATAAAATAACACAAAAAAACTTCAAGTGACCCACGAGGCATACGCATTCGATATGGGGGCTTGGTTCGATGACCGTTTCAGCCTCACAGAAAAAAAAAAGTTGAATTTTGGAATGTTGAAAATTTGGTAGGTTGAATATTACCTCTTTATTTGTGTAATATTACATAAAAAATGTGTAAAATTGTGAACCTGATGAATATTCATCAAAAACTGATGAAAATTCATCATTTTCTGGGGTAAAATTTATCATTTATTTTGCCACAAAATCTGTCACCATTTCCTGATGAATATTACCATCATTTTTTTTCTGTGCTGACCACCACCAAAAAGGAGGCAGGTTGGCGACAAATTGTGGGCTTAGCTTTGTGATTGGGATTTGGGCTTGATTTTTGAGGTGGTGAGAGGCAATTTAAATGACTAATGATTTTATTTTTTTATGTGGTGAATGATAGATTTCGTTAGGCTGTGCCCAAGTTAGCTCGTTTCATGCTTAAGAAAACAAACAAAGTTTCACTGAAGGCATTGCTAGTTCATTGACACCTGTTAAGCAGCATGCTTAGTAGAATGGAAAACTTGGCCAACCTTTCTACCGCCAGAAGCCGGTTTCGGTTTGCATCCAAGCGTGGAACGCGGTTATGGTTACTTATAGGGGAGTTCCAGTGCATATCATAAGGCTCAAACTGGTTCAGCCACTGAACTAAGTAACAGCGATTAATGCATCGCAGATCGCGCGAACCTTGTTAATACCCGAGTAAATGGAAATGCTCGGTAGTGTGTGTTCGATTGCGCTGACATGGTTGAACACATTTTGGAACAGAAAAACAATTTTTAATTTAAATGATAATATTCAAGCAAATTTGGATAAGCTTCACAAACTTCAACCTTCTCGGGTTAATTCAAGCAGAAGCTTTTTTTTGTACGTGTTTGCACAAACTTCCCTCAACCCTTCAAGTTATAAATTGAACAAATAAATACAGCCGGCTTGTAGTGGTGAAGTTCGATGCAAATACCCTCACCGCAATCGTGGTCCGCTCAAGTGCCGACTTTCCGGTCGGTGAATGTCTGGGGCTGGTCGTGATGTAAGAAGCGCCGATCGTCGACCAGCTATGAATCAACGCGGGCTTGATGAATCTTTTAAGTCGTAGTTACTAAAGTAGCCGCTGTGACGGTCATTCAAAGCATCACAGAACAACAACAAGCCAATTTGAAAGCTCTAGACTTCACCTTCGACCGACGTCTGCTTCGCGCGTGAAGTTCGAAACGCCGGGCTTGGCGGAAAAAAAGTTGATGAATTATTTATTGGCAAAAAATGAGGTATTGTGTGGCCTGGTTGTAGTAGTTCTGCGTGTTTCAGTTCTATACTGCATGGTTCTTAACATTCTCGAAATTTGCGTTTAAGGACTCACTAATACGTGGTTTACTTGGCAGTGAACTTGCGAAAATGTTGCCAACTCATTCCTCGCTGAGCAATTAAGTAATGAGTGATTCTGACGGAAATCGCCACGACTCGAAAAAGTTCTCAATTGCCGTTCAAGAACACTTTGATGCTGTCACCTTCTAAACACCTTAAGGGTTATTTATAAAATTAAGCTAATCGCAGGATTGGCGCAGCCTAAGTTATCTCGATTTATTACCACAATGCTAATGAACCGAACAGTCTCTGGAGTAAAACACAGCGGCGCCTGTATTTGCTTGTACCCACGATCACCTTTCGTAGTCAATATAGGTCCAGCAAGAAGAACAGGAGGGAGAAGTCGTTATCGTAAGCGTGATAACACGGCAAAAGTTATGGCAGACGTTGCCAGCAACAAACAAACACCCGGGGGAGCAACTTTATCAGCGTATTGTTCAGCGGCGATGGAATTAGCGCATTTTTTCATCTATTTAAACTTGTACTTTTTTACTGGCGTGACCATGCACATCCAATGTTGTTAGTGAAGGAAAAAAAATGGGTAATTCTCTACCAACTAAAAAATAAATAAAAAAAAACTCACACGAAATCGGAAAAGTTTCCCTCTTCTATTTGCGTGAAACTTCGTCCTAAAAGGTAATTTTGGTCTCTTATCACGATGTCTCGTGACGGAGGGGCGGTTCGACCCACTTCATTTTTGAAAATTCAAAAAGACGTGATTTTTAATATTTGGCAGCTTGAAATGGTGATAATTTGGAAATTCGATGTCAAAAGGACTTTCATTTGAAATTGTGCACCCGATAAGTTGTACTCAAAATTCCAAAAAATTGTGCACCCGATAAGTTGTACTCAAAATTCCAAAAAAATGCATTTTCCATCGAAAAAAAAAACAAAAATTGTTATGAATCCTTCGCCATTTTTTGTTACTGAACTGAACAAATTTGGGGTTTGTGTAACTTTGCAGGGTATTTTTTTTTTTTTAGAAATGAAAGTGTTTTGCCTTCCTCACCTCACTGAGGCAAGGCTATAAAACAGGGGTGCTCAAAGTTTTTGCAGGCCGGGCCAAATTTGAAGCTCGAATGTGCTTGCGGGCCAAATAAGATATTATAATAAATACGTTATTTTAATTTATATGACTAGAAAATTCATCTATCAAGCTTTTATGAAATTTCTGTTTCTTTCAACATTTTCGTTAACTAAAAAATAGAAAACATAAAATGGCAGTTTTCTATAGGTATTGTTTTAAATTTAACAAAATGTTTTCAGTTGAATGTACTTGTGTTCTCAATAAAGTTTAAAGTTTATTTTCATGTTTCGAAAATGGTGACATGTAACCTGCCTGATTTATGTAACGGTGTAATTTTATCTTTAAATTAAATGTGACTAATAAAAAATCGTTGAGAGCCAGAATTTCATCATTTCAACGAAACAAAAGTTAGAAAATGTTTTACTCACCCGTAAAGTTGAATTGCAATCACTATTTTCAAAATATAATAATGACCAAAAAAAACATTTTAGCGAAAAAAAAAATATCGAAAATTCACTAAGAAATTTGTTATACTAGAACATGCTCAAAATGATTCTTAACACAGAGGAATGAATTTTTGATTGATTTCAGCTGATTACACTTTTTATCCTGAAAGCCTGAATTTCCAAAAATGTTTGATGAATATTTACTAGTTTCACTCACATTGAAACTTGTGAAACTGTGTCCTTAAAAAAGGAAAATACAAAAGAATAAAATATACCATTTACTTGATTATTCAAAATGGGTCCGCGGGCCACAAAAAATCACCTCGCGGGCCACGTTTGGCCCGCGGGCCATACTTTGGTCACCCCTGCTATAAAATCACTCGAAAAATGAACTTCTTAAATACACCTCCTAGATATACCTTCACGTATACCTATCGACTCAGAATCAAATTCACAAATGTCTGTGGGGATGTGTGTAGACATGATTTTTTACCACACGATTATCTCAGAACTGGCTGAACCGATTTTGGCCGGATCCGCCTTATTTTTTTCGTTTTGGGATCCCCTAAGACCCTATTCAATTTTATTCTGTTTAGTGAAGTACTTTTAAAGTTATGCCATGAAAAAGTTTTTTTGTAGCTGAAAAAAGGGTGATTTTTGCATAACCTCAAAGGCCGGATCTTTTTGCTTACGCGCGAGAGTCGCGCAGCATGCGTATCGCCCGGTTGCCACATTGCTTAAGCAGTGTCTGCGTCTCTTCTGGAAAAAGTCTGTATTAATTATGTTGCTGAATACATAATTTTGTATCGACAAAGATTTACACGAACTTTTTACTGAAATATACAACTCATGAGACATTGTTTAATAAGACTAGGGGGACAGCATGCAATTCCATCGTGCACCTAATGTTGGCATATAAGCACTTTTAAATTCAATTACAGCCCCCCCCCCTTTTCTCCTTTATTTTGGAGAGTTGGTAGTAAAATAATTGAAAATTGCTGTTCTGGTAAAATCAATAATTATAAAAAATTAAACGAAAAAAAAATTAAAAAAAAACTCTTTAATTAACTTGTAAATACAACATGAATGTGAGGAAGGCACCAACCACGTTAAGTGGATTAAGTAACGTTTTCAATTAATTTTTTTTTAATTTTGTTTTAAAAACACATTTTTTTTTATTTACAAACTTATTGAACCTTCTCCAAGTGTAAAATTGTCCAAAGAATCCGTAAATGCATTCCGTTTTCCGATTCAAAATCATGTTCATTGAGAAAATCATGACACTTTGAGAAGTTTAAAATAATGACTTTCATCAACATTTTCTCAACTGTAGTTAACTAGCTTTTAAAACTTTTAAAAATTTTATGAAAAGTTCTTCTTGAGGTACTTTGAACACTTAACTACCATGGTCAGTATGTTTCTAAACCATTCCTTACGTATTCTAATTGTACTTTTCGTTTTGCGAAAAAATCGCAAACCTATCAAAGTCACCCCGGCTATCAAAGTCACCCCGTTTTACGGTACACCATATTCTTTTTTTAAGTCACCTTTTTTTAAACGATTCTCGATTTACACAACTTTTTTTAAGTCATGACTTAAAATGAGAATGTCCATGACTTAAATTGAGAATCTGACTTAAATCAAGAATCTTTGGGATTTCGTAATTTTTCGGAGTATTTTTTTAAATGTATCAATTTAATATTGTTCAGTTATGTTATTAAAACATTTTAGCATGGTTTTAGAACACCTGGGATGTTCTAATCCATCCGAAACTTCCGGGAATTTTGTGCAACTGGCTTACCAAAGAAACTTCAAAACTTTGACAACGGATCCTACCCAGACTGCTTCAGTGAGTGCGGTAGGCTACAGTACATTGTTGTAACAACTCATTGGGATGATCTGGGTCATCCAAGGACTCCCTGGAGTTATGACCTGTGGGTCTACCACCGTAACAAGCCAGAGGTCGACAGTTTTTGACCCCGGAACATACCCGCATAGCTTCAGTGAGTATGGTAGACTACTTTCCAGATGTGTTGAGATGTCCTGGTTCATCCAAGAACTCCTTGGAGTTAAGATCTGCAGGTCTACCACCGTAACAAGCCAGAGGTCGACGGTTTTTGACCTCGGAACATACCCGCATAGCATCAGTGAGTATGGTAGACTACATTCCAGATGTGTTGAGATGTCCTGGGTCATCCAAGGACTCGCTGGAGTTATGACCTGTGGGTCTACCACCGTAACAAGCCAGAGGTCGACAGTTTTTGACCCCGGAACATACCCGCATAGCATCAGTGAGTATGGTAGACTACATTCCAGATGTGTTGAGATGTCCTGGGTCATCCAAGGACTCGCTGGAGTTATGACCTGTGGGTCTACCACCGTAACAAGCCAGAGGTCGACGGTTTTTGACCCCGGAACATACCCGCATAGCTTCAGTGAGTATGGTAGACTACTTTCCAGATGTGTTGAGATGTCCTGGGTCTTCCAAGAACTCCCTGGAGTTAAGATCTGCAGGTCTACCACCGTAACAAGCCAGAGGTCGACGGGTTTTGACCCCGGAACATACCCGCATAGCTTCAGTGAGTATGGTAGACTACTTTCCAGATGTGTTGAGATGTCCTGGGTCTTCCAAGAACTCCCTGGAGTCAAGATCTGCAGGTCTACCACGGTATCAAGCCAGAGGTCGACGGGTTTTGACCCCGGAACATATCCGCATAGCTTCAGTGAGTGCGGTAGACTACTTTCCAGATGTGTTGAGATGTCCTGGGTCTTCCAAGAACTCCCTGGAGTTAAGATCTGCAGGTCTACCACCGTAACAAGCCAGAGGTCGACGGTTTTTGACCTCGGAACATACCCGCATAGCTTCAGTGAGTATGGTAGACTACTTTCCAGATGTGTTGAGATGTCCTGGGTCATCCAAGAACTCCCTGGAGTTATGACCTGTGGGTCTACCACCGTAACAAGCCAGAGGTTGACGGGTTTTGACCCCGGAACATATCCGCATAGCTTCAGTGAGTATGGTAGACTACTTTCCAGATGTGTTGAGATGTCCTGGGTCATCCAAGAACTCCCTGGAGTTGAGATCTGCAGGTCTACCACCGTAACAAGCAAGAGGTCGACGGCTTTTATTCCTGTGACATACCCGCATAGCTTCAGTGTGTATTGTAGACTTCATTCCTCGTATGTTGGGATCTTTCAAAAAGTCCTTGGATGACCCAGGACATCCAAACACAAAAATACGTCAACAATACGCGCTGAAGCAATGCGGATATATTCGGGGGTCTAAAACCGTCAACCTCTGGCTTGTTACGGTGGTAGATCCACATATAACTCCAGCGAGTCCTTGGATGACCCAGGGCATCTCAACATATCTGGAATGTAGTCTACCATACTCACTGATGCTATGCGGATATGTTCCGGGGTCAAAAACCGTCAACCTCTGGCTTGTTACGGTGGAAGACCTGCATATCTTAACTCCAGGGAGTTCTTGGAAGACCCAGGGCATCTCAACACATCTGGAAAGTAGTCTACCATACTCACTGAAGCTATGCGGGTATGTTCCGGGGTCAAAACCCGTCGACCTCTGGCTTGTTACGGTGGTAGACCCACAGGTCATAACTCCAGGGAGTTCTTGGATGACCCAGGACATCTCAACACATCTGGAAAGTAGTCTACCATACTCACTGAAGCTATGCGGATATGTTCCGGGGTCAAAACCCGTCGACCTCTGGCTTGTTACGGTGGTAGACCTGCAGATCTTAACTCCAGGAAGTTCTCGGATGACCCAGGACATCTCAACACATCTGGAAAGTAGTCTACCATACACACTGAAGCTATGCGGGTATGTTACGGGGTCAAAAACCGTCGACCTCTGGCTTGTTACGGTGGTAGACCCACAGGTCATAACTCCAGGGAGTTCTTGGATGACCCAGGACATCTCAACACATCTGGAAAGTAGTCTACCATACTCACTGAAGCTATGCGGGTATGTTCCGGGGTCAAAAACCGTCGACCTCTGGCTTGTTACGGTGGTAGACCCACAGGTCATAACTCCAGGGAGTTCTTGGATGACCCAGGACATCTCAACACACCTGAAAAGTAGTCTACCGCACTCACTGAAGCTATGCGGGTATGTTCCGGGGTCAAAAACCGTCGACCTCTGGCTTGTTACGGTGGTAGACCCATAGGTCATAACTCCAGGGAGTTCTTGGATGACCCAGATCATCCCAATAAGTTGTTACAACAATGTACTGTAGCCTAGCGCACTCACTGATGTAGTCTGGGTAGGATCCGTTGTCCAAATTTTGATGTTTGGACTTGTTTCTTTGGTAAGCCAGTTGCACAAAATTCCCGGGAGTTTCGGATGGACTAGAACATCCCAGGTGTTCCAAAACCATGCCAAAATGTTTTAATATCATAACTAAACAATATTAAAATGATACATTTAAAAAAATCTCCGACAAATTACGAAATCCCAAAGATTCTTGATTTAAGTCAGATTCTCAATTTAAGTCATGGACAAAATCGGGCTTTTTAATGCACACGGTTTTGAGAGTCCTCATTCTAAATTTCAGCCAATTTGGTCCATCTCATCTCGATATATCGTGGCACCCGTCTAATCAACTCCGTGTTTCGAGAAAAACGCTCACAAAGTTTGACAGTTCGCTTTGCGCATGGCAAAACTTAAAACTTCAATCGTCTTCTATTCACTTAAATCATGAAAAATCTTTATAAACCTTTCAGGAGTTATTGGAAATCATCTTTTGAAAGTATTTAATAAATAATCGGGAATATGAAATTTTGAAATTTTTTACATGTATGTAAATTTAAATTTAATCACATTCAGACACTTTTGGTTTGGAACAAAATTAGCAATTTAAGAAATCGGCATATTTCCGTCGATTGAATTATTTTGTTTTTCTTTTCTTTTTCCATAAAAAGACATTCTGCATGATTGGTTTGTCCATACAAGTCTCCATAATTTTTTGGCAGTTTTCCATATTAAATGTTTTTAAATAATTGATAATATGTTGCTTGGAAAGGCATTTTTAAAAATTATTTTTGATTTTATAAGTTATAAATAAAAGTTTTTCTCGTAAATTATATTTTTTCATTAAAACTATTAACACAGTCTTTTCAAAACTAATGCTTGTAAAACATCTGTGCTAGTTTATACAGGATTTCTAAAAACAAAATCATTGAAATGTTGGAACTCAGGCTTGTAATTTCAATTTTGATTTCAAACTTTGAAAATTATCCTAAAGAATAGAATAGAAAAAAAACACAACATCATCAATATGCCATGTGCATTCCGTTACACATGCAATCAGCGAACTGTTTAAAATTGCATCAGGCAAAACAGTTAACGGTTACATTCGCTATCGATCGATAATTGTTTCACTTGATAACAGTTATCGAACCTTTTTAAACCCAAGTGGCGCGCCGTCAGAACCACCAACAGAAGTCAACATTTGAATAGCTCGAGTACCAAGTACCTTTGCCCGCCGAGGCAATACGGGCCAAAGTGCTTTTCCAAATCACACCGCCACGCCGTCCGTACGCACAAAATCACCGTTTTTAAACCATATTTTTCCACCTTTCAAGTGATAAGGGCGGCGAAAACGCTATCGTCTGGATCGTGGTTTTTGCCGGCAGATGATACGATTGTACTCTAATCCCGAAGCGTGTCTGATTCTACGTTTGATTGTATTCGCTAATCTAACGAACTTGTTGGACAAAAATAAAGTGAGCAAAAAAAAGGGTGCACTGCAAGCGTGACTCACAAACAGGTGCCGTTGGGGTGTAATTATTCTAATATTGATCCAAACAGCTCCACTGAGAATGTGCAACTCAATTATCTGATGGACTCAAGCAAAAAGATACATTAGTCTAATTGCCATGACGTGCATCGGATAGTATCGATGTGATACCATGGCTACCGAAGGACTCGACTTAACATAATTTATTAAAGTTAATCAGATGGATTCACGGTCAAATCGTCAGTTGTTCATCAAATGCAAATTCAACCTACTTTTTGATACAAATCTGAGCGAACAAAGCATGATCAGCGTGACCTAGAAAAGTTCTAATATTGATCAGTCGCGTTACCTATCGTTAAACCAACTCAAACGCACCCCTTATCGTGCTCAACTCCTTTGTTCGGTGTATACACTTCAACCCAGATCTCAACGTTCATAACCCAGCATAGCGTGACCGCTCGATGCAAATTGACTCCCGGTCAGCAAACGTTCTGGACAACCGCGTGACTTTCACTTTTTTACGTTGCTTATCGCACAAACTTATAGGTGGATGAATCCAGCTAAAACCGACCCAATTAAGTGCGAGCAACCAGCCTACGCAAGTTGCAGGTCGAGAGCGAAAGGGGTTTTGTGACCGCGTATTACTACTGGCAGTTCGCAAGTCATTTCTGGCCCGTTTTTGCCGAGAGAAAGTGTATCTCAATCTTGTGACTGGCAGGCAAAGAGGGCTTGGCTGAAGCTTGAAATTGGGCTTGAAATAGCGTTAACACCTTCAGATCTTTAGTTATAGTTTCGTTTTTTTTCTGTTCTTCAATGCAGTAGCTTATGTTGGATATTAAGAAGGCTATTCAGAGCACGATTGGCACGGAATTGCATTCGATCGTCAGAGTCGATAGAAGGACGCTTGATGGACAGATCTCGCAAATCGGGAATAACTCCTAATGTTCTCTCAACTTAACCTTTTTTTACACCTTATTTAGGTTTGGTAATGTTTAATTTAATATAATAATTACTTGTACCGTCATCAGGGGTGACATTGGGTCTGGGGGGTGAAATTGGGTCATACAAATTTCAGCATTTTTGTATGACCCAATCTCACCCCCCAGACCCAATGTCACCCCTGATGACGGTACTTATAACATTTAAATTTGTTGCATGTTCAATTTCTTGAACAAAGATTTATTGCATGTCCACTATGGATGAGGAAGGTGTATTAAGCAGTTCTTCCATTAATGGCCGGAAACCAGGAACCGGTTCTGGGTCAGTCTACCCAATTGACAATGTGTTTGTTTATTTGAACTTGTGACATAATTTCGTGAACATTGACTATTTTACCACTTTGAACAAGGAAAGTGTATTGGCAATACAGGGCAATACTTCCCCTTGACAATCTGTAGGCAATACCATAGCGTCCGAGAACCTGGTCCCAGGTTACTGACCAGAATTAACCGGGTCCAACATTGTTTTATATCTATGAAAGGATCTTTGTTTGACTGTTATAAGTGATAATAACATTCTATACAGGGGTGACCCAAGTATGGTCCGCGGGCCAAATGTACCCCGCGAGGTTATTTTTTGTGGCCCGCGGACCACAAAGGATAATATAGTTTTTAAAGGACACTACACTTTAAAAACTATATTTTCATGATTTTTTGATACATATTTTTTTTTTTTATTTGGGCTTTCTTTATGACCGAAGAAGCCTTTTTTGTGTCATTTTTTTTTTGTTCATAACTTATTTTTATTAGGTCCTTTCAGGTGCTGCGCCCATGCCCAGGTTAGGACCGAGGATCGGTATTTTTTTTTGTCATTAGTTCACCCAGAAATGTCTCTATATAATTTTGGCAGCTGTCTTTACAAAAATTGTACGCAAATATTCGAAAATCTGTGACTTTTTAAGGAATTTTCTGATCAATTTGGTGTCTTGGGAAATGTTGTAGGTATTGATTAGAACTATTTAGATAAAATAGGTACAAGTGAAAAAAATTACCAAAATTAAATTTCCTAAAATCCGTGACTTTTGAGCCAAAGAGAAGTACCTATGGTCAAAAATTTTGCTACCGTGTTATGATTTTTTGAAAAAATAGAGCTCCTTGAAAAAAAAAATTGAAATTTAGTTCATATCATTTATTTGACCATTTCTGATTTTTTGAAGAGTTCAGAAAATTTGCTATAAAATTGTCTAAGAGATATTGAAGCATGAATCTCTGTTTTCTGAATGGGACCATCCATAAACCACGTGGACACTTTTTTGGGAATCTTGAACCCCCTCATGGACAATTGTCCATACAAAAAAATCTTTTTGAATGGAGCGTGGACAATCGCCATACCCCCTCCCCCTAAAGTGTCCACGTGGTTTATGGATGGTCTCAATACAGCGGCTTAAAAAAAATATAAGAATAAAATAAGAAATTTCCGAGACATCAAAATTTGTCTTTGAGATCCCTCTATATTTGTTACTGTTATTGGTTGAAGTATTGAAAGTAGATATTTAATATTTATTCATGGCCTAGTCACTACGACCTGATGTCCGATCATCAAAGTAAAAAAATATTAGGAAGTACTTTTCCTTCATGAAGCCGTATTAAAATAAGAAAAATTTAAGGTTCATGTGTATATGAAAACGGTGGAATTCATAAGAAACATCATCATCCCGGTACGAGAATCGAACTCACGACCTCTGGATTGGAAGGAAACCCAGCACGCCGCTAGTCGAAACCCATCCCCTACCGGTCAGTATTCTCAGTGAGCAGATTTACTCTTTTAAGGGATCTGACTTTGCCGAGCCAGATAGGAATCGAACCAATCACCTTCCGCTTACAAGGCGAAACCCGTAACCCCACGGCCACGGAAGTGTTCTTTTTCAAATTGCCTATACGCAACGGTTTACTATGACGATTGTGCTTTTTGAAAAAAAAAAAGTAAGAAATCGTGAAATTTAAAATTTTATTTGGTGCTAACAATGAACATGTTTTGGCCAAATTTTTATAATTTTCAAAGTTAAAACAATCGTAACATCAGATTAAAAAAGCCTTATCTTTAAAAACATTACATAGCATCATTAGTTAAAATCTCGTTAACACCATGTTTTAACCAATAAATTTTTAATGTTTGTAAATATTCAAATAAAAATATATTCAAAATATATGCGAAAAGAATGAAACGCAATGCTTCTTTTCATCGAAGAAAAGGTCACTCTGGATCATTGATAACAGAATCAACACAGGGGGCACTCAAGCATTCCTATTGATATGCACTCGAGAGCTCTTGAGCACAACAAGTCACATTTTCTAGAACTAACTTTGCTCCCTGTCTACAGAGATATGCATATCACGATCATCAACTGATGCGCACTCACCTTCAGGTTGTTCCTGTGCAGGTTGAGTTGATTTTCAGCCGGATTGCGCGACATCTTGTTTGGTTGTTCTGCACCACGATTAATCAGCACACTAACTGAGCGGCAAGCTTGTTTGTGAACCGGCTTTTGTACCTCTTGGGTTATGTAAGCACCTTGAAATACGCAAACACACACCACAATAAAAACACTGACCACAATGAAACAAATTAATCTGGAGGACTGTGTGAACACCGATCAAAACACAGGTAATTTTCCGGAGGTAAATATCCGAAAGTGGGGAGGGGTTGCGGCGGTTGTTGTTGTCGGTAAGCAGAACTCAACCTGACTGACAGCCGCCCGCTGACGTGCCACTTGCTTTTATAGTGTTGTGGCGAACCGGTTCGTGTGAATCGGGCCAGCAGAGAGATTTCATTCAACTCATCGGGCGGTGCTTGCAGGGTTACCAGGTCTGAAGAGTAAAAAATCTGGCAAAAAATCTGGGAAAAATCTGGCAAGCCACTTTTCTTAAAGTAATAAGTAATTTTTTGTTCGAAAACTGTGTATTTTCACTTTTTATACATTATAGCTTCACAAAATAAACGGTGTTCGCTTTGAAAGCGAATGGTTCTGGGTTCGATTCCCATCTGCTCCCAACGAGAAAGTTAAGAACATATAAATTTGAAATGATGAATATGAACGAAAAATCTAAGTCGCTCGAGGCGGGGTTCGATCCTCCGTCCTTTGGATTGGTAAGCAAAAATGCTAACCACTAGGCCACGACGACTTGATGAGCGTAGACTGGAATTAGGAATACTGTTACAGAGAGCGAGTTGTGGCGCTATAACCACGGCAAATAGAGTCCAGGGCATTCGTGGAAATACAATGTCCCATCCCAGAGGATCCCGGAGTACCAAACCTTCTTAGCATGGTGCTCCCAACGAATACAACCAAAATCTCGGAGCGTATGGTGGTGTGTCCCCACGCTTCTTCCTCCCCTGTCAATTCAGAATTGTGTTGTTGTTCGAACACTCAGTGCTCAAACTCAACCCAATTACGAGTCATCTCTGCGATACGGCTTTACGCAGTAGGCCTGGCCGGTTTAACGCTTGTGATGTTTCAATGCATTGTAATGCAATGGCGCACTGCAAATGTTAATAAATGACAAGAAGAGTGCTAGGCGTCATCTAACCTAAGGCACTCTCCAGGATCCCTTCGAAAGATTGGCTGCGCTAGGGTCTGATTAGATTAGATTAGATTATAGCTTCACAAAATAAACAAAATACGTCAATAAAATAATGTGAGGAAGAAATAGAAAATTATTTTTTCCTAATTGGCGCTCAAAAAATCTGGCAATGCCAGATTTATCTGGCAACCTGGCACCCCTGGGTGCTTGTCACTTTTGGTGTATGTTTTCTTCGCATGACATTCGTTTTTGTGGGGTAGTTTGTCGATAGGGCTGGGAGGTAGTTATGCTGCAGAGGCTTGGCGGACATGTTTTGGTTACAGCATGGGGTGTATGTTTTGGGAAAGGCGTCGGAGAAGACAGCATAAAAGCTCGTGGATAAGCCAGGTTTCTCTAATCTAGCGTTTTGATTTTGTGATTGTTTTAGGATTCCTCATCTATAGGAAATGGGTTCAAGACCAGTTAAGGTCGTAGAAGGTGTCTTTCACTCTTGGGACAATGACTGTCAATGATAGATCTGGATTCATGGCCTATCTACAATCACTTTCTTTAGAAAATTGTACTAAGCGTAGGAATTTGAATCCACAGAAAGGAATCTGATATTCAACAAAGGTAATGTTAGAAATCAGTGTCATGACGTATGGTTTGGAAAATATCGAAATCTACGTTAAGTTGACGATTCCATATCAAAGGTAAATAAACAACTGTATAGCAAAGTATAACATTCCAAAAAGTTGTCTAAGTTAATTGGAGATAACCGCACCAAGTTACGTTCTTTTTCTATGCAACTTATCAACATTTTCTGGAAATTGAGGAGTTCTTCTCCCTGATTTATAAAGGTTTTAGTATTCGGATTTATAAGGTTTTAGTGGCGTTCGGATTTGGTAGAACTTTTTGAAGATGAACGCTTGTTGAATTTTTTTGTGTGGTAGACGTGGTAGATAGTCCGTCTTAAAGCGAGGTGGGATCTTAGAGGGCTAAATAATCTTTCGTGTAAGAAGTAAAAAAATAAAACGGCAAAGTTTCAACCTTCAATCTATTTATTAGCATGTCCATCCAACAATCCTCACTTTTTGTCGTCCTCCTGCGCTGCACTTTGCCGCGCCTCCTCGAACTTGAAATCGATCGGCTTGTCGTAGCCCATGATTTTGATGTAGTGCGTCGGATCCGGGAACAGCTTCGGGTCCACAAACAGGGACTTTTTGCCCACCATAAAGGTCGTGAACATACCGGGTATTTCCGGTACCACCACGTCCTCCAGCTTGAACTTGGTCTACAATGGGTTAAATTAATTAAAATATACAAATTTCAAATCCAGGTTCTCACCTGCTGCTTCATCAGGAAGAAGGTAATCGTGCTGGCGGTGTACTCCTTCGTGGTCACGTCGTAGTACAGCTCCGTCACGTACCGTTTCGTGATCAAATGCAGCAGAAGCGGTGTGACGAAGGTGAAGAACCCAGCGATGCCGCAGATGGCCACGATCATGGGAGTGCCGCCGATTTTGCTGGCCTGCTCGAGCAGAATCGGCTGCGCGATCACTCCGCCTATGCTGGTGGCCAGGGAAAACACCTTCACGGCACGGATCTGCGGCGACAGGATGCCGTAGTACACCTTGAAGTCACTGTCCGAGGCCGGCGATTGACTGCTCAAGCATCGCAAGGCACTCTGGAGCGACGACCGGTTGCCGGCCAGAAGGTTGTGTGAAATTTCGTGATTTATCTGTGGGCCGAGGCTCCGAGTGAGCAGCCGGAGTGATAACATCTTGGCGAACACTGACTAGAACTAGAAAACTTATTTTTACACCGATCCGATGCAGGACTTCACGTTTTGTTGTATAATCGTAACTGCATGGGTTGAACCGGGAGAACGAAATTCAATAGCAAAACAAAATGGGAAATTTGACGTTTGGTTGTTGCGGGTAGTATTGTCGTTTGCGTTCAAATGTGATTGCGAACTACCGTAAACTGGGGTCAATCGGGACACATGGGGCGAATTGGGACAGCAGTTTTAACCATGTTGGAGCACAATATTTTGATTTTTCTGGTTGGTTTCGGTTAGAACAGACTCAGGTCAACAAAATGTGTACATCCATTTCCAAATTTAAAAGCTTCAAGTGCTCTAGGAACTGCTGTCCCTATTCAGACTGTAGTCCCGATTCACCCCAGATTACGGTAATAATTTTGATCTTGAATTTAACGCTTACAATTGAAAAATTAGATATTTGATTCTATGATTTTACTTTATCTTGTAATTTTTAACATAATATTTAATATTGACAAGTTACAGGTAATCGACAATACCAAGGACAATACAAACCATAATTCTTCAGCGTGCTTTCGGTAGGGCTGGGAGACATTGTGCTTAACAAAATTGATTCGTGCTAGTGAGCTTTCTATGCTCGCAGGACTTCCTGTTTCTGAAAGCTCAGCTTGCGGGAAGTGTTGAGCATTAAAAGCACAGTATGTCGGAAGAGATTAGTAACTTTAAACATTGTCATGATTACCGATACTTACTACTTACTGAAGGTCAATAAATTGTGTTTATTTTTCAATTTTCAATGCGAGTGTACGCCCTTTTGATGTACCGTAAACCGGGGTGACTTTGATAGGATTTCAATTTGTTTTTAGAATATTTTCCAACAGGTAAGATTTTTCTCAAGATTATTATTTTTAAAACATGTACTGGGGTAGACCATACAAAGTCCATGCACTATTTCGGATAAAAAGTTTTTTCAATAATGTTTAGAAAAATAGTTACGTTGAAAATTCTCAGTTTTAATTCCGGGGTGACTTTGATAGTCATAGTTTTTCTTGTTAAAATCATATTTCAGATGTTCAAACTTTATTTGTACGCTAAATGTACCATCACTAAAGTAGCTGATATAGTTTTTAAGAAAAAAAATCAATGTTTATATTTAGTTAACTAAGTGTATAAGTTTTTTAGCAAAATACATATAAATTTTTGGTAAAATTGTTAAAAAGTCGGATTTTTGCCTGAAGTTTGTTAAAACTAGTTTTGTTTGTAAAATTATCGATTTATATTGCATTTTATACTGAATTCGAAGCACGAATCACAAGTTTTCATATTTTACATGAATTTTGTTCATCTGAAATTGCCTATAAATTTGGAGATTTTTTTAAACTGTGTTTCAAAAACGCATATTATTTATTATTTACAAACTTTTTTAACCTTCTCCTTGTGGAATATTGTTCAAAGAATCCGAAAATGCATTCCGTTTTCCGATTAAATATAATGTTCATTGAGAAAATCAAGACACTTTGAGAAGTTTAAAATAATGACTTTCATCAACATTTTCTTAACTATATTTAACTAACTTTGTAAACTTGTCAAAAGTTTATGAAATGTTCTTCTTGAGGTACTTTGAACACATCTCTACCACGGTCAGTATGTTTCTAAACCATTCCTTACGTATTTTAATTGTACTCTTCATTTTGCGGAAAAATCGCAAACCTATCAAAGTCACCCCGTTTTACGGTAACTTTTGTTATTTCTCGCAGAATGTAATGGGTTTGGTTGACTTGATCGTGAAAAAAATGGGATTAAACCCGAAAATGGAACTGAGATCCACTGGCAAGTGTTTCGAATGTGGTCGAATCGCATTGCAGTCTTCAGGAAAGATGTTTCGTGGGTCTGAAATAAGATGAAACAACTTTAAATAATCCAGACATTACTAATGTACTAGCATCGATCTTATGGAATAAATCTCGCTAACCAATCAAGCTAATATTTGGAGTTGCTTTTTGGGAGTTTTTGAAACCGCCTTGAGTCAGGGGTATTAAAAAACACCCATAAAGCGAAAACTGGAAATTTGGTGTATTGGACCTTTAAAAAAAACTCCAGATATTCAAGTTTGAAGTATGAAAAAGTATTTTTTTAATTCAACAAAAAAGTTGAACTTATGATTTCGGCATTTCAGTCTTTAGCTAGTAAAAACAAGTATTTACTTTCATTCAAACGTTTCGACCAGCAATACGTTGGAGTAAAAATGGTTTATGAATGGTCCTTCTATGTACTAGCATTCGCGGACGATGTCCGTGCTAGGAAACTGAATATTCCAAAGCCTTTCAACGTTTGATCAGAATTTCATATGACGTATTGGGGTTTTCTAAATCATTTACCAAATACCTACTCCATGTTTCAAGCGAAAGGGATCATCGTTATAGATACTTGAATATGGTGACGATTTACAAGTAGTTTCTATACGCTTCCAGTAGATAAGAAAATCGAGTCGATTATAAAAACGAGCCGCACTTCCCATACCTGAGTTCACTTTATCACCGGACATAGTTAGTTTCATAATGTGCTTCAGAAAGTTGTGCTATTTTTTGCTTCTGCTGCTAATTGCACTCGGAATTAGATCAACCAGTGCCGTCCAATGTAACGCCAACTGTAAACCACCAAACTGCCGTTGTTCCTCAACGGAAATTCCGGGAGGGTTGGCGCCAAAGGACACCCCTCAGTTCGTGCTGCTTACGTTTGACGATGCGGTCACCGTGCATAACGTTCCGTACTACCGGGAGGCTTTCACCGGCCGGACAAACAACGACTCCTGTCCGGTGGCGGCGACCTTTTTCGTGTCCCACGAGTACACCGATTACAGTTTGGTTCATGAGTTGTACTCGGCCGGGCACGAGATCGCGTTGCATTCGATTTCGCACAGCTCAAACACCCAGTACTGGCGGGATGCGTCGGTGGCCCAGTTGGCCGACGAGTTTGGTGGGGAACGGACCATGATGGAGAAGTTTGCCAAGATTCCCGGAGGGCACGTGCAGGGACTGAGGATGCCCTTTCTGCAAATGGCCGGCAACAACTCGTTCCAGATGATGAAGGACAGCGGGTTTACGTACGATTGCTCGATGCCAACGAGGGCGCACGTGTCTCCGGGAATGTGGCCGTACACGTTGGACTACGAGAGTAGTCAGGATTGTGTCATTGGGTCTTGCCCGACGGGAAGCTTCCCGGGCGTCTGGGTTATCCCGATGATTACGTGGACCACCAAGGATGGGTTTCCCTGTGCCATGGTAGACACATGTCTTGGAATGTAAGTATAACCTCAAATGACCATATGGTGCTGATGTAATGCAACTTTTGCTGGCTCAACAGGCCAAATTCAACCCAAGAATTGTTCGAGTACTTCAAGAGCAACTTTGAGCAAACGTATCTAACAAACAAAGCTCCCTTCGGGTTTTACGTCCATGCGGCCTGGTTCGACGTAAGTCCCGTCCACTTTGAAGCGTACAAAATGTTCTTGGACTATCTGCAGAACCTTCAAGATGTCTACATGGTACGTTGTAACTTGAAATCCCCACTAAAAAGAATCCACCCCTAAAACTTTAAACCGATTCCAGGTCAGCGGATCGACGGTGATTGACTGGGTCCGCAGTCCCGTTCCGCTGTCTCAGATGAATTCAAAGTGCCGGAAACCAGCGGTCCCCACCTGTCGGCCCGTGTCCTGTGAGTTGTGCAAAAAGGAGGACAACAACTTCACCACCAGGTGGGCCAAATTTTGCGACGTTCCGTGCCCGGGCTCGTACCCTTGGCTGCAGAACCACCTGGGGACGGAGAGTTACGGCGATGGGTGCAAGAAGGCGTGGCTGTGAGGGTGTTCGAGGAAGATAAGCTTGTTGAGGTATTTGTTTGCCACTTGAAACATCAGTGACAATTGTAGTGTGTGAGCTTGTTCTTGAACGATGTGTTAATTTTAATGTCTGATTTTGTGGATTTTGCAGAAATAAAATGGTTTTTTGTTTATTTTATTGTATTAAACAATTATATTTAGAAAGATTGAGACCTTATATCGAACATCATTTGTGTTTACAAAAAATATAGAGCGTCCAATTTCCAGTCCCGGGAAAAAAAATCCCTGGAATTTCCGGGATTTCCCGAAAAAAGTATTAAATTTCCCGGGAATTCCCGAAATTAAAGCGGAAGAATACATTTTCTTTTTTTTGGAACCATATTTTTGAAAATGCTATGAAAAAATAATTAATAAAACTCAACATGATTTTGTTCAATTAAATTTAATATTTAATGCATATATATTTGATCAGGTGATCAGAAATTTTGATCTCAAGATTTATTTCAGTCAATAATAGTAATTTCTGAAGCAACTGGAAATCGATCTTGCTGAACGAATATAAACTATTACAATTTAGCTTTTAAAAGAACAATTGGTGTTATTAAATAAAAACATATATTTTAACCCCTTTACCGCCCTTACAATAATCAAATGGGGTAAACATAGAATCGGTATCGTTAAATATTTCAGATCGGTATGTGCAAGAAGAATTACTTAAATTCGTTTAATACCTAGTACTCAAGAAATTACAATTTGAAGTGAAAGAATTATGGAGCTCTGGTGCAACAATTAGTCAAACAAATCAAATCAAAATTTAGTGTTAGACAAGTAGTGTTAGAGGAATAAAAAGAAATAAAGTGAAATTATATTAATTTATCGTAAAATAAAAATCATGTTTTGTGCTGTGAGAAACATTCAAACGAAGTCAATTATAAACCTGAAAATCATATGGCGTAATAAAACCATAAAAAATTATTGAAAAATACATTGTGTCCAAAACATGCAAAATATTTTTGAAATTTGCTAAAAATAATTTAAAACATTGATTTTTTTTAAGTAAACCAATCGAGAAGTTAGAGATTGAAGGAAAAAAAAAGCTTTGCAATTATGTTCAAAAACTGAAACTAGTATTATTTTTTTCATAAAGACATAATTTCTGCATACATTATTTTCATTTCAAATGTATGTGTTAAACCACACTCTTTAAAACTGGTCACACACAGAAAAAAAAGTTGAATTTTGGAATGTTGAAAATTTGGTAGGTTGAATATTACCTCTTTATTTGTGTAATATTACATAAAAAATGTGTAAAAATGTGAACCTGATGAATATTCATCAAAAACTGATGAAAATTCATCATTTTCTGGGGTAAAATTTATCATTTATTTTGCCACAAAATCTGTCACCATTTGCTGATGAATATTACCATCATTTTTTTTTCTGTGCAGAGGCAAGCTTAAATGATTTTTTTTGTGGAGTATGGATTCATTTTACTCACTGTCCAAACACTTTGATTAAAAAAAACTTCTCAGCAAAAAATACCTTAGATAATTTAATTAATTATTTTATGATTGAGCTTATAAAATTAGAAAAATAAAAACATTTTCTTGAATTTGTATGATTTTTTACATGCAGTCAAGCTGTTTATTGATCTATTTTATCCATTAAAGCCGCTGTCCTATACATTTTCTATGCAAAATATTAATCAGTACCAAGATCAGAACAATTTCCAAGAAATTAAAAATTTCCCAGGATTTCCCGGGAAATTGATTGAAAATTTCCCGTTTTCCGGGAAATTTGTAACCCCGGGAAATTGGACGCTTTAAAAAAATATCATCACATTTTTTAATCTTCATTTTTTTTACTTTACAAGTCGACGTAATCGTTACACACTAAAAAATTTGGAATATTACATTTAATGGAACCGTTCATTTGACGTAATATTTGTTCATGTAAACGAGAATTTGATGTGAAATTAGGTTTGTTTTGACATAATAAGCCCAAATTTACACTGTCATGCCTTTGCCAAACATTACATTATGCGAAATCTAATAAAGCATAAAGTTTAACCTAATATTACATTAAATTTGATGCACATAATTGGAGCGTGTTTTTAGATGTAATCTTACATCAGATAAAACAGAAAATCACGCACTTTTTTCATTCCACGTGTACCGAATGTGTTGTGCAAAAAAGTGACAGCCATATTGAAAACCGTGGAAGAAGCTGTGACTGGAGATTTTCCCCTCAATTATTGCCGGTATTGTGACGGAACTTGCATTAAACGACCTACGGAGGCATTCACAAGCAGTAAGCAAAGGTAAATATACTATATTTCTGTATAAATCGGATCGATTAAACCTCAATTAACTCGGGTTCTCATTAACGGTGGTGCTTTGTTTACTTTCTTTCAGACATCTTCCAGAAAGCCGGTTGACCAGGAACCAAGTTCTGGACGCTGTGGATCTGTAATTTTTAATGCGGACTATCCGGTCGAAGAAATCATCGTCTCGCAAAGTGATTGTCAGTGAAAAGTGACGGTGTGGTGAAGCTGCTAGGTAGAAACAGATTCCCATGAAAGGCGGATTCCTTTCAGCAGGGTGACCAACAATATCTGGTGAATAGACGCAATAAAATACAAAGTGATTTCAAACAAATAAGGAAAAAAGCCGGAAAGAATTGTTGTGGTTGTGAATGAACAAAATTTATATTTAATTATAATGAGGTCAAATAAAAACATCGGTTATGGTCAAGCTAAACATGTGTTTATTCGTCTTATAAGAAACTGCCATTTCCAATAAGAATATCGTCCCACAAAAATTGCGTGAGATGTAATTTTACACGACGTCGATTGGTGGGTTGGATCGTGTAATTTAAAATTTGACGTAATATTACGTCTTATTTGATGCTCCAGTTATGTGCATCTAATTTAACGGAAAATTACACGATTTTTTCGTAGTGTGTTATCTTGTCAAACGTCACTTTTTGACGTTCCGAGAAAAACGTGCTTTTTATTTGACCTTGATTAAACAAAAACACCCAGTCACAAAATATTCTTGCAGAAATGGTTCTGCTAGAATCCTGCTAAAAAGGTGGAACATTTTTGCTAGAATGCTGTAAGAATATCCAGCTAGGAGCGGCCGTGGCTGACTGGTTACGGTGTTCGCTTTGTAAGCGAATGGTCCTGGGTTCGATTCCCATCTGCTCCCAACGAGAAAGTATTAGAATTATAAATCTTGAAACTCTGAACATGAACGAAAAATCAAACTCGCTCGAGTCGGGGTTCGATCCCCCGTCCTTTGGATTGGTAAGCATCACGGCTTGGTGAGCTATAGCTAGCTGGAATTAGGAATACTGTTACTATCAACTATATACGCGCTGGGTCCTTGTCCATTTGGCAAGGGTTCGGAAGTTCTAAATAACGTTTGAACCCGATTGGTGCAAACGTTCTTCAGGGCGGGGCTTGTCGATAAAGCTGAAGTACCTCGCGCTCGGCTAGCCAGCGTAGAAATGGGTCACCGAAGCTCGGCAGAGCTAACACCTTCCAAATGCCTATGCGAGTTATTTGCATGTATAGAGTGTAGATCTAAAAAAAATACATGGAAACAACTCAATTTGTAAGAAGTGACCGCGTGGTCCCGTTTGGTTGGTTGCACACACACACAATGCTGTAAGAATATCCAGCTCTGTGAGAACTCTGCTAGAATCCTGCTAGAACGTGGTGACTGGGCAAGAGCACGCAATTTATACTTTGGATTTTTTTACTAAAAAAAATATTTTGGAAATTTTTACTGCCATATTAAGTTTAACTTTCAAATATTTTTCAAAGAAATTGGAAATCATGACCAAATCATGACAATCAAAATGAAAAATGACCGATCAAAATGAAGACCAACGATTTCAGATTATTTTATGGGAGATCTGTATTTTCTTTAAAATAAATCTATATCATGTCGAATTCGAAGCCATAGGAGACATTTTCAAATTTTTAACAGCAGATTCAAGCTTTTAAATCATATTAAAGCATAATTCAATTACTAAATTGTTGAAATTTGTTAATATAATCATTTTATCTAAATATAATTATATATTTTTTAAATATATTGATTTTAGGGATCGAAAATCTGTAAAATACAGATTTATCTGTATATCTGGCATGGCTGATGAAGACTCAAGGAATGACATTCACACATCGAATAAAAAACCACTTTATCTAGTGTAGCAATTTTAGTTTTATTTCATTTCTATTCTCTGAGTAACGATTGTTATTTTAACACTCGAAAATGCCATTGCCTTTGTCCTGCTTTCACTGCACTGTTTGCTGCTGTTTGTGTTTTCTTCTTCTCCCTCTTCAGGCATTTCACTTAACGTTCCGGTTACCCTTCCCATCAAAATGCAACATTACACTTCTTTTCTAGGTTCTTACTATGTGTTTCATTTTGTTCTGTTCGTTTTTCTTCTTCTTCTTCTTCTGGGTTTTCTTTAAATATAAATAGTACATTTGTTTTCTTCTGCTTCTTCTTTTGTTGCTTTGTATTGTTCTCCCCCTTCAATCATTAACACGTTGGCATTCTTGTCACGTTTCTCTGTGTTGGTTTTTTTTTGTTACAACTTGCTTTAACTTTACAGCACAACTATACAGTTCTCTAACTAATTCCACCGATCACACCCTTTCGTCTCTGTGTTGTTTCTGTACAAATCGTGCTTTTTGTTCGTGTGATCTTTATCCTCACCTGGTACTGTCGTTCGGGTTGGTTTATTGCATGGTTTACTCATTCTCCGTGTTTGTGTTTTCGTCTTTTCGTCATCCGCGTTCCTTTGTCTCTATTGTTTGCCCTTCAAAACATTCCGAAAGAGGATACTTTTTTTTTGTTTTGTTTTTGTATATGTTATCAGTGACATATTGTACGTAATTTATCCTACCGTTCCATTCTAATAGAGTTTTGCGTGAATGCGTTTTCTTTTTTTGTTCGATTAAGTTAATGGATTCTCATGGATTTGTTTTCTCCGCTTTCTGTTGCTGCTCCTATTAAGTGAAATTTTTGTGTTATTAAAATTTTTGTTGTTCAAAAAAAGGGCAGTTGTATTTGCTGTTTTGTGTTTTTTCATCTTTCTTTGCTTTTTTTTTTGGTTGAAATTTTGCGTCAATTTTGAACTCTTTTCTGTTTCCGTTTTGGGTTTTTCCTCTTGGTTGTGCTTTTGCTTGGTTGTCCCCTTTCTGCTCGGTTATTTACAAATTGGCCGAAACGTATATGCCGAAACGTATTTTGTGTGTTTGTGTGACGGTGTGTTGGTGTGAGTGTGTGTGTGTGTTTAATTATTAGGGAGTGTGCGGCTAATAAGAAACTGTCTGCTACATTTGATTCTGACATCGTTGGGAAATGTGTTGATATTTTTTCTTATTTTTTTTTGCTTCTTTTCGATTTACGTTGTAATGAAAACAAATTCGATTATTTCAATAAAACTGGTTTCTTTGCTAGATTTTGTGGCTTTGCGCTAACTGTTTGTTTTATGCTTGGTTATTTTTATGTGGTTCATGTAACTGCAGGTTTCTTTGTATCTAATAGTAATTTGATTACACATATCACAAAGTATTATTTTGCCTTTTTTTAAACATTGTATCGTTATTGAATAACTATTCCATAACTTTCTCGTCGGGAAACTTTGCATGCTGGCGCAGTTCAGTTCCGTCCGTTGCAGTTACTGAAAGTGATATTTTGTTTTTGCGTTTGCTATTCGTATTGTAAAAAAACCTTACAGAAAACAATGCCTTTTTTATTTAGTGTGTATGGTTTAGTGTATCATTCTCATTAAATTCGTACAGTTCGTTGATGTTTTTTTTAATTCATAAATTGTATCTATTTCATTTTTGTAGTTTGCTTTACCAGCGCTTAATAGTTGTTTTCTTGTTTTTTTTTCTCTCTGATGTTTTGGCTCTGTGCTGCTGCACGTTATCAATTTAATTCCTGATTATTTAATTCACTGTAACCAAACAGCTGTTCTGCCTTCAACTAATCGCGTACAAACTGCTGAGAATAAACGTCAAATGTAACAAAACGTGTCATTTTCTTGGCGCAAAAGCTGCGGGTAAAACAGGATGCTTAATAAGTTTATGTTTTGCTCATTTTTTTTTTTTTTTGCTTTATCTAATTAACGCTACAAACTATCAATCGCATTTAAAAATATTATTAAATCGTCGTTTGCTCTAACTTGCTGACTAGGTGAGGCCATATAGTTGTCGGCCATTTTGTAAATTTGATTGGTATACACTCACACATACTGCTTTACCCAGACTGGTTGCTCAATCTCCGTTTCCGGTTCCGGTTTGACGTATTTTTTGTTTGCTTCATTTTAGGATGCTGATCCTCCATTAGTTCGTACGGTTGTGTTTTGTTACGTTTTTCTAGTTTTTTTTGTTGTTTGCTGCTGGTTTATAGTTTAAGATGTTTTTTTTTGTTTTTCTTTCAATGAAAATTCAGTCTTTATACACAGATACAAAATCCTAGCAAATATAGGTATTATTTAAATTTGTTACTTTGTTCAATCGATCGTCAAGTGTGACCGCAAAACTAACTCGTAAAAAAGGGGTAAAAATTGGAAAACTTTCTAAATCCATACATAGAAAAAGAAAGAAAAAAACGAATGCAGGTTGACAGTTCTGGCTCACATTCTATAACATGGTTTATCTATAATATATACTCCCGTCTCAGGTCAGGATGCCAGAGATTTGTTTAAAAATATTAAAACTGAAGGTATCTCTGGAGTTTGGAGCGAAAGGTGCTTCCGATTGGCACGTACGTTTTTGTTTTTATTTTCCTTCCGGGGTACTCATCTTATGTTTTGGCTTTTAATATCTATCAAGGAAGTTAAACACAACAGAAAACATCATCATCTCGAAAAACGAAATGTTAACAGGGCGTTTTAACCGTTTCTTTTTGTCACGTGTGTTGTTTTGTTGTATATATTTGCATTACAGTATAAAATTTTATCTACAAACTTTACTTAAAATAATTTTGATTACTAATAACGCTTCTTTTTGCTTTGTTTTGAGTCGGTCGCGATTCGCGGAATGGGTTTTGTGTTGTTGAGTTCGAAAGCCGTCTTTAGTACGATTAAATCGCTTGCCTTCGGCTGAGTTGTGATGAGAATTGGTCTTTTTTGCATTTTTGTTGAGTTTTTAACGGTTTCTCTGGTTTTACACGAAGTGATTTCGATTTTGGTGTGGTTTGGACTGATTGGCAGGGAAAGAAACACGAAACATTTTTTTCACTAAAAAATGATTTCTTTTTACTGGTTCAAGTCAGGAAAAAGCTAGACCAATCCTTGAAATAAAAGTGATCTGTAAATGTCCAATTTGTTTACAACATTTGAGGCATTTTATTTTAAAATGTTCAAAAGCTAAGCAACTATTGCTCTAATTTTCAAAGGCAAAAAAAGAAATATTTGTGCAATTTTCTGATCTGAATATCCATCCAAAATTTGCAAGGTTATGCCATGGTTACCTATACGGAAAAAGCGAAGATTCGATATGTCATAGTTCATCGGTTCAATTTTCGATATTGGCACTTTTTTATGAGTGAAATCTTTAAAAATGAACCTATCGCCGCTGTCGTGCTGACTTGTCGTACGTGCATTTTGGGCCAAATTGAGTTAAGAACGCAATTTTGTGCATCCCACAATGCTTCACCTTTTGACCTTTACAGATCCTTAAAATTCGATTTCAATCCTGAGATATTCAATAAAAACCGAAAAAACTTCGTGCATTTTTGTCACTTTTCATATGAAAGAAGTTTCAATCTTGTCGCGCTATCTTGACACAGCTTGTTAATTGATGTAAGTGCGACAAATGGCCAAACGGATTTCAGGTCAGAACGCGTTTGACACAAGTAAGAGCTCGACTACCGTAAACATTTTCAACTATAACTCGGGACTCCGGCAACCAAATTCAACCGATTCAACCAAACTTCGGGACAATGCACAGAATTGTCAACCAAACAAAACGTGTTTGTTATTGTTTACAATGCGCGCTCGTTTTTGTTTATTCAAGGTCAAACATTGAAAGGCGTTTTTTCTCGGAACGTCAAAAAGCGACACACGACCAAGGTATGTAGATTAGATAAGGTAAGGCGGGAATTCCCAGCTGTCAAAATAGTTAGCACGAAACCCGGATTTTATATGGAGATTTTCAGAAAATTGAAAATTTGGCCATTTTCCGGGCAAATTTCACCGGATTTTTATTTCTGTGGGGTTGTTAACCATACCAAACTGAACCGAATAATGCGTTTAGTTGAATTTTTTTTTAAATATTTGTGTTTTAAAAGCGTATTTCGGTTCAGTTTGTCATGCTTAACAACCCCACAGAAAAAAATCCGGTGAAATTTGCACGGAAAATGGTCAAATTTTCACTTTTCTGAAAATATCCATATAAAATCCGGGTTTCGTGCTAACTAACTATTTTGACAGCTTGAAAACCAGCCTTGCTTTACTATAATCTACATACCTTGACACACGACAAGTTAGCACGACGGCGTTGCCATGAGAATAACGCTCTCGGCAATTTTGGGATTTATCCTCTCCGTCCGTTCACAGTAACTTCATGCTTTTGAAATGTAAGAGACCAAATTATATTGGAAAATCTGTTTCAAGATACATTTTTTCCTTCCTTAATGAGGAAAGTCTTTGGTCAGGTTGGTCATTCGAACCATCTTAAGGTCCCAAAAGTTATGCTAAATAATGGATTTTGGCTATAATTCAGAAGAAAAAAAGGATGGCCTTTGGAGAAATAACTAAAAGGCATTTACAAAGACAGAAATTTATTCTGACAAACCTATCAAATCTTATGAGTATCTTAGAGAAATTTGTATATTTTTTGTATCCAATTTTAGGTTATTTTCGTGAAAATAATGTATGGATCCGTCATGCGTCTCATCGTTAGATAGGTAATCAAAAAACCAATTCAGTGAAATTTGGCAGATCTGACAGCTCTATTTAAAGTTATGAGCACTAAAGAGTTCAGTGTTTAGAAGTCGGAACTAATAAAAAAAACTGATTTTATTAACACATAATTTAATGAAGAATTTAAAGCCTAAATTTATAAATATTGAAAACTGTAAAAAAATATTAAAAATATTTATCCTAAATTAAAAAAAAGTTCAAATTTTAAATTTGTATTGTTCATAGGCTGACTCGAGACGCAACGCGAATATGAATGTATTGGTGTCAATGCTGGACTTGCAAGTAATGCATGCACGGAGAAAAAAATATTCGCAAAATCGTGAACAACCGTTCATGAAAATGGGAACCACGAACAAAGTGTTTAAGTTTCAAGGTGCGTTTTTTTAAATGTAGCATGGAATTTCAACACATTGTTTATGGTTTCCATACACAGAAAAAAAAATGATGGTAATATTCATCAGGAAATGGTGACACATATTGTGGCAAAAAAAATGATAAATTTTACCTTAGAAAATGATGAATTTTCATCAGAAAATGATGAAATTTACCTAAAATAATGATGAAATTTACCTGAAAAAATGATGAAATTTACCGCAAAAATGTTGAATTTTACGAAAGAATGTGTATTATTGCATTAAAAAATGTGTAATTTGTGGCTGAGAAATTGGAAGGATAGGTATTGAACTGTCATCCATTTCAGAGAACGTTAATAAAACATTTGATTAAAACGAATATTTTTTTCATGACTTTCAGGGTACTTTGAGGGGCGGCAATCAGTTAGCGGCCAACTGCTTGATCGCTATAAGGACCCGGGTTGGTTTTTTAGCAAATATTACTTTAAGCACGGAATCTGCGGCGATTCCTGGACGTAAACACCCGGACACACTGGCAACTTCTTCCAAACTGAACCGGAAGAAGCACTAACACAAACTCACCAAAACAAACGACGACGGCGGCACGGAATCGGTGACGATTCCTGGAAGTAAACACCCGGACACACTGGCACCTTCCTCCAAACCGATCCGGAAGAAGCCCCAACACAATCTCACCAAAACACACAACGACGACGGCACAGAATCTACGACGATTGTTTGACGCACGAGCGACCAAAACTCCCGGACACGCGACGATTGAATCACGATCCGACAGGCTTCTTCCAACCACTTTTCAAAACATTGCGTTTGACAGTTGTCAAAGTCCCTGGGTCAAAAGATGATTGAATATTGTACCTAAATTTGATGAATATTACTCAAGTATACGAGTAGCAAAAATAATGTTGAATATTCATCAAAAATTAGGTAATATTACACATTTTTTGTGTAAAACCTGTTTGACAATAAAAAAAATCGTTATTCAACAATTATAGAGGTAAAATCCATCATTCTTTTTTTCAACATTCTGTTTTCAACCTTCCAATTTTACATTATTTTTTGCTGTGTATCATGAAGGTTTGTTCACGTTTTTAGGAACTCATTGGTCTCCGTGTGTAAGCACTTTTGCCGTACACTTTTTAGCTGTATTGTTCTATTTCACTGCCAATCGATCGCACCTAACCACTTACCAAATCGAGAGCAGAATTTTCTTAAGAACTTTTAGTGCACTCCACACGCCACGTGCGCTCAAAGAATCACACGTGGCCTCACCCACAAAAAAAAACTTAATATATCTATCAAAGAGAGGCGTTATAAAAGTGTGTCCGTGAGTGTGGGTGGGGAACACAGATCATCATCATGCACAAAAAGGTGTGTCCATAAAAATCCTGTCCGCTTCGAGACTTAGATAAAGTACACGTGTCTTTGTTGTTGTTGTTGTTGTGTCGTCGACTGCTGCTTCGAATCCCGCGATCTCTGCTGTTTCGGTTGTTGTGACGATGCTGGCTGCTGATCTGCTGCTGCCGCTCCTCTTACACGGCGATCGAGTAGTCCGACGGGTGTCCGCCCGGGGTCTGGACCTGGCCGGGGTTGTTGGCTGTTCCGACCACGGTCCCGCCACCACCACCACCACCGCCGCCGATGCCGCCACTATTGCTCTGCTGGGGTCGTGACCACAGCGACGATCGCATACCCAGCTTCAGCTTCTTGATCGTGTCGATGTCGCACTCGGCCTCCGACAGCTCCAACCGGTCCGGCGTGCCGCCCTCGATCGGCACCTGGTGAAACAGCGGGCCACCGCCTCCCGGTGTATTGTCGGGTAAATGTAGTGGTGTAAGTAAGGATCTCATTGTTCCCCTATACACATATAGATGTATGTATAGATGTTTGATTGTAGTTGTTTGCTTTTTTTGTTTGAGATTTTTGGTTGGTTGGTTTAGGTTTTTGAATTGGCGTTGTTGTGTTGGTTCAACAACTTGACAGGTTTCACGATTTTGGTTTTTAGCAATGATTTAACAATGAAAGAACGGATTGTATTTTAAAAATTTGTTAGATCAATGGGTTGTTGAAGAAACCTTAATGTTTTCGTATCGTTTTGTTTAATCGTTAATTTCTTTAATGATGATTTTGCTTTAGTTTTTTTGTATGGCGTACAATCGGTTGCACTTTGATTTTGGACTTTTGAACGTTAGAAGAGCTCTAATTCTAAATCCGGATTGGCACAATTTCATCAACAATCGGAAGATAGACGTGATGGAGTGTTGCTGATTGTTCTACTACTGTGTATGGGACGAAACTGGGACGGCATGCGAGGAAGTTGAATCGTTTGAGTATCGTTTATGCAACTACTACGAGGGGATGCTATTGGCGATTGAGCTGTAGTTGTTTTGCTACTACTGAGAGAGGACTTGTGTCGTGGTGTGGTGTTTGTGTTATGGAGATGAAGGTGATGGTACCTTGATCTGCCACGACGAGGTAGTGATTTTTGTTCAGACATCGGTGACAGGTCGGATGAGGTGCTCGATTGCGTGCCATGATAAATGAGACCTGGAATGGAACGCATGAAATGCTGGTTATACAGGAGCTCGTCATCCAGGCCGATGCCGATGCCGCCGCCGCCGACGCCGTACGGCTGCAGGCCGCCATCATCGTCAACATCATCCTTACTGTGCTTGATCTTGGCATCCAGCTGGTTCGACGACTCGGTCCGACTGGACGTTAGCTGGTCCGGGTCGGAGTCCGATTCCTCGCTTTCGGGCTCGGTTTTGCGCGAGTGTCGTCGCCGACCTTTCGAGGAGTTCTACATTAAAAAAAAAAAACAACGAAACAAACAAAACAAATCCATCAATGTACCAAAATCCAACCCCAAATTCAACCCTAAATCTAAACCCACGTGCTCACACACGCATTTTTTTTTTGCTATTCAAGCTTCTCTACACAGCGCGCGCCAAAAACGAACCAAAAATGGAAGAAAAACGTGTCTGTTGAGAAAACGCAAAAATGGTGTTGCAATTTTGGATCGGAACTGAAGCGGTTGTAACTAAACTAAAGCGTTTACCAAAGCAGCAACTAGAAGCCAATTAGCGTGATCGTGTGTGGTTGTGTGAGTGGGTGTGAGTGTGGGGAATCAGGAGGGGTACATCCATTAAATGCGTTACCCAAGGTTTAAGGAACCACCACAAGCAGTTAGTATTCATTGTGGGGCCATGTAGTGTGGATATGAGGCTAGTTTTGTTCTACAATTTAGTGTTAGAGGGATACTCGGTTATTTCTCCACAGACAACAGACAATAAATTCCGATAACTCGTAAAGAATGCAAGCAAACCCATAATGTTTTTGATATCAACATTTTATAAATTTGTAGCAAATTTACTCATTCTAAAAATTTAACCAGCGAAGTTAATTCTCTCCCGGGCAGACGGTAATAACAAAATTCATGCCATTCCAATAACAAATACTGTTAAAATAACAAAAAGTGTTATGGAATCTTTTTGAAAAATCCATTTTTGCATAAGGGTTTAATAACAGTTTATGTTATCATAACAAAATTTGTTATTGGTCTGATATTGGTTGAAAGCCAAAACAACTTTGGAATAACATTTTTTGTTATGGAAGAATACCTCGAATTGTTATTGGGATGATCGGATTAGTTGTTAAAATAACAAAAAATAATAACAATGATTTGTTCGAAGAATAACTATGTGTTATTGTTATTAGTCAGTTATTACAATAACAAACCAATAACAAAAAAATCATAATGACGAATAACAAATCTTGTTATAAATAACATAAAACGTTATTGGCCAAGTATTTTCAAATAACAGAAAATGTTATTCCAAAGTTATTACCGTCTGCTCGGGCTACAACTCAACCCCGCCAAAAATCAATTTTTCAACCAATGTTTGATCTTTGAAAAGCAATCGAAAAAAAAACTTTTGAAATTTTAGAAAAAAACCGGGTTGGAAGTTTGACTGGTTTTATGTAACTTTGCTAATAAATTTAAAAAAATATTTTTTAGGGGTCTATTTTGGCTTTGTTTTCTACTAAAATTTGCTATATTTTAAGTAAAAATCAGTATGCAGTATTTTTTGTAGTGTCCCAGTAGGGTGTAATATGGTTGTATGGAAAAAAATAAAGTTGTCCAAATTTAGCTAGCACAGCAACTTTTTGGTTCCTTATAGGGTCCTTAACAACTCCCCAAAGTTTGGTAACGTTTGGTTAAGACCCCACTTTGCGCAAAGCGATTAAATTTTCCGTACAAATTTGTATGGGAAAAATATTTTTTTTGAATTGTGATATATAAAAAATTCACGTTTCACGCTATATCAAAACCGGATTCATATTCGGATGCTCTGGAATGTGCTCTACAACTTTCCCTAAGAGAGTATGGTGCTAACTTGATCCTAAAAAAAGATACAGCGTGTTCAAAACTCGTCTAAAACGTATTTTTTGATCGAAAATCACGTTTTAGACGAGTTTTGAGAACGCTGTATCTTCTTTCAGAGGCAAGTTAAGACCATACTCTCTTCGGGAAAGTTGTAGAGCACATTCCAGAGCATCCGAATATGAATCCGGTTTTAGTATAGCGTGAAACTTGGATTTTTTAAATATCAAAATTCAAAAAAATGATTTTTCCCATACAAATTTGTATGGAAAATTGAATCGCTTTGCGCTAAGTGAGGACTAAACCAATTGTTCCCAAACTTTGGGGAGTTGTTTAGGACCTCAAAAGGAACTAAAATAATGCTGTGCTGGAAAATCGATTTTGATATTACGCCCTATGTCCCAGGCTATGCCTCTACGATTTTTTTTACATTTTAACCCTCTACATCCTAACCCCGCCTCTAGACGGGCTTCGATTTAAAAAATCGCCAAAAATTGAATTTTCAGCCAATTTTAGATTTTTAAAAGCATTGGAAAGAAGAATTCTTTAAATTTAAGAAAATTGTAAGGTTGGAAGTTTTACTTGTTTTATGTGACTTTGTCAATATTTAAAAAAATTACAGTTTTTTAGGGGTCAACTTTGGCTAAGTTTTCTACTAACATTTTCTATATTTTAAGTAAAAAGAAGTATGCAGTAAATTTTGTAGTGTCCCAAACTATGCCTCTACGCATTTTTTTTTTATAATTTAAATGATAATTGTGCTATTCTATAGCAGAAAATGTGAAAACAAGTAAAAATTTGAAAAAGTTACTGTAAAAACACAAAAAAATAGATAGGCGAAATGTAATGACAGGAGGTGGTAAAATAGGCCAAATACAAAAAAAAAACATAAACTAAACAAGATAAATGCAAATACTTAAAAATGAAACAATAAAAACATAAAACAAGACAAGTAAAGTTTTTCGTAGAACAAAAGTTGCTCAAAATGACCTCCTGAACAAGGGAAAAATAAAAAAAATTGAAAAAAAACTTGGGCAGTAGAGTTAACTGTGACAAGATATCGAAAAATGGACCTCAGATTCGTAATCAGTTAACTAAGTGGTTTTCCACGCTAAAAAAGGCATTGTTTACGGGGACTCCAAGTACACTAAATTTTATGGAACGTGAAAATGTCACAATAACTTGGAAAATGTTTTGTTAAAATTACAAAAAGCACTATTTATACTTTATTTATATAATTCTCCAATCAGTTGAAATTTTTAAACATGAAATAATCTACCAAATAAAGCTTAAATACTGTTTTTGTATATTTTGCTCGGTTTGTTCTAGAGGTCGTATCGAGGCGCTCTGATTTGGACGCAAGCATTTGTTTGGGCATTGAAGTTTAAGGTCCAAAATTACAAAAAAAAATCTAGTTTAAAAATAATTGTTTATAGATTTATCTTTATATTTTTATTTTTTGAATCAAGACAAACATTTTAAAAGGGGTCAAAAATTATTTTTTTTTTCAAAATATTGTTTTTGAAAAGATTGGAAAAATTCACAAATGTTTCATATTTTAACATTGAAAATCGGAGCATTAGTTGCTGAGATATCGACATTAGAAATTGAAAGGTTGATAGCAAGCTTCCCATGCGCCAGTGCCAACGCACACCGCGGGTTTGGTTTTCTAGCTTCGGTACGTGCCTGAACCCATTTGTGTATTGGTATCTTGGTACATCGTACCAGCGCACCACGACACTCTCGGCTCGCCCCATCGGTTTTGTGTCTGGCACTCACCCATGGCATGAACCCAGCGTGCCGTGGTACGTGTCGTGGTATTGAACCCGTTTTGTACCGCCAGCGCGTTCCACGGCACGTACCTCGGCTCGTAACGAGTGAAGCACCTTGGCTCATATACCGGGTTCATGCCATGGGTGAGTGCCAGACGCAAAACCGACGCGGCGAACCGAGAGTGTCGTGGTGCGCTGGTACGATGAACCAAAATACCCTCGGTTCGTGTGAGTCGGGTACGGGTGTAAACCGAACAAAGCAGGCGCAAAGCAAACCCGAGGTACAAGTGAACCGCGTGTACCGCACGGTGCAGGGAAGCTTGGTTGATAGGGTAATCTGCAAAGAAAACTTCAATTTTCCTGTTCCTTTTTTTGTAAGCCGCTGTATCTCAGCAACCAGAGGTCCAATCTTCAATGTTTCTCAGACGAAATTGAAGGAAATTTTTTAAACTTTTAGAAAAAAAATATTTTTAGGAATGAATAATCATGAACACTATTTAAAAAATAAAAAAAATAAAAAATTTCAGACGAAATGTAATTTTGAATGACTATATTTTGAAAACGGTGCACTAAATCAAAACATTTGTAAAAATTACACGAAGGTCGTCTGTTATCTGTGGGTGGGTGATTTTTTTGGGGATTTGATTTCGTAATACCGGAGATTAGTCAATTTGTCTATTGAGTTTTCTAATTCGGGAAGGTTTGGCGGTGCCTGATCTACGGCAACGCAATTTAATGGATGTGTGCTAAGAAGCCCCCTTCCCCACCCGCATTGATTCACTCTGTTTGGAAAGAAAAGGTAATCGATTAAACGCACAATATTGTAGTAAGGCGACTGATTATGAAGTTGTCTCAGTACCGCTGCTGGGGGTGGCGACGCGCATCCCTCGGTCATGGCCCGCTCGTGGTACATGAAGGAGTGCAGCAGCGTGTTGGTGGGCCCGCTGTGGTGCGGCTGCGCTAGCGTGCTCGCCTCCGACAGCTGGAACGTGGCGTACGGGGAAATGTCCTCGGAGGTTTCTGAAATTAAAAGGGTGGTGTGGTGTGAGACAAGGGTCAGACTGTGGGTCGTTTTGTGGGGGTGACCTACCAGGAATCTTATCGCCGGCCTGCAGCGCCACCTTGTGGATGGTCGCGTAGTAGCGGTCCCGTTGGGCGTCCGCGCTCTGTTGGTTCGTACCGTCCATCGTATCCTTCCGCTCGCGACCACGTTGGCCTGGGGATAGGTAACGTGGCGGCTCAGTGCCGTGGTAACCCAAACAGAACAACACGATATACTCACGGTATTTGTAGCAAACCACCGTGAACGCGATGCAGACGATCGTCACCGTGATGGTGATGATGATCGGAATCAGCAGCTGGATGTTGTTGTAGAACATCAGCTTGGTGTGGTCGCGCTCGAAGATCTCGGGCGGTGGCGGATCTAAGAGGGAAAATTAATGTCAATGTTGACTACAAGGAATTAAAGTACCAACAACCAACCTCCGTCTTTTGTCAGCGTAACAAAGCTGTACTCGGCGTTGGTTGATCCGGCCACGTTGTGTGCCTCCATCCGGAGTTGGTACAACGTTGTCGGAAGTAGTCCGGACAGCGTAAATCTTCGCTGGGGCTTCAAAGCGTTCGAAACCAGATGCCACTCGTCGTCCAGCGTGTTGGAGATGGAACGGTACTGCAATACGTAGTACAGGATCGGGCATCCGTTGTCCGGCCAGCCGTTGAGTCGCAGAACGACGGAGGTGGAGTTTGGAGCGATCAGTACCGATGCCACAGGCACGCCCGGAGATTGGCCTTGGGTTTTCAAGTTGAGCGTTGTGCTGGCAGGTGAGGAACCGATCTTGTTGTGTGCTACGAGGTACACCTGGTAGGAACTACCGCAGAAGAGGCCCTTCAGTTCGTGGCTGGACGCGTGCCGAGATAGTTGCATCTCCTCCAAGTTGCCGTGCATGCGTCGGTAGTGCAGCGAGAATGCCGTGATCGGTGCGTTACCGCTGGATCCAATCTTCCAGTGGAGCAGTATGCTGCTGGAGGTAGCACTGGTTACGTACAGAATCGGTGGTCCTGGAGGAACTTGCACCAGTAGATTGTGCGTGAGTCGGTCGGTCCCGATGCCGTTATCGACCTGGCAGGTGTAGTTTCCGGTGTCGGTGGTCTGTAGCATGGTGATGATGATTTCGCCCGAGTCGAGGATTTGTACGTTGTGATGAGAACCTGAGCGGAGTAGAATGTCTCCTTTGAACCATTCCCGGCGTGGTTGTCCCACGGCCATGCAGTTGAGCGAGGCTGACGTTTTCCACGGGCGGATCGTCATACCTCCGAAGGAGACTATCTTGGCGGGGACGCGGTTCGAGGTCATCTGGGACACCACGCGGGTAGTTTTGCCTTCGCCGACCCGAGTTGATGCCGACACCCAGAACTGGTACTCGGTATGGCTTTGAAGCTGTTTCGCCTCGTAGTAGTGTTGATGTGCTAGCAGGTTACGCTTGTCATTGCTGAGTTCTTCGCGTCCGTTGACCGCTCGGATGTACAGATTGTACTTGGTGATGATGCCGTTGGGTTCGTGCGGCGGAAGCCACGATACGTACAGCGATGATGGTGAGCTGATTGCTACTTTGATGTCTGGTGGAGCTTCCGGGGCGTCTTCTTCCGTGTGGCAAAACGAAGGCGGTGAAATGACGCCATCGCCCATCCGGGTGTACGCGAGAACTTGAACACTGTAGTTGGAAAATTTCCTTAGGTTAGTTAACAAACTTGTTAGGGCAGTGGTCTTGCGAGTTTCCATGTCGCCATTGCTTATGGAGTCTTCCGATGCGGATTCGTAGAGAACCTTGTAGCCCTGGAGGAGCCCGTTGGTGTGTGCACCTTGCGGTGGCTGCCAGGATACCTGGATGGAAGTGGAGGTTAGCGCTACACAGCGGATATCTTCCGGGGGTTTCGACGGGACGTCCTCCATTGTTTGAGCTGTAACAGGTTCCGAGAGGGGACCTGGTCCTACTTGATTGTATGCTTGTAAAACTATCGTGTAACGAGTAAACTTGGCGAGATTCGCCAGGAGTAGCTCTCCAGTCCCATCTTCTCCATCTCCAGTGACCGATGTGAAGTTGTAGCTATTCGAGTTCGTATTTATAGATCGGTAACCGATGTTGTACCCTTGAATCTCACCGTGCCGAAGTTCGTACGTCGGAGGCATCCAGTTAATAAGGATTTCCGTAGAAGAGATCGGCCTTGCCGACAGATTCAACGGTGCCCCGGCAGGTCTCTGTGGTTCCGTTTTAATAAACAACTCCTGGCTAGGAGAGCTACGCCCAGCAGGTCCCTCAGCTATCACCCTGAATACGTAGTTGGTAGCAGGTTTCAGATTCTCGATCACTGCTGAATACTGCGGTGGGTCGGATATTTCCATGTACATCCACTGACGATCAATTTCCCTGTATTCCACGATGTACTTGGACACCTCGGCAGCGTCACCTCCGCGAGGTTGCCACTTGAGGTTCACCACGCGGCTACCGATCTGGGACGTCTCAAGCGATGAGGGAGCCTGCGGAGGTTCCTGCACTTGCAGCTGAACAAGCTGCTGATCCCTTCCGTACAGATTACTCGCCTGGCAGAAGTAGGCTCCGCTGTCGCTGCTCTCCACGTTCGAGATCTGAACCTCGGCTTGGATTCCCTCCGGTGTGGCGTCCTGCTTTATCGAGACCCGGTAGTTGGTCGACGGATTCAGCTCGTGCTTGCCGTTCCGCAACCACACCACGTTGATCGGTTTGTCGCCCTTGACTTCGCACTGCATGACGGCGGTGTCGCCCTTCTTCACCGTTACCATCTTGGACTGGCCCGAGAAGTACGGGGAGGCTGGAACGAGATTGAGGTTATGATGAGTCGTATCTTCGAATAATCCAATATTTCAATTATCTGAAGTTCGAATTAAAACTTCGGATAATGGAGGATTTAGATACAAGAGTCTTGACTTTATTTGTGCAGATTAATCTGGATAGTAATTCTCATCAAAATTTGATGGTTTCCTCTTAGTGATTTATTTACAGTCCTGACTCCATTATCTGAAGTCCGCGGAAAATAAATAATTTCGGATAATCGGATCTTAGGATAATCTAATCACGAAACGTCTTGTTTTGAGGCGTTGAGTTCAAATATTATGACGACTCTACAGCGTGCTCTACAGTGATTTGTGAATTTTAAATCCAAGATGGCGGCCAAAATGAAATGTCGAAAAAATGCATTTGATAATGTAACATTCAATCAACCATTAAAATTTTATTAAAATTAGTTAGCAGAACTCCAATTTCGTGTTAAACATTTGAAAATGAAAACAACGTAACAAATTTGTCCGTGATTTGATTATCCGAATTTCCTAAGAAACCTTCGGATAATCGATATTTGGATAATCAAAATATCGGATAATCGAGGCCTCGTATAATCGAGTCTGGAATGTTTTGATAAGATTGTTCTGAAAGCCTAATTTTGATAAAAACTCTTATCCGGACATTTGGATAACCATTCAAATTGCTTCACCACTGACATGTAAAGTTATCCGAGCTATCCGTAGTCACAACACGACCCAACCCCTAACAAAACCGCTCTATACTCACAGTTAACCTTCAGCTGGATGACCTTCCCGATGCCGGTCCCGATGCCGTTGTGTGCCTGGCACAGGTAGAACCCCTCGCGGTCCTCCTTGACGTGCTGCAGCAGCAGCGACCCGTTCGTCAGTAGCTTCGTGTACGGACGCTCCCTCACCTCCTCGTAGTCGCCGGATTTGCTTCCTGTGAAGACACGGAAAACCAAGAGAGAGCGGTGAACAACTTCTTCTTATGGCGCACACGTGATTTATGACTACCACCGTACCTGTTGCTTTCTTCCACTGGATCGTCGGTACGGGGACGCCCTGGGCCTGGCAGTGCAGCGTAATGTGGCGGTTCCGCTCCACGCTCACGTCCGTTGGCTCCACAATCCAGCGAGGTGGAACTGTTTGGGGGTTTGGCGACAAGACGGGGGTGGGATAAAGAACGAGAGAAATCGAGAGGAATGGGGGGCTCCGGTTAGAAGAGAAAGTTGTCGAAAGTTTTGTGGAGTTATTTTTTTTTGTTCGAGGGGGAAGGTTGTTCATTTCGAGGAAGTTTTGGGAACGAGACATGTTTTTTTTCTTGCTTTTCTGGCAAATAGTGACATATTCTAGCGACATCTGTTGAGGCGAGTAATTTTATTGCCAGGTGGGTTTTTGTGCCTGGAGAAAAGTTTTCCGTGAAAAATTGGCGCGCACAGATTTGAACTGAACCCGGTACAATATGCCACTTAGTTTGCCAAATATTCAAAGCAAAATGTGTGTTAGTTCAGGACACAAACTAAAAGCGGTGCATTGGGAGTGGGTTCGGGGTTGTTAGGGTAGGGCGAGGGGAGGAGCCTAAAATCTTTATTCACTTTGAAATTCAGTTTGGCATAAAAGCGTGTGTAGTTTAAATGTTAATTATACAGATATAATGCGGATTATATTACTCATAATTGGTTCAACGAGGGCAGGAGCACGAGGCGGCATACCAAAAGTGCGTGTATTTGTGTGTGTGTGTGTGTGTGTGTGTGTGTGTGTGTGTGTGTGTGTATGTGTATTTTACTAACGCGCGCAGGGTTAAATGTACAAATGCAGCTTTTAGTGGGCGGTTGGCTGGTTATATGTATCGCTAATGTGGCAAACATATCATCACACTCGGTTGACAAATTTGTTGGTGAATGCAAGCAAATGGCGGCGGTGTACATACATACATGTACAGATACAGAAGCGTTTTGGTTGTCTTTTGCGGTTGTTTGTGGCTCTTATTGAAGTTTTATTAATTGTGGTTTGTTGCCGTTGGTTTTGAAGCAGTTTGAATTTATACAATATCCCTTTAGGGATTGTTGAAATTGAATGAAATATAACTGAACTAACATTCGAATCAGTTTTTAACATACGAAGCATTTATCAAAAAATATGTAATTTAGTGTAGAGCGGATTCGTAAATTCGAATGGAACTGCACTCAAATCAGTATATCCGAATTCGCTAATTGGAACGATTATTTGATTGCTTCTTTTTTTTTTTTAATTGTTTAATTGTTTATTTACATTCATCTGACAATGTTTGTCTTAATGAATAAAAGTTTGAGTACGGTTGATTTTATCACGAAAACGGACAGACGATTCACCAAATTCAAACAAATCTTCTACTGCTGTGAAGGCTCGGATCATGCTGGAAACTGGTTCGTTGAAACCATAGGCTGTACGGTGGAATCTGCGGGCTAGTAGCGTTGAGTCACGAAGCGTTCTTTGCGGTGTGCGGAAGTTGATAAGAGAGAGCAGATTCGGAGAGTCAACTTCACCGTTCAACAACTTAGCAACAAAGTTGCCTGCTGCGTTGTACGCCTGGACTGAAGGGGTTGGATGTTCAGCAGCCGACATCGAGCTGGATACGGAGGCAAATTAACTGGATCCCTCCAGGGCAAGCTTCTCAGGGCCCTCCGGATGAACCGCTTCTGCACACGTTCGATTCGCAAAATCCACGTTAGCTGGTAGGGCAACCACACAATGGCAGCGTACTCTAGGATGGGCCGAACGAGGGAGCAGTACAGTGATTTCAAGCAGTACGGATCTCGAAAATCCTTCGAAATTTTGGAAATGAATCCAAGCTGCCGATTGGCCTTGGAAATCACCGAAACTCGTTGGAGGTCAAATGTCAGCTTAGGATCCATCAAAACTCCAAGATCTCTCACTTGGTCAACCTTTTGCAGGACGACTCCATCGATGCTGTAGTCAAACGGGATCATCCGTTTGCTACGTGTGAATGACATGACCAAGCACTTGGAAATGTTTACGACGAGCTTGTTGCGCCGACACCAGGAGACGAACATGTCCAGAAGAGCTTGTAATCGACAGCAATCATCTGTTGTTTTGATCGGCAGGAATAGCTTTAGGTCATCAGCGTACACAAGGGCGCAACCAGGTCCTAGCAAAAACAGCACGTCGTTGAAAAACAGGATAAATAGAAGCGGTCCCAAATTGCTTCCTTGCGGTACTCCCGAATTGTTCACAAAAACAGCTGAAACACTCGTCCCTAGACGAACCCGAAGCGAACGACCCACCAAGTAAGACCGTAGCCAGTTTACCAGTTGTACAGACAAGCCGAGGCGAGAAAGCTTACGCAGCAGGACGTTGTGGTCGATGCGGTCAAATGCGGCCTTGAGATCGGTGTATATCACGTCGACTTGCGCTTTGTTCTCCAAGTGGCCGATGCATGTTGAGGTAAATTCCAAAAGATTCGTGGTCACCGAACGCTTCGGGATGAAACCATGCTGATCATCGGACAGGTAGCGCATAGCTTGACGCTGGATCACTTTGCTGACGATGATCTCGAACAATTTGGAGGCTGCGGACAGGTTCGTCACTCCTCGATAGTTTCTGACGTTTCTTTTGTCACCACTCTTGTGCACAGGCACGATGAATGACTGCTTCCAAGTTGACGGGAACGTTTGCTGGGAAAACGACTTGTTGAAAATGGCCAAAAGAGGAGCAACTAACGCATCAGCACACCGGCGGTAGACCACAGAAGGGATACCATCTGGCCCTGGGGAGAAAGACGACTTTAGCTTTGCTAGCGCTTGCTTTACCATATCAGCTGACACGTCGAATGTTGAAAGGTCAAGAAGGTTCTCGGGAACGTTGTTTGCAGCAACCGCAGCTTCCTCGTCAGTGGCGCAACCTGCAGCAAAAACACTTTTGAAATGCTGTGCAAACAGATCACAGGACATCTCTGGAGATCCAGACTCGTGTTGGTCAAGAAAAACACTGTCAGGGATGTCTTTGCTCTTTCTTTTCGCGTTCACAAAGCTCCAAAACCCGCGGGGATTACGCCGAAGGTTCGTCTGGACACGCAACACGTACGACTTATACAGTGTAGAGTTGAGTTTCCTGTATGCATCGCTTGATCTCCTAAACTTCATCTTGTTGACAACAGAGCGACGACGGCGCAGCGCTCGCTGACATGCGTTCTTAAGTCGTTTCATTTGCCTCAGACGGCTGTTGCTCCAAGCGGGGGACACGCGGGGCTTTACTGTAGGCACGTGTTGATTCATCCAGTTCCAAATAATGCTGCAAAAGGTGTTAGCCATCTCATCAACACCAAGGTTTGTCAAACATAGACTCCAGTCTACGCTGAGCAAGAATGTCGTCATAGCAGCGAAATCGATTTTGCGGAAATTTAGCAGGCGCAGCGCTGGGTTCGCCGAGTTGCCTCTGCGTTCCTGAGGTCGCTTGAAGATGGGAAAGTGGCAGACTAGGGGAGGATGATGCGAATCAACCGGTAGCGCCAGAGCAGATGCAGCCACATCCACAGCGACGGATCTCTGCGACGAGCAAAGACGAGGTCTAGAATCCGCCCAAAGCAATTATGTACCAGATTAGTTTGACACAGGTTGAGATAATCCATTCCATCGACCAAAGCCATGGCGGATACGGCAGTCAGGGGGCTCGTTGGGCGAGCTGTGCTGCCAATCAGCGACCACTGAACATGGGATTGATTATAGTCGCCACAGACAACGGTTGTGTGGTCTGCGCACCTCGTACCTCGCAACTCATCGATGGTCGCAATGTGCTCATTGATAAGATTAACATCAGATCTCTTCTCAGGTGGAACATAAATGGCACAGAATAGAAAATTTTCGCCCTGAATGCTCGCTGCTACACACAATTGCTCAAGTTCATTGCCCCGAGCTGTTTCGACTTCGTGTGCATTGCTGTAGTGTTTAGATACTGCGATCAAGACTCCGCCAAAGCTCTGCTTCTCGCTGTTCTTCCGGCTCCGGTCGCAACGAAACACGTTGAATGCTGATCCGAAGAGTTGCAGTGATGTGATGTCGTCTTTCAAATTCGTCTCCGTCAGAATGATTACATCGTGCCCACAATCTTGCGATGCTAAGTACATGTCGTCAATCTTCGTTCTGAGGCCTCTTACGTTTTGATAATAAACGCTGATTACGCCATTTGGAACAGCAGGCCGCTGCAAAGTGCAATCATTGAGTGCGGGAGAGTTGGGATCAATGCATGTGTACTCGCCTGAGCTGGCAGGCCGGAAGCCCCCGCATCCTTGACCGCACACAGCGCCGGGACGACTAGGTGAGCTCGAACAGACATATTCACCGGAACTGACGGATGGCGCGACTGTGACGGGGGAGCGGGGGCATTCCACATTGCCGTGGTACGTGCGTCCCGGATGATCAGCAACTTCAGCGTCAGCACCGTGAAGATTTTGCTGGCGCTCGGCATGAGATGGGTGGAAATGGCTGGAAACCAAAGGATCATCAGGGGGCGGAATTGTACTGGGAAAGTGCAAGTACTTGCCTGAGAGCAGGCTGTAGTTGACCCCGCTTCTGGTCCCGTTCACAAGGCCGGGACGACTGAGATGGCTGGAACTCGAAGCGACGGAAGCGGCGAGGGGCTCAGTTGTGACGGGGAAGCGGGGATCAACCTTAATGCCTCGGTACATGCGTCCCAGACCATCCGCAACAGCAGCAGCGTCAATCTCTGGCCTCGGCATAACATTGTCGGCGGTTGGCAGCTCACTGTAATGTAGCGACGCATCAAGGCGCGGAATGGTTCTTGTCGAATGAATGTACTGTCTTAATTCGAATACTTTTGAATAAGCGGACATTCAAAGTAACAAATCCGCTCTTTACTTGTGAATCAATGGGGCATCCCGCACTCTTCAGATAAGTCTTTTAATTATCTATCCACATACAAAAAAGCAACCCGGAAATCTTTCTCGTTTAACAACACTCAATTTTGTCCCATCAAGTTCTATTTATCTCACTTAGGTTTCGATGTTTTTTGAGAGTGTCGCCATTTTTTCACAACTTATGACTTATTGGAAAGGTTTTTCATATTTTGCATGTGTTTTTGGAATTCAATTTTTACAGATTTCTTCCATGTATTTCTCTAAAATGCTAAATAATTTTGACTGTTTTGCCAGATTTTTGTTATCAACCCCTTATTCGAAAGGTTTTTTTTTTAATCTCTATTTAAAAATGAAAAAATATAATACGATTTTTTGCACTTAAACACAAGTACATTCTGGACATTTTTATGTACAGTGTAATTTTTTTATTTGTTTTATTTTTTTTTATCTGATTCCAAACAAAATCGAGTGAAATTAGAAAAAAAAATTCGACCCCTCTTTGATTTACGTGAAACTTTGTCTTGAGGGGTTATTTTGGTCGCTAACCACGAATCCGAGGTCTATTTTCTATATCACGTGACGTAGGGGTGGTACGACCCCTTTCATTTTAGATAGAGATTTCGATAAAGATTTTTTCAATAATTGGCAACCTGATGCAGTTGATGATTTGGAAATTTGTTGTCAAACACAGTAAAAAAAATCATGGTAATATTACATCTGGGAAGGGTAATTTTGTGTAATTTTATCGCTCTTCTGGTGTATTTTCTCTTTTTAAGTACAATCTCAGTAAAAAATTACATCATAAAAGTGGTAATATCATACCTTCCCAAATTACACCATCCAAATTTACACCATTATCAGTAGTGACATTAGGTCTGGGGTGAGATTGAATCATACCAAAATGCAGAAATTTGTATGCCCAACCTCACCCTCCAGACCCGTTGTCACCCCTGATGACGGTACCTACTCAACAATCCGTATTAACGTACTTTTCATCGAAAAAATAATCAAAAAAATTGTTTAAAACTTCTGCAATTTTTGTTACTCAATCGTAATATTTTTGGGTTGTGTCATTGGAAGGAAAATTTGATGTACTTTTTTGATCTGCAAAAAGGGTACATTTTTGTATTTAGATTTTTGTTTATAATTACGTGATTTTTAACTTTGAAAGGCTATTTCTTAGAGTGTATGAATGTTCTACAAAGTTGTAAAAACGACAATTAAAAAATATAAACAAACGATTAAAAAAAAAAACAACATATTTTGATTTAATGTGGTTTAATAATTATCCTGACCGTCAATAAAACAACTTCAGTTTGTTTTTTTTTTTTCTTAAAAAGGGTGTAGCTTAAAATGTAACCATTGGATGCAAATTCGGCCGAGAATTCAGAATCAGTAAAATTTGGAGACTTTGGTATTTCTGATGGACTTTTTGTTCATGCATGTAAAAATCACAAACAAATATTATTGTTATATTTGTTTTTGCAAAGGCTAATTTTTTTTAGGTCTAAACGTTGTTTTATGGAACGAAAACGTCTCTCATAATATTTGGTATAGATCAGCCATCAATTGCGTATCTTTTTTTTAAAGAATTTGTTTTGTTGTAAATGCAGAATATGAAATTTCCATATTCTAGTTTTTTTTAAGTATAAAAAAAACAATCATTCAACTTAAATATTTTTTTTTAAATTGTATGTAATGATGACAATATTAACCAGGGAATGGTGACAGATTTTGTGTCAACAAAATGGTGAATTATCATCAGGTTCACATTTCTACAAATTTTGCTGGGTAAAATTACTCAAAAAAGAGGTAATATTCATTAAACTAAATATTCATAGTTCAAAAAAAAATTCTGTGTACAGTACGTATAATCAAATAGAACTTGGAAAAAAAATTAGGTATTGTTTTTATAGAAAACATTTTTTTTGTATTAAGGTGGCTAGATAGTAGGTAGTTACATTTTTCCATTTATAAAAAAAAACGATACAAACTTTATCTTTAAGAATAATAACCAATTAAGATCATATTTTGTCTAAAGTCTTCTATTATCTGGAACGATATTTATTTTTTAAATATTTTTACGTATTTTTAAACCTCACTTTATTGTTTTACGTTCCAACAACATTTAATTATGGTTGATACCAAAAAATAAAACCATTGTCTTGGAATCCTAACAAATAAGCAAAAGTTTATTCTAGTTGCTTAAAAAAGGATTACATTGAGAGTAAACTTTTAGACGAGCTGTTGATGTTCAGTAAGAACAGTAAATTTATTTGAATTGAATCAATAGAACTCCGTTGTATCGAATATTCTTATCTTTTTTTCAACATTCTTTAATTTTGGATAATATCCGGGAAACGGGAAATATTCTTAGGCGAAACATATCGTTTAAAAAAATGTTTACCTTCCTTGTTTTGAATAATTTTACTTTTACTTGTGATTTGAATTTGAATTTTGACAACTTTTTCTAGCAAAAACTTATTTTTTCTTAGCTTAGTCTTTGTTCTTATTTGTAGTACAATTATATCGTTAGCTTTTATTCCTTCCCACTCAGAGCCAATTCGAGATCATTATCTTGGTTCCCTAATGAATTCTCTGAAATCAATAGAATTAATAGAACTTAGAGATGAAATTCTACGCAAGGCAAAATAAGGGCCAATCTTGTGCAAAGAAAATTGAAGACAAGTTTTTTTGAGTAAAAAAATATTGTTGCTTAGGTGTAATCATGGTTGTGAAATGGTGTAACATAAAAAGTAAATATCTTGTTTGCTTTAATTATCGGGAAGCTTGAAAACACATCTCGAGAGATCAAGTAAAAATTTAAAAATAATTAAACTTTAAAATGAAATTTTCCAACCCATTTTTTTTAAATCTCCTATCTTTTTTTCAATGCCTTTTAAAAACTAAAAATAGTTTAAAAAAATAACTCTTCCACGATATTTATACGTCTTTTGGTAATAGTTTGCTTGAAATGATACATCATTTTCAAATCAAGATTAAATATATGGTCTTTAAAAAAACAGCGGAGACGCATGGTGATTCGTTATATAGAGTTGCAATTTTTGATCAGAAAGTTAAGCTCTTTTAAACTACAGTTAAAATTGACTTCCAGACCGTAAAAATCAAACAAACGAGATTGGCAGCTACAATGATTGGTAATTGTTTGCCGGTGTTTAATATCCCTCTATCACTGAAAGGGCAGCTTTTGTAAGTATTGCCAGTACCAAGTGCTTAATTAAAATCAAACAATTGCAAAAAACACCAACGGCAGCAAACGTGGAAGTGTTTCCAGCACGAAGAGAGGGTAGTGCTAGCTAGCTGCATTGTATCGTATGTTGATTGTTGTCGTTACGGCATGGCAGTGCCTAAGTAGAAGGGTGCATGTACATATTTTGGGACTGGTTGGCGAGGTGTTCCACGTGGAAGCGGCAAGCTTGGCAAACATGGGGGGCAAAAAATATACGCAAAAGTTGTGGTTATTCTTTACTTTTCAAGCTATACAGTTTTAAAGGGTAATTTTCTGTAGTTGGTTCTAAATAAAACTTGCTCGAGTAGGTTGTTGTTGAGTAAATATTTGCAGTGCATGGTTCGGGGGTAGGTTAGCAGGCAGCATACTATTGATATATCGATTGTAGCATAAAAACACTATTTTAGCGGGTTAATATATAGGTGATGCACACCACGCTGTGGGTCTACGACTCCTGGTTTGCTGGTTGGCGGTTTGACCGACGGTTTTGTTTCTTTTTCCAGTACATGACCTTTTAATCACGTCTTTAGTGCCAATTTGAGTTTCAAAATAAATAAAGCCAAAACCAAAAAAGCTCAAAACAGAGAAGAACTAACACCCAGGACGGGACTGCTTAAGGTGAATGGGAGGGAATATAAGTGGGTGGGGAGTGCTTTTTTTTGGTCGTTACATGATGAAATGGCGCGATTTGGAAACGAAAAAGTTTTTTTTTTCAAAACTAAAAAAATGTGCATAGTAAAACCGGTGTACTGGGGGGTGTGAGTGAGTGAGTGTTTATGTGCAGGGGGGGGTTGTGACGGAGGGGGGTTGGTGGGTTTTCTGCCAAAGCGCTTCATAACATACGGTGCCGTCGAGGGAAAACAATACAATGTACTGAAATAAAAATCAGTTCCAGGACAGAAAAGGGCGTTCTGTGTTTGCAGTTGATATTGATTACTTTGACTAGTTTTATTTTGGTTTGCAAATTTGTGGGAGCAGACTTATACACATTTATATCGAAAAGCGAAAGTATTGATGCAGTGAGACAGAGGCAAATTATTACGATAAGCTTATATCGGTGGGTTGTGGTTGCATCGCTGAATTTGAAAATAAAATCAATTGTGTTCCAAAGCCATCCAACGGAAACGCATCACAATTTTCATTTGAAAACTAATTGAAATATTTTTATTTATTTTATTCCTTATTGTATTTAAATATCCTTTCTATTTAAAATTTGTAGACGTATCAACATTGTGAAAGAAATTAATTTCTATGTGTGATATCTTCTTGTTTTATTTTATTTTGTCACGGACAAGCATTAATATAATAAATCTTATGTTAAATTTGAGTAATTTAAAATCGTAAATAAAATTGTTGTGATTCGTTAAAAAATTGCAAGCAATTATTTCTCTTGTAAGAGAAATACCTTTTTGCAAATCGCAAACTTTCCATTGTATTTTTTCATTTGGATGAAATTTTGTCCATCGATTCCTTAGATCTATCAAGCCAATTTGCATCATTGTTTTCTTCATACAAGTCTCTATACAAATTTGGGAGATGTACCATATAACGGGGTTACATTGGTAGCCAGGGTGACTTTGATAGGTTTGAGATATTTCCACAAAATGAAGAATACACATTAAATACGTATGGTATGGAAACAAACTGACCTTGATAGAGAAGTGTTCAAAGTATATGAAAAAGGAGTTTTCAACATATTTTGAAATGATTGAAAAGTTTGTTAACTTTCATTATCAAAATATGACAAATAGTATTATTTCAATACTCTTAAAGTTTAATGTTTTTCTCAATGAAATTTAGCTCGCACCGGTAAACGGTTTGCATCATCGGATTCTTTGGAACATTTTACACTAAGATCAGTTTATACTAATTCTTAAATTACACGTTTTGTTTATTTTAAATAGAATTAAAAAATATCGTCTGATTTATGGGCATTTTCAATAGATTGGTTTTGAGGCAGCAAATGATGTTATTATTATGAAAAAACTATGAATTTTGATCAAATTTGGAACTTTATACTTACATAAACGTAGATTTATATACATTTCATAGAAAGTGAATAAACTTAGTTAAACAAACATTTAATTGCAATATTTCATCATATCATTTCATTTTGCAAATTTACAGCCTTAATTTTGTAAGAAACACATTGACTATCAAAGTCACTCCGAGTTTTTTAAACAATAATTTTCAACGAAACTATTTTGCAAAGGACGATTTTGTGATAGATTTGGTATCTTTGGCAATGTTTTGATTAGGACTATACGAGGGACAAAATCAAAATAAAAAATTCTTAGGGTTGAAGAATTTTTTTTGCGGAAAAAAAATCGTTTGGTACTGTACAACGAAAATTCACAAATACTCAAAATATTTTTGAATTAACTAATTTTTTTTTTATAAATACAGGGGATTACGTTTTGAGTTGTTTCCAGCTGATTGCACTTTAAATAACGTTTAAATTTTGACGTTTTTTGAAAAAAATGTATTGTGGCTTTTCGGACGGATTTTTTTTTTATTTTCGTTATTGAAACATGTCGGCGTTTTACTGGAAACGCGTTGTGTTTAATACATATATTAAAATAAGCAATATACATATCTATGAACCATATCAATAAAATATTCTAGCACTATTTTGCAATTTTTATTTTATTTGAATTTCATTTCAAACCCTTCAATTCAAATTAAACCTTTTCCCAATTTTCAATTTTGTCTCATGTAAAACTGTAAAGCAAAAACTCACAAAAATCAATTCAAATAAAATCTTAAAAAAAAAAAACTGGTAACGTCAACAAAAATGCAAGAAACTTCCCATTTAATCAAAAAAGATTATAAATGTTTCTGTCCTGTGTATATATGTTTAGAAAACTTTAAATATGAAACCTAAGGAAAAAATGCAGTTGTTTACTAATAATAAAAAAAACATGATTTGAAAAAAATATTGTTACTATCCAAAGATAGTGAAAAGTGAAAATTTGTTTCAAAAACTTTCAAAACAATTGATTTCTATTAAGCTTTTCTCTGAGATTTCGGTCATTCGATTTTTTTTGTATTTTTTAAATCCGGCTGAAACTTTTTTGGTGCCTTTGGTACGCCCAAAGAAGCCATTTTGCATCATTAGTTAGTCCATTAAATTTTCCATACAAATTTGGCAGCTGGCCATACAAAAATGCTATATGAAAATTTTAAAAAATCTGTATTTTTTGAAGGAATTTTTTGATCGATTTGGTGTCTTCGTTGTTGTAGGTATGGATAAGGACTACTCTAAAAAAATGATACAAGGTAAAATTTTTTTTGGTGATTTTTTATTTAACTTTTTGTCACTAAAACTTGATTTGCAAAAATAAAACTTTTTTTTTTACTTTCTGATTTGTTTTAGGGGACATCAAATGCAAACTTTTCAGATTTTTTTTACCTTGTATAATTGTTTTTTCAGTGTAGTCCTTATCTACAACTTTGCCGAAGACACCAATATTTTCAATTTTCATATATAATTTTTGTATGGGCAGCTGCCAAATTTGTATGAAAAATTATATGGACAAACTAATGATGCAAAATGGCTTCTTTGGGCATACCGATGGCACCAAAAAGTTTCAGCTGGATTAAAAAATACAAAAATTATAATAAAAAAAGACATCATAGAGAATGGCTCTATTGCATCTTCATTTCTCCCATCCCCCAAAAAAGGGTGAATTTTTTACCGATTGAGAAACGCTACATAACTTTATTTTTCATATATAGGTTTCAAAAGAGGCAATTTTTTCATGGTCTTTTACAACATTTTTCTATATAAGTCGTTAAAATTTTCTATAAAGTCCGTATTCTTACAACATTCAATATTGAAAGTTACAAAAATTCTTCCAAGATTACGGAACATAAAATTTACACCATTATATCTTGCAGTTTTACGAATTATGAATCATGAACCATAAATTGTTCCGAATTTGTTGGATTACTTCAAATGGGAAACTATATTACGTGGTTTGTATTAGATTCATCAACTGAAGTTCACCAATATTATCGATTGCAAAATTGATTGCATCGCGGATTCTCTGTTCCGCTAACCACTGCTGTAACTAATGATACATTTCTTTGAAGTTTGCCACATTTCAGCTTGGAAAATCCGTCTCATCCATTCCCAAGCGTCCTCTTTTTTATGCTGTCGATAATTAAAAGTCTCCCCCACCTCCAATATGGATCCCGATGGGGCTGCTGCACGAGGGTGAGGTATTCAAAGACAGTTTCTGCAAACGGCGTCGTCGCGGTGTGGTTCATTAGTGTGACAAAGTTCCCTTCCTGGCCAGGATAACCGGGTTACATAGTTGGGCGATTCTCTACGAAAAGTGATTTTAGAGTTTAAATTAATGTTTATTTTATAAAAGTACTGTAACTTTATGGACAGATTTTTAATTTAATTTTCAAATGAGTCATTTTTCAAATCTTTGATTCATCAAATAAACAATTCTTCAATTAATAGATCCTTCAATACCACAATTCTCCAACTTTTCAACTATTGTTAACTATTGAATTCTTTAACTCTTCAATTCAGGTCTTAAAATCTTCAAATCTTCTCTTGCTGCTTCGCTGAGAATCACCCTCTTGTGCGATGGTTGACCCGGATTTCCCATGCAAAAATTGTGTGACGATGACTTTTCGCACAGGATGGCTTCAGAAAAATTCCCGGATTCGGGCGCAAATTGCAGCGCGAAATTGAGCGTTTTGCACCAATGCAACCATAGATTTTTTTTTCATCATTCACGATTCATACAGATTTTTTTTTACGAGTTCTTCGAGCAAAGCTTAACTGAGCGCGCGCTGTGCAAGATGAAAGGGTTTTTTTTGCTGTCGTTGTTTTTCTGGTTGTGTTCAACGGTGAGCTTTTGCCTGGATTTGTTGCGTACGACGGTTGTGTGGGGGGAGTAGTGAGGGGAAAATTTTCTGCTTCATTTTGAAGTGCATTCCTCCATTTCCTCTGGAAAATTGGTGGAGGAAAATGCGCGGGAAAACGGTTTCACTTTGTTTGGTCCGAGAGTTGGAGACCAAAAGTAGGGGGAGGTTGGGCCGTTGGGAAATCCGCCTTCGGGATTTCGCGAAAGCTTTCAAATTTTCCGGAATTTTAGTCCAGCGAATGCTTTACACAATTTTCCTGTTGCCGTCGTGCAGGGTAACGTTGTTGAGCGGCCTAAAGTTGAGAAATTTTTCCGGTAAAAAATAATGCGCCCCTAGAAAAGTTAGTTTCTCTTGCATGAGAATTTTCTGGCTGGGGTTTTCAAAAACTAGTTTCTACCAGGTAAAAAAACGTATACGAAAAGTAGTGGTCTCTGTGTGTGTGTGAGTCTAGTGAGCGAGATGGATTTGTGGAAAAGCTGTGTTCTGCCTCGTTTGGTGTTCCTCCTCACTGGATTTGCACATCATTTGGCTTCGAATTGTCGGATGAAAATATGATCCACGAAGGAGTTGAAATGCACCCCGCTAATAAAAAACATTGTGTTTGATGTGGAGCTCCGGATGTGGTTTCCAGGCCAACCGCTTCAGAACGAGAAATTTCGCTAGAAATACACAGCTAGTGAAAGCTCAATCATATCGATTTTTTGTTTCGTTGATTGATGGATTTTAATTAATCGAATGGTTAAGGTTTTCCCGTTACTGAGAAACTTTGTAATTTTTATTTGCTGTGAAAAACATGATTGAAATTAACTCTGAATAATTTTGAACGGCTTTCGGATCGGTTGACATTCTGGCGATTTTGTAGAGCAAAAAGTCTTGAAAATTACATAATTATATGACATCAGCAAGAGAAACGGTTCACCGGTAATTGAAAACAGTATTGATCGATTCGAAAACAATTAAAGTTTCTTAGTTTTTGAACATTTCAAAATGTATAAATGGAAAAATCAATAGTAATGCTGAATCGCAATAAGTGTGTCTACAAAATTTACTGCTTATGAACTGTACAATCTTGCTTAATTTTGTAGATAACAATAATTTGCATGGTCCTGGTAGAATTTTTTATCTGTTTACATTTAGATGTCTCAATATCTGCAAGTACCATTGTGGAACCATAGCGAATATTATTTTGAATATAAATGTTAAATGTTTTCGAACTGGCCAATATAAAAAAAATGTATAAAACAATTACTAATCAAACTTTGGTGACTTCGGAAAATGTAATTTTTTTTTATATATTTTAATTGGGACCAAAAAGCACATTTTTATCATCTATTCATCAATATAAGTCTTCATACTAATTTTGGGAGTCGTCATACAAAACTGTTGAGAAGGAATTTTCACGTCGATTCGGTGTCTTGGTCAAAGTGAGCATTTCGCTTTTTAACACAAAAAATAAAATTTTCGAAAAATAGTATTTATTTTTGTACATGTTCAGAGTTTTTTTTTAAAAGGTCCTATAAAGATATGAAACACAACAGTTTATAGGACCTTTCCAAAAAAATTGGGGAATTGGACGGGCTTTTTGGTGAAAACATTGAGACTGAAAAATCAAGTCTGTCATATAAAATTGCCAAAGTCTACCAAAAACCCAATTTTTTCATCATTTTTATTTTTAAAACCGCTGTGACTTCACAAGAATTGGACATAGGACAAGGATGGAGACTTTTATGTGCAATTGTCTGGGGAATCGATTCCCACTATCGGTTTTTGAAAAGTTTGACGTTAAGACCACTTAAAAAAAAAACAGTTTTAGTAAATAATTTTTGTATTTTTTTAGGAGGGACATTCCATCCTGCATTTTTCGTTAGTCTTTTTCTAACATTTTAGGCTATTTTCACAAAAATTCTGAACGAAAAAAAATCGTTACATCTCCTTAAATTTTAATTTATAAACTTAAAAATTGAAAAATCTCATAAAAGTGGCGTGTATTTTTTTTAGAAAGCCCGTCCAATTTCCTACAAGTTTGTCTTTTTGACATGCTTTCTGTTTACACGTTTTCTCATACAATATTACAGACAACTTTATTGAAAACACCAAATCTTCACAGCTAAAAAAGTAGTAATCCAGCCGCGTGTAAAAGGCCTGGGTGTAAAATAAATATTGCATTATTTTATGCAATTTTATGTGATTTTACACTCTGAAATATGTAGCCCATCAGTATGGGAAACCTACTTGACCGAAATGTCAAGCGCATATATGTGTTTATCGTTTCCATTTTTCATCGGTCTGATGGCCGAGTGGGCTAAGGCGCCAGTCCTTACTATTGGTGCTGGGTTTGAATCCCGTCGGTTGCATTTTTTTTTGTGTTTGCAAAAATTTTACATGCAGTGTGTAATATTAAGTGTTTATTTTGACGAAGGTGATGTGCATGCTTTTGCATGCGATTTTACCATCGGATTTTTTGCTGTATTTATGAAAATTTCTGCGCAAGATACAGATTTTTGAGCAGACATTCCGAGAAAGACGCGTTCCAACGTTTGAATACACGAAAAACAAGAACACGCATTGTAAACAATAAAAAACTTGTTTTGTTTGGCTAACCATTAACTGCATCGTCCCGAAGTTGAAATTGAATTTGGTATTCGGGCATGGACGTGTGACAAAACATCCTCTGAGTAAATAGCCTGTAAAAAGTTGTCGCACTTGCAGAACAATGCACCACGGGATTGAAACTCGTCTGAAAAATCTGTATCATTTTCTCAATCAAAACGGTGGCGCCGCGTGGTGGTAGCTGCCCTGTTTATTACACTGTGAAATTATCCATGGCTAATCCAAGGAACCAAAAGGTGACAACAGAAATGTCCGCCCAAAAGGGGTGCTGCAAAAAACCTTTTATTTAAAAAAAAAATCCTAACAAATCAGCAACGAATTACAAGTTTGATAGTCGAACTACACTTAAAAGTTGGTTTTGTTATTTGTTTTTGAAAAACCGCATATTTTTTAACAAAAGTGCCAAAAATATTCGTAACTACCATTTGCCTCTTGGTGGCGCTTTGTGTTAGTATGTGTGTGGTCGACGTGCACGCAGAACACAGAACAGTGAGAACTAGCGAAAATGCCTCACTTTCTTCTGACACAAGTCGCCATATTGAAATTGCTTGAAGATTCATACCCGTGAATGCACGGAGATTTTAAGGATTTTTTTAAGGTCAAAAAGTGAGGCATTGAGAGCTGTTCAAAATGGCACCACTTACGCAGTTTGTCCTAAAATCATGAAAAATAAAAAGGATACTTTGAAAATTTTACTTTTTCACTGTATCTATTTTTTTTAATTTCTCTATTGATAACTCACATCATTGCCAAGGATATCAAACCGATCAGAAAAGCGCGTCTGGAGACTCAGATGTTCATGGTGACGTTATATTTTTGTATGGCCAATCTATTTGTTTTAAATGAGTGCCATGCAGAAATTGCACTTTAGTTCAACTCAGCTCAGTACGGGTATTCTAATAATTATTTCAGTGTAGTTTGGTGTCAAGCTTATTTGATCATAATAAAATGAATTTTTAACAGATTTGTTTGAAAACATTGTATTTTGAGGTTGGATTTCTCAAAATATGGTAGGTAAAATGTTTTTACTTGTTTTTTTTTGTTTATATTTAAGAAAACGAGACCTACTGCACATATTTCATTAATATTTTTATTGTATTATTTAAGAATAAACAATTTTAACTTTCGATTAAAAAACCTTTTTAACATTGTGTTTTATTGATATTAATTTTTCTGTGATAATAGGCACTCATAATCTATTTGGTTGGAACCAGTATTCTATTCTACAATATGTAACAACAACATTAAATGGCTGATTCGAAGATGGTAACAATGCTAAATTTCAACGTTTATTTTCTAATCAATTTATGACGAGTTAGGGGGTTCATGAAGTTTGGAGTTTGGTTGGTTGGTGCAGTAAAGCGAACAAGTCATTTTTCGTTCCAAAGAAAAAATACAGAATGCTTGTTTACGGAATGTGGGCGGAATGTTTTTTTTTCTTGGTGAAAATATCGATATTGAATGGTAGACAAACATCACAAGCAGTTATCATATAGTTAGTTGTAGCATTGGGTTGTGATATGACGGGGGGGTGGTTTTAGGGACTTTGGGGGAACATGGGTGAAACTGATAACGGAGGAAAAGTTGAGTTTTTTTTTCATAGTAAAATTATAGTATGTAAAGAGAGAGAGTGAGAGAGAAAGATAAAAACACTAGCGTTCGTGAGTGGGGTTTGCGGAAGCCTTCTGTCCAAAATCGAACCAAAACCGTAATCAACGCAAAGAAATTATAACCTCTAAAAAGTACGTTCAAAATACGAACTGAAGAAACGAAGGAGCAGAACAAAGACGGTAACAGTGAAGCAGTGAAGCTTTTAGTCAAATACTGATTCAAGCAAGGCTTTCTTATATGTATTGGTGGAATTGGGGGATTGTTTGGGGGCAAATCTTTTTGTTTTCTAGGGGTGTTCAACATGCACGTCCGTTTTCGTGAACCAAATGGCACAATCGGGACGGCTGGACCGCGGAAGGGTCGGACAAGCGGAGACTTTGCTGTTCCGCGGAGGAACCGTGTGGAGATATTTTCATTCCGATTGTGGAGAACACAGCTTTTTATTGTGGAGAAACAGACAGAAGTGGCAGTTTGGTGTTAGAGCGAGATAGAAGGAGAAAGAGAGAGCGGTGAAGTGAACGTTACTTGAAAGTGTGACAGGCTGACTGCTCTAGGGTTGTGTGAGTTCCTCACACGCTACTTTGAAATCCGAAGGTCTACGGCATGCGAGCTCTACCGACAGTTAAAACAACGAAAAATTCCAACATGAACAAAAGAGAAATAACGGTGTACAGTGAGAGAGAGAGAGAGAAGAGAAGAGAAGAGAGAAGGAGGATCGCACAGGGCACGACGGCTGAGTGCGTTGCTAGAACTGGTTGCGTGCGCGTAGTGGAACGCAACCACTGATAGCGTTGCGTTCGGTGCCGTTGAGCCGCTTGCGGTTCGAGGTAAACAGAAAAGGATGCTTAGGAACCTGTATGGTTCAGAGGAAGAGGCTTTAAGCGGACCGGAAGATCCTCGGCTGAGAGAGGGTCTACGGCGGTCGAAGAAGGGAGAAGGTATTTAGCTGGAGAGAGTTTCAGGATAGACGAGAGCAACTGAAGGTAGACGGAAAGAAAGAAAGACATAAGTGAAGAAAGAAAGAGTAAACAAAGAAAGAGTTGGTGCACGAAAACAATTACCTGGTGATCGGCCGCAAACCCACTGCGTGCCAAAGCAACTGGGAAGGGACACACAATGGTGGTTATAATTGCGCGTACGAGATTAAATATATATATATATATAATATGTATGCATCGTAAGATTTTGAAAGTAAACGAATGCAGGAACGGGTGCGGTTGTTGCAAACAGTGGCATGACTTTACTTTACCTTTTACCTGTAACGACGCAGTGAACTTCACCTCGGCCGCTGGATTGCTGGCGACGCACGTGTAGTCGCCGGAGTGAGCCGCTGAGAGGGAGGGAATATTGAGGAGGGACGAGTACTGATCGAGAGTGGACACGTTGGCCCCGAGCAGAGAGGACAACGGCTCGCCGTCCTTGAGCCACTTGAGGGAGAGCGGCGCATCACCCTTGGACACGCCGCAAACCGTACGCGTTCGCATGCCCTCGGCCAGCCCGTCTTGAAAGGTAAAGGGCTCGATATTGGGAGGAACTGAGAGTCAGCTCGACACAAGGTTTCATTGTATGTTCCCGACATTTGGTTCCCACCGTGTTCAAACACAGTTGTGGCAGTAGTTGAGTAGTAGTAGTAGTAGTTTTGGTGGTAGAGGTGGTAGAAGTGTAGTAGAGTTCAACGGAAAGAGAAAAGAAAAAAAGAAAACACACGTGAGTGATGATTGACATTAGCACGATACGGTTACCATTGACGAGCAGCGCCTGGCTGTCCTCGGTTTCAGACGCGGAGTTGCGCACCACGCACGAGTAATTCCCGGTATGATCCGCCGACAGATTCTCAATCACCAGGATCGAGTTGTATTGATCGACCTGCGTTACTGACATGCGCTGGCTCGGGTCGATCGGGCGTCCGTCCTTCTTCCAGTTGATTGTCAACGGAATGTCGCCCTTGATCACCGAACACGTGATCGACGCCCGATCGCCGACGTTCAACGACAGGGTCGCCGAGTGAAACGGATTCAGCTTCGGCGGTACTGGAATTCAACAACGATCATTAGCGGAGCCGCAAGATCAGCACGCCTCACCAAAACCCTGACCACTGATCTTCCGGCTCAAAGCAAAAACCCAATCCCCAAAATAACCCCAAACGTCCTCCTCTTCCTTACCTATCACGGTCACCTCGCCGCTCCGTCGCGCACTGTGACCCTGCTTGTTCCGGGCCCAGCACGTGTACACGCCGGAATCGAGCGCCTTCTGCACCTCCTTGATCTCGAGCGTCCCGTCCGTCTGCACCTTCTGGCGCATGTCTTCCGGGAGCTCGCGCCCACCTCGCTCCCAGTGGATCTCCTCGATCGGGTAGCCGGCCACCGGACACTTGAGGTACAGCGTCTGCCCGGCCACGGCCGTCACCTTCGGGATCAACCGGATGTACGGGAGACCTGCGGATCGTTGGGTAGAGTTAGTGTTGGAAGTAGGGACCCGGAGTCGGAGTCGGCAAATACTCAATACTTTGTTCGGAAACTGAAGGCTCGGTATAGAAGTTGTCTTAAGGAGGTATTACACTATGACAAATAAACAAACAAACTCGCACTTTTATGCTGGTTGACGTTTCTGCAAACAAATGCAGGCAAACAAACAAAGCAAATAGTTTGTTTGTTTGTCATATTCTAATACCTCCTTTAGAAGTCAAAGCCGGAGAGGAATTGAAGCTAACTAGCAATTTCGGCCTTACCGTAGATATTTAGCCGGGCCGAGTGGGACGTTTTGCCGGCGCGGTTCTCCGCCACGCACGAGTACTCGCCGCCGTCCTCCACCATGACGTGGCTGATGTTGACGTGCGAGATGACGTCCCCGTGCACGGTGACGTACTGGCCGATCATGAACCTGGAAGAAGATCAAAATTGATTTTGTTTAAGTCTTTGCTTTTGATGGTTGAAGGTGTCAATAAAAGTTAAAAATTATTTTCTTTTAAAATGCTGGCAAACACTCAAAAAAATATTCACGTTGAAGTTACGTGAAAAGCTATGTGGTATTTTTCCACTAGAGTTTTCATGTAACTTCTAACCAGGTGGTCCTAGTAGAAACGGAATTTGTTTGGCCAGATCCTTTCAGGTTGGTTCTACTTAACTAAATTTCATTTTTTGTGTTTAACTATTTATCCCAAAGGGCCGATCTAGATTAAAGTCCTTGGAAAGGTCCCAAAGAGGCTCAACGTCAAGTCTCCCTTCCAAGTGTCTCGATTGCGAAATTGAAAATTTACTACACCATCACTAATTGATGTCATCTTGTACCAACTCGGATGTCCTAAGGGCCGAAGAAACAGGACGACGACGACCTAGTTGTCAATCCCTCCATCCCCCCCTCCCCCCAAACACTCAAACGCAAACAAGGACGAATCTCCCTGTTTTTATCACGCCGCAACATCATTACTGGCAGATTTGTGGCAAACTATTAGAAATTCTCTCAGTCATTGTCTGTGGTCTTGGCTGGGCCGGACCTGGTTCCCGTATCGGTCTCTTCCACCACACCTGACCGGGGCGCCACTACATGAAGATAAACGGACCGTCCCCTGGCATCACGTTGGGCATTTCCGAGCTTAAAACATTGATAGATAAATCCAGGAAGCTTCGTCTCCCCTGGGCAGTGGGCTTTCGCTTGACGAGTGATTCTCTGGGAAATAGGAATTGTTTTTTTGCTTGCTGAAAATTACAGTGTTCAGCTACTGTCAAACGCGTCTAAAAGAGCTGTGGTGAATATAAAATTTCCGTAGTGAGTTTTCCTCTATTCAAATTGACCGTTATTTTTCTGAGTGATGGATTTGAAATAGATTTGAGTAGTTTTATCTGTGGTGCACTGGTGATGGAGAAGCTTGGTATTTTTGCCTACAGATGTCTCTGCTTTCCTAATGTTTAAGGTTTATTGTAAGATTTGAACAGTTAGCTATCTTTTAATTAAGTTACCATGCCTTTACGGAAGATCAATAGAAACTGTTTGAAGTGTTTTTTCCTAATTTCTTCAAATATTCAATCGAATAAATCTACATATTTATTGAAATCGCTCATAATAACGAGGAAATTTCTAATTCTAATTCAGAAAAAATCATAGTTTCAAATTTTCCTAAAGAACTGCCCTCCTTCAATCCCAAGCCCAAGGAAGAAACAAAAGAGAGCACCTCCCGGGAAGAAGAAACCAAGGAGAGGGAGTGGGTTCGAGGCTTGGAGCCAGCGGACATGTTCGTTATTGCGTATATACACGCTTCAACGGAAGGAGAGAGCTCTTCCGGTCGAACGACGAGATCGGATGGCCATCAGGCTTTGGGCGCTTCGATCCGTTTTCAGTTGGCTTTTCATGGCAAACGGCAACTCGACCAAACAGGAGAGATGCAAAATGCCTACCTTTGGGGTGGGAAGAGAGGCGGGGGGGGGGGGAAGGGGGGGTTAGGACAATATGGCTTTATTAGCTATTTGTGGAGAGGTACGGTATTCCCCTGAATCGATGAAGAGAAGATACCGGGCAGTTGGATGTGCTTTCCGGATGATAGGGTGATTCAAAAGTAAATTTTCAAATTTGCAGAGTTTGAGATTGTTTTTAAAATTTAATTTATAATCAGCATAAATACCTGAAAGAATTCGCCGATCATCAAACTCTATGTCAATCCATCCAGTTATCTACAGATATTCCGAAGTAATTTTCCATCAAATTCTACAAAATCCAGCATTGACAATTTATACAAATTCCACTGAACAATATCAACACCACGGGCCATGATTTGTATTTTATTATAATTATAAACAAATTCAGATACCTATTCCAATGATGTATACAAAGTTGCTTCTGGGAGTCAGATTCAAAAAAATTTACAGCATCTGGAAAACAAAATTCTGAAAATTTTATTCAAACCAAAATACTACAGGCAGTGTTGCCAGATAGTCATACTTTGAGAAATATGAAATAATCTTCAAATGATACACAACTACGGTAATAACTTTAACCCAAATTGACAATATGAGGCCTAATAAAGTTCTTTTAATTCCACTTAAGGGTGCACAGCAACCAGGTATGTTGTTGTGTTCTATTCCAAAATTGTAAGGCGTCCAAATTTCCCGGGTTTTGAATTTCCCGGGAAACGGGAAAAATATTTTTGAAATCCCGGGAATTCCCGGGATCCCGGGAAATTTTTGAATCAGTCATAAAATCAATGTTTGTATTATATTTGTTGTGTTTTTCAAGCTTAAAATCATAGAATTAGCTCAATCATATTAATTAGTGATTATCTTCACTTCAATCTAAACAAGGACGACAATTTTTAAACAGCCTAAATGATATTAAAATATTTGTTATTTGTTGTGCTTTGGATTTTAAATGAACTACAATGTGATTCAAATTAAATAAAGTTGATTTAATATTTTTTTATATGACATGATCAGAAAAGCTTGAAAAATTTCTTTGAAAATATCTTTTAAAAAACAAAGAAACAAGAAATGAAATGACACAAGTCAACGTAAAATTTTAGATAAGTTTTGAATTTCATGTTTTATATAACAAAAGCTTTTGCAACAAGTGGCAAATCGAAGATTTTTTCACCACGAGTCGTATATATCTCGATTACTTTTTCAAAATATCCTATGTAAGAGATCATGGCGCATTGGTTGTTTTGAAAAAGTCATCTAGAAATACCAGAAGTGCTGGAAAAACAACATTTGTTGCAATCCCGAATTGAAACAAAAAAATTACTTATTGATACTAGAAAAGTTCAACTTTCACAAAAAAACTTTTGCAAAAAACATATTTTAATATTTATCTTTAAGTTACTACCGCCAACTAGGAAAAACAGGAATACAGTCTGAATAGGTAAGGAGATTTTAGAGCAATAAATTTAAAAATCAGTGTTCTGAGAATTTGTTTTGTTCTGTTCCTGTTTTAACCAAAGTCATTCAAAACATCATGCAAAAAAGGCTAAATAGCTGTATTAATACGTTTCATTTATCCTGATTTGCCCCACATCCCAGTGTTTGATGAAAAATAATTGATTTTGATTTTTTTCCAAATTTATTCAATCTTTTAAAAATATATAAAATCAAATAGGAAATATTTAAAGCGCTAGACATTTTGCAGATCGGTAAACTATTTTTTACAGTTTTCCCTAATACACCAATTTAATGCTGATATATGCCGAATACAAATTATTATGCTTTAAAATTATTATCGATTATAAGGTATTCAACTATTTATCTGTTTCCACAACTAAATCTGAATTTCCAGACCAAATTTCTTTTTTTATTTCGGGAATTCCCGGGACAAATTATACAAAATCCCGGTTATGGAAAATCCCGGGAATTTTGTCCCGGGATTTCCCGGGATGGACGCACTACAAAATTGACAAATTTACGGCCCAATCCTGCAAAAACCTGATTGTCAAAAATAGTCAAACTTCGTCGTAAATTATTTAATAGACAGTACTTTAGGGGATGTACATAACATTTTATCGACATTTCCCGTAGTTTAGAAGATACTAAAATCTTCAAATAATAAAAATCTTGGTGTACAAAACTTTGGCTGAAGTGCACCGTTAAGTAACAATAACATACGGAAGTATTGATAGATATTCAAACGATACGTCTTATCAGAATGGTTTTTCAAAAACTTTCCAACCATGTACAGAATGTTGGTTTTGGACTTAAAGGTTCTATAAATCTCAATTAATCCACCATATCATAGAACAGTGTTGCCAGTTCTTCAGTCATTACAATTGATCTTTTATACAGATATACCAAACGAGTTCTGAACATAATTGTTAGCCAAATACGCCTTTTTTACCTTGATAAGTGCTATAAATTCCACTAAATTCAAGATAACATTGGGCAGTGTTGCCAGATTTTTTAAAAATTGCTTTTTATCAGAAAAGTTAAAAAATAAATATATCAAAAAAATGCACAAAATGTTAATCCCGGAAGTAATTTTCAAAAAACTTTAAAACTCAAACTGTCAGGACAGTGTTGCTAGATAAGTTAACTTAAATTTCACTTCAGTGCTCATAACATTTGACTGTTAGGCAAGATATCTAATACCACCTCTCATAAACAAAATGTATTTCGTTAAATATAACTTTTTTCATAAAATATTTTTCATTACAAATGAATACTTTGAAAATAATAGTAAGTGTATCTAATTAAAGAAACACGACAGAAAGAATAAAAAAATGCATTTCTAAATCTTTTAAAAATTTAAAAAGTTCAGCTTGCTTCACTCTAATGAAATCCAGTAATCCAGCAGAAGGATTAGAGAAAAAAAAAACACGAGGTGACGCAATGAGATTAGTGCCAGGAATAGAACACCAAGATTAAATTGTGTCACCCTGGCCGGACTATCTCGGTGGACTGGTCCATGTGGATGCTGGCTGCTGCTATCGTAGCTACGAGAGCAGCACATAATGAATGGAATTTCCGCCGAAAGTGGAGAGGCTTGGTCACATCAACTATTTATCGCTGTCGAGGCGTCGAGCTTTTGCGAGAGACTGATGGGGCCAATGAATAAAATGGTATCATTAATTCAACCGGAGACCTTATTTGAAATGCATTGCGTATCGATTTTGTATCGGGATGGTAAGACTTTGTTAATTCTACAAAATAACAATTTCCAAGCAAAATTCGCTCAAAAGTTAGCACTTCCACCCTTTCCCAGAATGAACGACAACTTTCCGAAACAGTTTAAAAGGAAATTACCACAAAACTGCTTTTATTTGAATTCATTTAGCCTAGACACACTCGCACACACACACCCACACACCTTCCCCTTTCTGTCATCCGGTTAAATTCCGGGCGGTCCCCCTCGCAATAATCTTGCAAAGTTAATTCACACTGACTGGGGTCGGGTAAAGTTTTCCCTTTTGCCTGCCCAGAACACACATACATTTCCTGGGAACTTTGACTTTGACTCGGCAAAGCTTGTTATCCGGACTAACTTTCACCTTGTCAGCTAGACACATCCCTGGTGAATCTGGGATCTGGGAACAATCTTCGAGAAAAGGGTCGCCGGACGTTTTAAGTTATCTCTGTAAATTGTTATTACCAAACCTTGTGTAGCAATTGCAGAACATTCGATGACACAACAAAAATGCAATACAAAATTAAAGCGGCCAGCCCCACTGTGTTATGTTTACCGCAGAGAAGATTTTGTGAACGGGTCACATTTCACAGAATCTACAGGGGAGGATCGATGCGTGGACATACCGTACCAAACGCTTCAAAGCCTAATTTCCAAAATATGAAAACAAACATTATTAAAAAATGCATTAAACAAACATTTCCCCAGAGATTTGCCCTAATATGAAAGAAAGGACCGACCCAAATATTGCGTTTGCAGATTGTTGGTATGTTTCTTGCCAAGTTTTCCAAATAAACTTGGAAGGTAATCTCTGCACACATACAAAAACAGTTAACTCCTCATCTCGAAACGCTCACACATGAGACGACGATTTCCTCAAGTGGCATCAGCTCTCTCGAGCGTTCGACAAAGTTTTAACTAATTTAAATTTTCGAGAGTAGTGCCGCTGAACTTTGAATCTTGTCGCCACTACACTCAAGAGCGAAAGAGATGAAACAGTTCTTGGGAAAGGGGTTTTGCAACAGCTTTGGCGCAAGTTTTCGCCGGGAGCCCCCGACAAATCCAATTATAAGGACAGCAGATTAAACTTTAATATTTCATTCGACACGGTCGGTCGGTCGACGGGGTGTTGGATTCTCATATATTTGTGAATTCTTGATGTGATTCTCGGGTTGCCTTGGGTTCGTTTGGGAATGACCTTCGGAGCACATATGGCCACACCGGGTTGGGAGGGATCGTTTGGGGTTCAGTAAACTGTTCCTCGTAAAAGTTTTAGGGTAACTGAGTTGACTGAACCGCAGACAAGTTATGTGTGTGTGTGTGTGTGGTCCAATCCAATACCCGCTATCCGGTAGCGAAATTATGGGAAAGTATAATTTGTATCAGACTGTGTACATGCCGAATGCTGATACAGCTTATCTCAGTCCCGGGTATTAGGTGGTGATAGCCCTCGCGCTGCTTCCAACGACCCATTTCAGAATGACAGAGCTCCTTGCGGTCCAATTCCGAGGTCGCTGGGCATTGTTCGGCCCCGCCTAAACATAGAAGCAAGCATCTGAAGAAAACTCGATCTATATTTAGACTTCCAATCCCCTCAGGCAAATCAGGGATCAGCGCGTATTTAATAATATAAGAGCGTATTTAATAAGAAGAGATAACATGTTTCAACACTACGGATCAATTCACTGCTAGAGTGTAAACCTTCTGATGGCCGACTGCTTAGCAGTCCCAAACCACCACCAATCCAAAGGTGTGAGTTCGAATCCCACCTGATTCATTTTAGTTTTTATTCATATTCAAAGTCCTGATTCCAAATTTCAAAGGTACCGACCGGGATTTGATCCCTGAACCTTCTGCTTGGGAGAGAGAAGCCGTAACCATTAAGCCACGGAGCCGGTTGAATGGGACGTGGTTCTCTGTATGGCTTTTTGCGAGATGAGAGCAGAGGACAACAATCATCTCAACGTTTCCACTTTACCCGGGATAACGACCGGCAGTTCCAGTTCACGATGATTTCCCTTCATATGTTAAAAACCACTTATGATTTTGGCACATATTCCGTTTGTCAACGTTTCCTGTCATTACTGGCGGGAAAAATCTACGTGGAATCAGCTGTGCAGACCTCATGTGTGACAGGAATGCAGGTTGAGCGACTCCTACGGGCGACTGAACCGCAGACAAGTTATTCTATCAAATGATTATGGAATTTATATGGAAAAAAAATCTCTCCACGAACCCCAAAAACCACTAATGCTGTAAAATTTCAAAAATCCACAGCAATGAAACATCAACATTCCAGCAAAGGGGTGAAATTTCTCACCCCTTCCTCCCAGGAGTTGGTGGTTGGGTTGCGTATAATTAAGTTTCGAAAGCCACAGTCGGAAAAACAGCTTTCGACACCTCCGCTCCGTCGCTCATAAAGCGAGCTTCACCCACATAACCTCATCCACTCCGTCGGGGGGACAATCAACGTGTTGGCTTTAGGTAACCTCCGTGGAACTACCCACACTCCACTCTGGGAGTCTCAAACCACCAGTAGTATGCTCATATTGAAATTCTGAGTAGAATTTGACAGGGAGGTGAAAAGATTGATTTTTAATTGTGTTTTTTCTTTTTTTAACTTTGTAAAGTTACAAATGAAAAAAAATCTCTAATTTTTCATGATATCATCTTCACTATGCAAACAACAATCTTTAAAAAACTAGCCAAAATAATGTCATATTTAATCAAACCACAAAAATTTGAAAAATAAATCAAAAAAATGTCAATATTTCCATAATTTCTCATATTTATCATATGATTATATCAAGAGATTTTGGCCACACTTGTTGTTACAGCAGGAATTGTGCATGTCTTCTACAATTAATCGTTTTTTTATTTAAATAGAACTGTTGACAGTTAAACTTCAATCAATGCAATCAAACGAAAATGATTCAAATCACATTTTAAATTATTATTGTGTTTTTAGTTATTTTATAATAATTAAAATAATTTTAAGAAAATACGATTTATGGGTAGTACGGCAAATGGCACGTTGGCGTTTTTAGAGTAATTGTATACTGCCGTTCTACGCATAATTGTCCCATGTTCAAAAAAGTGCACCTGAGAAAAACGCGATTGAAATTTTTAGACCTTTTTTGTGTTTCTACGCATAATTGTCCCGTGGGTCCCTATTCACCCCATAAGTCCCTAATCATCCCAGCTAGCAGTTTATCACTCTTATTTTTAATCCTCTTGCAGGTAAACAGGTAAACAAGACACAATACTTAGTAAAATTGATGATTTCGCGAAAGAAAATACTTGGTGGGACAATTATGCGTAGAAGTACAACGATGGGACAAACAGACTTGGTGTTGTTTTCAATGAGTTTCCGAACAAAGTACTAAATTTTATGTGGGTAATTCTCTACCAACTCACACGAAATCGGGAAAAGTTGCCCCTCTTCGATTTGCGTGAAACTTTGTCCTAAGGGGTAACTTTTGTCCCTGATCACGAATCCGAGGTCCGTTTTTTGATATCTCGTGACGGAGGGGCGGTACGACCCCTTCCATTTTGAACATGCGAAAAAGAGGTGTTTTTCAATAATTTGCAGCCTGAAACGGTGATGAGATAGAAATTTGGTGTCAAAGGGACTTTTATGTAAAATTAGACGCCCGATTTGATGGCGTACTCAGAATTCCGAAAAACGTATTTTCATCGAAAAACACTAAAAAGTTTTAAAAATTCTCCCATTTTCCGTTACTCGACTGTAAAATTTTGGAACATGTCATTTTATGGGAAATTTCATGTACTTTTCGAATCTACATTGTCCCAGAAGGGTCATTTTTTCATTTAGAACAAAATTTTCATTTTAAAATTTCGTGTTTTTTCTAACTTTGCAGGGTTATTTTTTAGAGTGTAACAATGTTCTACAAAGTTGTAGAGCAGACAATTACAAAAATGTTGATATATAGACATAAGGGGTTTGCTTATAAACATCACAAGTTATCGCGATTTTACGAAAAAAAGTTTTGAAAAAGTTACTTTTTGCGTTTCTCTTTGTTTCGTCGTCCGTGTCTGTCGCGGGTGACCATGAACGGCCATGATCGATGACGACCAACTTTTTCAAAACTTTTTTTCGTAAAATCGCGATAACTCGTGATGTTTATAAGCAAACCCCTTATGTCTATATATCAACATTTTTGTAATTGTCTGCTCTACAACTTTGTAGAACATTGTTACACTCTAAAAAATAACCCTGCAAAGTTAGAAAAAACACGAAATTTTAAAATGAAAATTTTGTTCTAAATGAAAAATGACCCTTCTGGGACAATGTAGATTCGAAAAGTACATGAAATTTCCCATAAAATGACATGTTCCAAAATTTTTTACAGTCGAGTAACGGAAAATGGGAGAATTTTTAAAACTTTTTTAGTGTTTTTTTCGATGAAAATACGTTTTTCGGAATTCTGAGTACGCCATCAAATCGGGCGTCTAATTTTACATAAAAGTCCCTTTGACACCAAATTTCTATCTCATCACCGTTTCAGGCTGCAAATTATTGAAAACACTTTTTCGCATGTTCAAAATGGAAGGGTCGTACCGCCCTCCGTCACGAGATATCAAAAAACGGACCTCGGATTCGTGATCAGGGACAAAAGTTACCCCTTAGGACAAAGTTTCACGCAAATCGAAGAGGGGTCGGGGCAACTGCTGTGTGAGTTGGCGGAGAATTACCCATGTGTTTTTCGGAAAGTACACGTCAAAATAAACCTAAAAATGAATCTTCAGATTTTCCGGAATTGGTTCCAGAGTGGCCAAAGTTGTCGTAAGAACCTTCCTTGGACTTATACGAACCCAACGCAACAAAGATCACCTCGATCTGACGCTCCGTGCTGAACTGATTCGCGTTCGAACAAAACCGTCGAAATTTTTTATGTATATAGATTGAAGTTATGTGTAAATATATATAGTCAATTCCTTTTTTTTGCACCTGAGAAATTGTATGCTTATTTATTGTAAATCTTGAAATAAAGTCCTATTGATCAAATCTTATATAATTGTTTATTACGTTATAAGGTCAATACAAACTTTGTATAATGTTTTGTTGGACTCGTCATCATAATTTTCTTAAAATTAGTGAATACAAAACATAAAGCTGAAAACTTAAATTTTCATTCAAAACAAAAAAAAACTGGTACAATCGATTTTAAACTATCAGGAATACATTTTAAAACTTTTGTTTTTAATTTTTTGATCAAATATGATACTTAGCGGGTTTTTATTGGAATTGAATTTTGGGACCAGAATTCAGAAAAAAATACGTCTAACTTTTGGAAAAAATACATTCTTAAGTATTTAGTATATTTTTAACAGTAACATATTGACCAAAGAAACAATATTTTAACTTGCGAACCATTTTGGAAATTGCAAGTTAATTTACGCAGATGACCTCAAGTTATTCACAACCATCGAGAGCCTTGCTGATTGTTACGTTCTCCAATCGCACATTGATGCCTTCGCTGAATGGTGTCGCCTTAATCGCATGACATTAAGCATCGAAAAGTGCATGGTCATCTCATTCCATCGCAAAACGAAACGGCACGTTTTCACATTCGACTACACACTCCTCAACCAGCCCATACAGCGAGTCGATTGCGTGAAGGATTTAGGAGCCTTGCTCGATTTTAACTTGACATTTCGCCAGCAGCAAGCATCATCTACCCGTGAGTTCGACGATCCCGCTTGCCTTCGTACTCTGTATTATGCTCTCGTACGATCCCATCTGGAAACCTCCTGTATTATCTGGGCACCTTACCATCAGAACTGGATCGACAGGATCGAACGTATTCAGCGAAAGTTCGTCTGATTTGCTGCTAGAAACTTTAACTGGCGTGACCCTTCAAATCTTCCCCCGTATGAACACAGATGCGAGCTGCTGGGGTTGATGACGCTCGAGAACAGACGGAAGCTGTCGAAAGCCATGTTTGCTGCCAAGCTGCTCACGGGTGAACTGGACTGTCCTAACCTTCTCGAACAACTAGGCGCCGCAGTTCAAGCTAGATCTCTTCGTACTCGCAGCGGATTTTTGCATCGTACGTTCAGCACTACCGAGTACATGCGACACTCGCCTTTCCGTTCGATGTGTTCGATATTCAACGATTTCTTCGACTTGTTCGAGTTTGGAGAATCAACTACATCATTTCGAACTAAACTAACATCGAGACTAAGCATCAGGGGACGACGTGACAACGCCGGGGAGAATGAACGTCCTCGTCGATCTACCAGGTGATTACCGTTCCTTAAGTTATGCTCTACATTCAGTATTCTACCGGACCTTTTTTTTGTAGGTGGTGATGATCGTGCATTCGTCGTTTAGCGTTTTCTGTTTAGTGTTTACATGCTGTTTTTTTATGACTTGACCATTTTGTACTATATTGTAAAGCGAACAAACAACAACAAAACTTCATTAAGACCATGTGGTCGGATGATTTTAATAAATAAATAAATTCAATATATATTTATATTTAATATCGCGAGCCGCCCGTGAAACACCAATTAAATATTCGGAAACTTGTAATACTAAACATACTTTTGCACAATAGTAACTAAATGTGTTCCAGTCTTCAAGTGTTAACTAAATATACATCTATATATTAATCCCTTCCAGTAAATTTCCTTATAAGGTTAAACATAAGGGTAATTCTCCGCCAACTCACACAGCAGTTGCCCCGACCCTTCTTCGATTTGCATGAAACTTTGTCGTAAGGGGTAACTTTTGTCCCTGATCACGAATCCGAGGTCCATTTTTGATATCTTATGTTGGAGGGGCGGTACGACCTCTTTCATTTTTGAACATGTGAAAAAAGAGGTTTTTTTCAATAATTTGCAGCCTGAAACGATGATGAGATAGAAATTCGGTGTCAAAGGGACTTTTATGTAAAATAAGACGCTCGATTTGATGGCGTACTCAGAATTCCGAAAAAACGTATTTTTCATCGAAAAAAAAACACTAAAAAAGTTTTAAAAATTCTCCATCCCCGTTACTCGACTGCAAAAATTTTTGGAACATGTAGTTTTATGGGAAATTTAATGTACTTTTCGAATCTTCATTGACCCAGAAGGGTCATTTTTTCATTTAAAACAAAAATTTTCATTTTAAAATTTCGTGTTTTTTCTAACTTAGCAGGGTTATTTTTAAAAAAATTAAAAACATTCTTGCGCAAACGTAAATTTTCATTCAATTCGATGCTTGCTAGGTAGTAGAGACTCAAGAAAGATTAATTTTAATTTTTGTAATGATGTTTATCTCCTTATTTTTTATTTTATGAAAATAATTTTCTTAAAAATGAAGTACCCTCGTGATTATCGATAAAAAATTTTATACATCCCCTAAAGTGCAGTCTACAAAACAATAAACAATAATGTTTGACTTCTTTTAAAATCAGAATGTTGCAGAATTGGGTCCGTAATTTTGACAATTTTATAACAAAAAGTCATCAACTACCTTGGTTGCTGTACCCTTAATCTTTAAGAATTTCAAGAATTTAAAAAAATGATCATATAAATTAAAAACAATAACTAATCTCCCATCACTGGTCAATCGTTGCGTTACGCTAACTACGCCGACATAACCTCAAAAAAAAGGATGGGAGGGGCCAGGTGCTGAAATACCTGACCGGAAGCCGCAACGGAGGGGGGATGAAAAGTTGTGAGTGTTTGCCTGCGAGCGCAAATCTGACAGCGGGGGCTTCACCCACACATTACAACGAGGCACCTCAGTCTCAGTGTTGAGTCCCTTTCTGAATGAGGCAGGTAGGTGCGAAAAAAAAGCAGACGAACTTTCGCTGAATACGTTCGATCCTGTCGATCCAGTTCTGATGGTAAGGTGCCCAGATAATACAGGAGGTTTCCAGATGGGATCGTACGAGAGCATAATACAGAGTACGAAGGCAAGCGGGATCGTCTAACTCACGGGTAGCTCGGAACATGAAGCCGAGTTGGCGATTAACCTTTTCGATGACTGATGCTTGCTGCTGGCGAAATGTCAAGTTAAAATCGAGCAAGGCTCCTAAATCCTTCACGCAATCGACTCGCTGTATGGGCTGGTTGAGGGGTTTTTGCACACGGAAACCACATTGTTTTTACAAGGGAAAAAGGAGGGAAGGGGTTTGCTTTTCACACTTCGCTTAGCCCCTGCGAGCCAGTCAGTCAAATTTAATAAGACGTTAAAATTGTCGGAATTAATGGGAAAAGCTCACCGGAGGAGTTTGTGTTTGTGGTTTAGGGTTTTGGGTCCATCAACAACGGATGCTCTCTGGATCGGCTCTCTGGCAGAGCTTTTCGAGGGAAAAGTTTGTCTTTTGAAAAGATAGATTTGTTAGCTGAGCGAAATGAAACTAAACTTTGTCACTAAGCTCTCGCACGATGAAAATAGTGGTCATTTGAAGTTGATGTGTGGTTTTGACGAAAGTAATAGTTTTAATGGATTTGCCTGCTGGTTGCAAACTTTTGATTCCAATGTTAATATTATTTTTGCAACTATCTGACTGTAACGAAAATCTAAAAAATCTTTTAAACACTGAATCTCCATCATTCTTGTGCTGTGCTATAAAACAAATAAAACTCATTGGTCAAAATGAAAATTAATCTTTGGTCTGCCTTTTACACACCCTTCCGGGCAGCGGATTTGGTCCCTACATACAAAGTTTCCAATAAGTTACCATCACGTTCTTTCACCCCACATGTCGGGAAAATCTTTCCAACGCACACACACACATACACGTCCGAAAGCTGTCGGATGTTGGGCGGTGATTAATTAGTTTCTCAATACCCTAGTACTTTCACACCCTGGCCCGAAGCCACACCCAGCTCGAGATCCGGATGGATATTAGAATTCTGCCATAGAAGCGGAAACTTTGCCCGTTGCTGTTGATGGCTCGACCCGGCGTAGATTGATTTCATGGTGGCAGCGGCATCGGAATTTAACACTGTGGGTTATTTTCAAGTGGTTTGGAAAAAAATTTAAACGTCAAGTTATCAAAAACATTAGACGAATCAGCTTAAAATGGTTATGATTAAAATTGCCAATATAAAAAGTGCGCCTGGAGACTTTCTCGATTAACAATATCATAAATTCTTGAAAAAAACAAAAAAAATGTTATAAAATATTTAAAAAAACAAATATTTGAATAATCTTAAATTAAACATTTTTGAATATCTCATGTTAAGAAATTTCATAATATAAATATTCAAAATATCAATCAATCAATTTATTTAAATATAAAAAATAAGAAATTAAAAAAATGCATTCAAAACATTAAAAATTCAGGGATTCAATAATCTTAAAAATTAAAAATTATTAATTTTAAAAATGCTTAAGGCCGTTGCAAATATTTTTCAAAGTTTATGTCGCCCCCCCTTCAAAATCGGTTCGAGAAATCAGGGGGCAAAAAAAATATTTTTTCAAGAAACTTCAACATTTCAAAGGAAATAGAAGTCTTACCAACTGAAAACAATAAGAAATGTATTTTCCTGCATTCAAAATCATATTTAGCATGTCTGGGATCGATCAAAAATATTTTCAATTTTTGTGAAAATCCAATGTACAGCACCGCAAAAAGTTTTTTTTCGGCGAAAAACAAAATCTCTTCGATAGGTACTTGCAAATTTTGAACACTAATGATTGCAAAACAACTGGGCAGGTGTAAAATGCATTTTAAAACACGTTTTTCATTCAAATATTGAGACCATGGCTTGTAATTTCAATTTTTATTTTTTTATTTTTTTGCCCCCACCTCAACTCCGACCATAGTCAAGGGACATAAACTTCAAAAAATATTTGCAACGGACTAACTCAAAAATAAAAAAAAAATACTTAAGGAAAAATAAAAAGCACAAAAATAAAACATATTAAAAAACTGAAATTGCACAAATTTAAAAAAAAGCATTCAGACATTATGAATTTCCAAAATTTTAAAATCTAACGATTTGGAAATTAAAAAATTATCAAGACTTAATTCTTAAACAACAAAGATAAAATAATGAAAAAGTTAAAAAATTAAAAGATTCTCAAAATTAACACAGTTTAATAAAAAAATTGGAAGATGTTTTTATTATTATGAAATTAATTTAAAATAAATAATATTAAAAGAGTTTAATTTTTTAAATCCAAGTGTTTTTATTTAAATTTAAGTATTTAGAAAAATGCAGAAATAAGAAAACAGAAAGCTTCTCAATCTCAATTTCAAAACCTTGAAATAAAATATTTGAAAAACATTTCTATCCAAAAACTTAAAAAGAATTTTAAAATCAGATTTGAACGTAGATCGGAAGAAACTAAAAACTACATTTAAAAAAACGCTCAAGAAGTGGAATGGGTCAATAATAATTTTATTTTCTGGCAAAAAATAATCCAAAATTCAAAAATCATAAATTAAAACCTTTTTTTTTGTTGCAATTTTTCTATAATTGTAGAAAAAAAATGTTCTGAAATCCTGAATATCAAAAATTTCAAATATTCAAAATAAAACAAATAATCAAAAGAAACTTTAAATTTCAAAAATTAAAAATTGTGAGGAATCAATTTTTTTATAATTTTGTTACTTAAAAACGAAAAGTTTGATAATTAAGGAAATAAAAAAAATATGCTGGCAAACACAATGTTTCAAACATAAAACAAACAAAATATAGAACATTTCAAAATGCAGAAATTCTTCAAAATAAGGATTTAGACATTTCAAAATTCTAACTTTGAAATGTCTCAATCCTTATTTTTAGAAAATTCTTCATTTTTTAATTTGTCTATTTTTTTAAAATATATACATTTTTCAAACTTTTCATTTTTGAATTAATTTGATAAACAAAAAATTTAAAAAAAATCTTTACATTTTTAATTTCTTAAATTTTATGTTTCTTTGTTTGAGAATTTTTTAATTTTTGAAATTTTTGAAATTTTTGAAATTCTGGATTTCAGAACATATTTTTTTTTTATTTCTACAAGTATAGAATATTTATACTTTAAACTTAAAAAAAAGGTTTTTCATTTATGATTTTTTTAATTTTGATAATTTTTTTACACTCTATCTAAATTATTGTAAAGTAAAAAAGTTGAATTTACGCCTTGCAACTTACAACATTAAACAACATTTTGCTATTTGAGAGAAAATTATAATCAGCAGAGCCTAGACAGTAGAATAGCAATATCGATTTTTTGATATTTCCTAGCACTTTGACAATTTTTGTGGCAACGTCACTTTTTTTAAAACGATTTTGAATAAACATAAAATTGAGACTTGGTTTCTCTCTAATAAGCCAATTTCTTGTAAGAAAGAGTACGCTTATAAAGAGCAAAACTTTATTAGATTTCGTTGAGAGATGATTTTTCCTGAAAAATAAAATGAAATAATGATTCATAGCATGAATTTAATTTGTGTCTTAATAATCAAGTTTTCTTACACACTGTGCATTGCTGGTGTGGATACAATTTTGACCAACTCTAAGGATCGAAACTTTAATTAATGACAGTCGGAAGGGTTGCTTGGCTGAGGTTGGAGGAAGTCGGAATTAAGCTGGAGCTTTTGTGTCAAATCGCGAAGCCTCACTCCACCCACTATCGATGGGTAACTTACTGGCGTAGAAGTAAGGAGTGTGGGAGTATCGTAAAATACTTTTTTGCGGGGTGTCAGCTCCAACCCTGGTCTTTACCCCGTCCAATTGATCAATCACTTTCACACTTGATAAAACCCCAAAGTTGTCAGGCTTTAAATCGTTCACGGGGGAGGTTGTAGGGTTAAGCGAAGGAGATCTTTCGCCCCTCTCAGTTGATAACGAGGCCATAAAGTTCTTCAACCCCGCCGTCGTCTTCTCGGAGATTTGCCCTACTGGCTGGGTGTCCGTGTTGTGTCAAGTGTCGGTTTTATATTATCAATCCATCAGCTATCAAATTTTCACCGCCTCTCCACCCTCTTTGAAACATCAAGCCCTCGAGAAGTGCACCAAAGTGTCACGTCACGTGGGGCCGGTGCGTGGCGCTTCAGGCTGCTGCATGTGACACTTTCCCTGGAAATCAGTTTGATCTGATTGGCCATCGATCAAAATTGCAATCAGAGCGGTGGTTTATGGCTAAAAGGGAAAGGGCGGCGAGCGATTCAATTACACTGAGCGGTTAGGGTGGCGCGATCTGGTCGGTGCAAATCAATTGCGGATGCACTTTAAGTGATAATCAGAACGTAATTTCCGAGTCAATTATTGCTTTTGTGGGAATTGAACAAAAAATGGTTTCATTTTATTATGCAATTTAACAGTAATTCCGGAATCAAATTATTGTTTCGATTTTTTTTTCATAATTTGCACCTTATTTTAGCGTTTTGGATTCATGCTTGTTTATTAGTTTGTCTATCAATTCGTCGTTGTCGTGTTATCTTGTATCACAATGCCTCACCTTTTGACCTTCACAGATCCCCACAATTCGATTTCAATCCTGAGATATTCAATAAAACTCGGCAAAAAGCGTGCATTGTTGTCTCTCTTCATATGGAAAGAAGTCTTGTCGTGCAATTTTGACACACCCCGAAAGTTGCTGTAAGTCCGACAACTGACCAAAGGGATTTCAGGTCAGAACGCGTTTGACACACATACTTGCCCAACAACCGTAAACATTTGTAAGTATAACTTGGGACTCCGGCAATTAAATTCAACCAAACTTCATGACAATGACAAGTTTTGCCAATTTTTAATAAACTGATGTTTTAAATCATATCAGGGTATCGATACAAAACGTACAAATTCTCTACGATATTGGTTTTTTTCTTTCATTTAAATTTTAGTATTTTTTAATCCGGCTGAAACTTTTGTGGTACCTTCGGCATGCCGTAAGAAGCCATTTTGCATCATTAGTTTGCCCAAATAATTTTCCATACAAATTTGGAAGAAATTTTTTGATCGATTTGGTGTCTTCAGCAAAGTTGTAGGTATAGATAAGGACTACACTGAAAAAAAAAAAAATACACAGCAGAGCAATTCTCTACGAAATCTGTCTTCGGTATGCCCAAAGAAGCCATTTAGCATCATTAGTTTGTCCATATTATTTTCCATACAAATTTGGCAGCTGTCCATACAAAAACGATGTATGAAAATTAAAAAATCTGTATCTTTTGAAGGAATTTTTTGATCGATTTGGTGTCCTGGGCAAAGCTGTAGGTATGGATTTGGACTACATTGAAAAAAAAAAAATGATACACGTTAAAAAAATCTTGGTGATTTTTTATTTAACTTTTTGTCACTAGCACTTGATTTGCAAAAGAAACACTATTTTTAAGTTTTTTCATTTTTTGATATGTTTTAGAGGACATCAAATGCCAACTTTTCCGATTGTATGGAAAATTCTTTGGACAAACTAATGAAGCAAAATGGCTTCTTTGGGCACACCGAAGGCATCAAAAAAGTTTCAGTCGGATTAAAAAATACAAAAAAAAAATGAATAACCGAAATCTGAGAGAACTGCTCAGCAACTAATGGTTCGATTTTCAATGTTAAAATATGAAACATTCGTGAAATTTTCCGATCTTTTCGAAAACAATATTTTCAAAACATTCAAAAGGGCGTAATATTTTAAAATGTTAGTTTTGATTAAAAAAATTAAAATACTAATATTAATATTAAACGGAACATGGTGATGATTTGGAAATTTGGTGTCAAAGGGAACTTTTATGTATATATGTATATAGGTCGTTAGATTTGGTGACGTACACAGAATTTCGAAAATATGTTATTTTCATCGAAAAAAAAAAATTGTCAAGAATTCTGCCATTTTTCTTAACTTAACTGTTTATTTTTTTTTTTGCAAAAATGTCATTTAATGGAAAATGTAAAGTTCTTTTCAAATCTGCAATAACCCAAACTAGATTTATAAAAAAAACTCACCGTCCGTTCGTGGGCAGCGGAAATCCGTCCAGCGTCCAGGCGATCTGTGGCGTCGGATTACCCTGGGCCGAACACTTGAGTGACACGGCCGGCCCCGGCTGCAGGGTCTGCTCGATAAAGCTGTACACCAGGGATGGCGGGGCGTCTGAAAAAGGGATAAACGGGAAAAGAAGCGAAATGGTGAACCTCAGAATAAACATAGACATAATAACACACACAGAAAGTCCACAGACCGCAAAATGCCGGAAATGGTACAATAGGGTGGTGCACTTTGATGAAGATCAAAATTTTGAAAACATGTCGTTGGTTGAAAATTCAATTGCTTCTTTGAAAATTAATATTTTTTTCATAAAAGCAAAAGAATGATGATCCTTCCTAATCACCACCGACCTAGGAGTTCGTGCAGACTTTCCGGACCGCAGCCATTTCCAGCACCGTAAAGCCGCCCGGAAGGGGATGCCAGCGCGGAACCCAAGAACAGCGATTTACGAGAGAACTGGCTGATAATTAATTTGTAGTTGAGTAATTTTGCTCCGTGAAGCTGTTTCCGAGTGGAAAATTTTTCTAGATTTTTTTACTCGGTCCCTCTTTTTAGTTTGCGGGAGGGGGTTTTGGGATTGTGGTTTCGACTGGGAGCTGCCGAGGTGCCGCTAATGCCCTTTTATATGCTCTTCGACCGAAAAATTATCATCATTAAGATGCTACCAGCACCGGGCGTGAATTAGGGTTTCGGGTTGAGGTCGAGGAACGAAATTTGAAATTTTATATAAACACGTTATTATATTGCCCTTGGTGGTTTCCCTGCGAAATGGGGGAAGGCTCGGAAAATTATGTGACTTTGCGGTGTAATTTTGGGGTTCTTTATTCTTTCGGGGATTATCTCAGGGTTTTTTTCGCTCTCTTAATCTAGGTGGACTTTAATTGCCACTGGAATTTAACTATCCTATTCGAATTTTGATATCTTGAGTACCAAGCAGCAAACTGTATTCTACCTTTGTCTAATTTTTTTTAAATGCCTGGACATTCGCAAATTATTTTTAAAAAACTTTCTCAAAAATTGTAAATTGTTTGGATAAACTGTAAAAAAATCCGTTTTTTATGGAAAGCAACAGGGTATTCGCTACAGAGAAGTTACCTTAGAATTTCAAAATATACGAAAAAAATACGAACCGTTACGGTGCAGAATAGAATCGACAGTTTTCCCTTGGTAGTCTAGGTGTTGCGGACCATTTCAGAATCTCATTACCCGTTTAATAACCGAAGGCGCTTTATGGTTAATTAAGTTGGATGTTGTTGTTTATTTAAATTGGATTTCATTAAAATTAGATAAATAAACAAAACCAAAACTAAGGGGATGTTTGCTTTCGGGGAACTTTTAGGGAGCTTTCTGACGGCCTGACTCCAACTTTTGTATTTGTATTTGTGTGGTGGCGTTTAGCCAGGATAAACGAGGCCACCAACTGGGGAAAGGACAAGAAAACGATTAGTACACACTCCTGTGTGTGGGTTTTTTTTTAAAATATTTGTCTGGCTGTGTTTCAGGGATTATGCAGTGCACAAACACACGTAAACACAAACAGGGCCAAATTGGCTTTCCCTGGCCTGAGGATCGAGAAGGAGGTGTTGCTCGAGGTTGGATCCCATCCGAGAAGAGGGGGGGTGGAGAAAATGATAAAATCTCAATCGACTCTCGAATGGGGTCTGTGAGGGAAATGGCTGGCGGTGGGCCAAGCGAACCGTATTGACCCTATTTTGTGCATCGTTTTTTTTCTCTCTGGATGGTACTAATTCGGAATGGCAGGCGGCCCAGAAACCATTTAGTTTGGGCAGAGCGGGGCCAATTAGTTTTGTTTTGAAATTGTCGGTTGGAAGGTAATTAGGATTACTGATAAGGATAGCAGTGTGATTGCATAATTATGCCACGAGAAGTAGGATTAAGATTTAATCTTGCTCCCTCTAGCAGCATTTCCCCTCGGAAGGCACGCCGGCGAATAAGTTACTCACCTCCCAGCTGCAGCTCGGCGCTCGCCTGGAACGAATCTCCCTCCTGGCGGCGCACCACGCACTGGTACATGCCCTTGTCCTCGCGGGTCACACCCGTAACCTGCAGCGTGTCGCCGACCCGGCCCGAGCTGGGCAGCTGCCGGCCGTCCTTGAACCAGGTGATGTGCTGGGGGCCCGCGTTGATTCCGTTCGTCGTAACCAGACACCGGAACTCGGCCGTGCCGCCCATGTGAACACTTAGCACGTTTGGGGATATCTCAACATGAATCGGCGTCGAGACGGCCAGCCGCAGGTCAGCGCTGGCCTCGCCGCCGGCATTTGCCGCCGAACACTTGTACACGCCGCCGTCCTCGCTGGTGACCGCCTCGATGGCCAGCACCGGGCCGAGCAGTCGTATCCGGGCGCCGGACGATACCGAAATCGGTTCCGGCCCGTTGTGGGTGTACCATCTGGAAGAAAGATTATAGGGTTGAAGACTTAGTAGACTGACGCAAAACTTATTGTAATGACCATGTCTTGATTAGTGTTTTCAATATGTTTCAATTGTACTTTGAATAGTTATGCATTTCTTCAAACATGCTAGCACGGTCATTAAGAAAAAAAATCTTTTTAAAATGCTCTACAAAAATGTACAGAAGACGATTACAAAATTTTTGATATATGTACATAAAGGGTTTGCTTAAGGCTTAGTGAATTTTCACGCTCGCCTCTACCCGTTCCTCTTTTTCTAATCAAAGCAAGCTAAAGAGAGAAAGGGATGGCAAGGCATCAGCGTGAAAATTCACTAAGACTACTTATAACCATCACGTCTCATTGTTTCGTCGTCCGTATCTGTCGCGGGTGACGATGAACGGCCATGATCGAGACAACTAACTTTTTCAAAACTTATTTGAACTTAATAAAAAATTAGAAATGGTCACTCATGGTCACTATTTTTAAAAATCGAAAAACTGCAAAAATATCGCTAAAATAAAACTATCGGTGGCTGTATCTTGAAAACGAACCCTTTATCATTGCAAATTCAATTTTACATAAAAAATGACCATACTTCTCTATGGCTCAAAAGTTGCGGGTTTTTGTCCCCTAAAACAAATCAAAAAATCTTGAATATAAAAAAATACGTATTTTGGGAAATTGAGTTATTGCAAAAAAAAAGTTAATAAAAAAATCGGCAATTTTTTTTCCATGTACCTATTTTTTCTCAACAATACCTACAACTTTCCCGAAGTCACCAAATTGATTAGAAAATTCACTCAAAAGTTTCAAATGTTTGAATGTTTACGTACCATTTTTGTATGGACAGCTGCTAAAATTGTATGGAGGCTTGTATGGGTGAATCAATGGCACAAAACAGCTTTTTTGGTCATAGGGAAGGTCCTTACAAAGTTTGAGCCAAATAGCCAAATAAAGACTACATTCTGAACAGGGAGAATAATTTATAGAAAACTTTAAAGAAATTTAAAATGGACCCTCAATAATGTCTTGTTTAAATAAATGTATATAAAAAAAGAAAATCTTAATAAAAAATTAAGGTAAAAAAAATCTAGACAGCCAGTGAGCATTTTGACGGTTGAGTGTACCCGTTATTTGTGGGCCCAGTAGGCCTGAGATAAAGGCCTTCGATATTATCCAGCCAAAAATTTGAAAATTAGTTTAAATTAATGTAGTCTTTGCCTTGTTTCGCTTTATAACGACAAAATAAGCATCCTAAAATTATTTTCTTGAAAAGCTTATCTAGAGATATGCCATTTTCAAATATTATTCTAGAACAGTTGAAGGGAGCATGCCATGAAAGCCGCCACGAAAAAAAAAATCCCATACGAATTTTGAGTTGCGTTTTTCACGGAAGAGCTTCGATGAGGCCTACATTACAGAGCAGGGGTAAATAACACGGGAATACCAAATTTTGGTATTACTTGGGCAAATAACAGAGACTAAAATGTGCCCTTGGTTGCCCAGTAATAGATGGTAAAATACCATGAAACCATACCAAAATCTTGTATGTGGAAGGGCACAACAATACCAAACCATGTTATTCCAAGGGTAAAATAATACCACAAAATAAAACCATTTCAATACCAAGTTGAGGTCTTCTGGATTTTTGAACATTGCTTGAATACCAAAACTTGGTATTACCATGGTTTTATTTTTAGGTATTCCCGCGCCCTTGGAAAATCAGATTTTGGTATTCCTGTGGTCTTCCACATACATGATTTTGGTATGATTTCATGGTATTTTACCATCTATATTTTTTTTTGTCCGCCTTGTGGGCAGATTTTGGGATTAATTCACTTCGACCGTCCTAGCGACTATCTTTTGTGATTCCCTGTTATACTCTTAAGGCTGCAACTTGCTCGAATCTTATTGAGAAGAATCAAGCTATCTGTTTACAGTCTTTTTTCCCAATGCACATATACACTGGTAGAGTGCGCTTGAACGCTGTGCGTTCATCTATTACTGGGCAACCAAGAGCACATTTTGGTCGCTGGTATTTGCACAAGAAATACATAAATTTGGTATTTTCATACCATTTTTAGTGCAACAGTTGCAGTTAGTGAAAAAACGAAAATGATCCATATGCAACAGCCAAATCTACTAACCTGATGATTCCATGTTGTGCTTAGTGATATTGTTCACCACATCGAATGCATTTGTCATTGATGAACGGCCTGTGCTTGAAGTTCTTGAAGATTCTAAAAATAACAAGATTGAAAAATAAGTGTTATTAAAATGAAACTGGATTGAAATTCACCAAAATTCAATAATCTGTTGATTAACTCGTTTTTCAATGTATTTGGTTATCCCGATTTAGATAAATTTCAACGTTTTTAAAAAAATCTTAGTGGAACATTTTTGGGTTATGAAAATCAGCTTTAACATTTTTGGGTTTAACATTTTTGGGTTTCCATTAAAAATTAATTATCTCGTCAAAATTTATAAAAAAAATCCATAGTTTCAGAGGAATTTGATGAAGCCTTTCAATATCAAAATAAGACCAAAATGTAACATCCTGACTTAGAAAATTTTCCACAATTTCAAGTCATTTCTTTAGGGGGTATATCAAAAAATAATTAAAATCAAGTTTGAAATTTCTGGTTTTCAATGAAGGCATTCGCTTTGAGACATCATTGAGCATGAGCATGAGCATGAGAGACCACCCATGGTTGTCCTTCTCCGTTGCTGAACAGGACCGTAATATCCCATCAGCACAACCGGTCACACGCTTCAACGATCAAATGATGTTTCCCTTATCAACAGCATGCATGAATGCGCTGAAAAGATAAAACATCACGATCATCAAAACTAGAGTCGGTGCGAACAGGAAACAGTCGTTGGCCACCAACGGCGCCCGCCATGTCAGTTTGTAGATCTCGAGGGGATGGGACGGGAATGTTAGTTAGCACAGGCTGCTACCAAGGGTGGGTTCTATACGATATCCACACCCCCGCGTGTGCCGGAAAACTACTTCTACTTGGGATTTTGTTAGTGGGGAAGGGTTATGACCAGGATTCATCATAGAGGATGATGATGTGGCCCAATAATCAATAAATTTCGTTAAATAAGGTGATGTATTATGTATTCTCAAGGCAAACAATGCGGATGAGACCATTCCCGGTTATTTGGTGTTGAGTTTAGCATAAATGATTCAATCTTAGACAGCCGACTGTGGAAAGATATAATCAAAATTATGTGTGTTTAAAAGGTGAAATATTAAACTCAGCGTTACATATTTACGTAGAGTTGACCTGAGACTATTTATACTTTTAAATTATTATAATATGAGCGACCAATAAATGACTGATGTGTTATGATGTTATCTGAAGGACTTGAACAACCGCGTTGAAACAATATTTGTCGCCGCGATTCGCGGGAAACGAATAGTCGAATTGAATGATAATTTATATTTGGCTAACGCAATTTAAAACGAATCTTCCCGTGAAACAATTACAAATCATAGAACAAAGAAATCCGGCTGTGATGTGTATCAAATACATGACTAACGAGAAAAACACACTGACGACGATCGACGAAAACGGAACGCGAAAAAAAAATGCGTCCCGACGGACAGGCACCGCGAAACGGACTGGCTCAGCTCTGCTGTTCATCGTGACAACCAGAGCTAGCCGCACACACACTCACACACTCACCCGAAATACACACCGACGACAATCGACGAAACCGGAACGCGAAAAAAAATGCGTCCCGACGGACAGGCACCGCGAAACGGACTGGCTCAGCTCTGCTGTCATCGTGACAACCAGAGCTAGCCGCACACACACTCACGCACTCACCCGAAATACACACCGACGACGATCGACGAAAACGGAACGCGAAAAAATGCGTCCCGACGGACAGGCACCGCGAAACGGACTGGCTCAGCTCTGCTGTCATCGTGACAACCAGAGCTAGCCGCACACACACTCACGCACTCACCCGAAATACACACCGACGACGATCGACGAAAACGGAACGCGAAAAAAAAAAAATGCGTCCCGACGGACAGGCACCGCGAAACGGACTGGCTCAGCTCTGCTGTCATCGTGACAACCAGAGCTAGCCGCACACACACTCACGCACTCACCCGAAATACACACCGACGACGATCGACGAAAACGGAACGCGAAAAAAAAATGCGTCCCGACGGACAGGTACCGCGAAACGGACTCCATTCGCTTTGAGACATCATTTTAGCGCAAAATTAATTATTTTGTCAAAATTGGTCAAAATTTTCCCATAGTTTCAGAGGAATTTGATAAAATACTGTAATACCAAAAGAATACCAAAATTTGGTGTTTGACCATTGACAAATTCAGCAATTTTGCAATATCAAAACAATACCTTAACCCTCTACAACCTAACCCCGCCTTTAGACGGGCTTCGATCTAAAAAATCGCCAAAAATCAATTTTCCAACCGATTTTTGATATTTAAAAAGCATTGGAAAGAAGAACTCTTAAAATTTTAGAAATTTTCAGGGTTGGAAGTTTAACTTGTTTTATGTGACTTTGCCAATGTTTTTAAAAATGTCATTTTTTTAGGGTCAACTTTGGCTGTGTTTTTACTAACATTTCCTATATTTTCAGTAAAAGAAGTATGCAGTAATTTTTGTAGTGTCCCAGACTATGCCTCTACGCATTTTTTGCAATTTAAATGATGATGGTGCGATTCTATGGCAGAAAATGTGAAAAACATGCAAAAATTGAAAAAGTGACTGTAAAAACATGAAAAATTAGATAGGCGAAATGTAATTATATTAGATGGTAGAGTAGGCCAAATACTACCAAAAACAAACATAAACTAAACAAGATAAATGCAAAATAAAATACTAAAAATGAAACAAGAAAAACATAAAACAAGAGAAGTAAAGTTTTTCGTAGAACAAAAGTTGCTCAAAATGACCTCCTGAACACGGGAAAAATAAATATTTTCGAAAAAAAAATTTGGGCAGTAGAGGGTTAAATTGGTATGATACCACATTTTGCTCTTGCATAATCCTTAAGACAAATTTTAAAGGGTCTAAGAATACCAAAATTTGGTATTGATACCAAGGAAAGGTATTATTACGCATTTCCCTTGTTATTTACCTATGCTCGGGTTGCCATCTGTCGGTGGATACGTGCAACTCATTTAATCTGTCATCTAAGGGTTGGGCTGAATCTAGACTACATTCAAACAGTTTATTGATAGCTTTAACTATATTAAAAATTGATTTTTTTCATTTACTTTGTTGTGCTTTGGATGTTAAATCATGCATAATTCTTCTGATTTCGATGAAACTTTGTGTGTACTTTTTCTTCGACCAAAGAAGCAATTTTGCATCATTAGTTCGTCCATGAAAGTTTCATACAAGGTTGGCAACTGTTAATAAAAAAACGTAACTTAATGCACCTTTAGGTGGTTGGTGCCTTCCTCTCATTTATAGAGTGATTACAATCCCCTAAAGTGTCCACATGGTGTATGGATCTCCCCTAACGTGATCGCAGCACCTAAGAGGTCCTAATAAAAATAAGTGACGAGTAAAAAAACAGACTACCTACAGACTTTTTGTCAAGATTATACAGACACGGCCTTTGAGGAAAATGGCATCCCTCTACACGGCTTTTTCGTGGCGATCAGACCCGACCATTTGAGGTTATGTGAATTCAGACCATTTTTTAAACTGCTTGTAATTTAAGATAGGTAAGTCAGATCTTGAAAATTCTTACTCCACCTAAAAGATCTTCTCATATGCTTTCTAAAAATATATAACATGTGAGGGTTTCATGAAAAAACCACCCTTTTTACCATAATTTTAATTAAATATGAAACAGTTTTTTTAACATAACTTTTTAAAAACATGATAAAACTGCATGAATTTAAATAGCAACTTAGGGGACGTTAAGACGGATCGATTAAAACCATTCCGGCCAAAATCGGTTGAGCCTGTGATAAGATATTCCAGTGACATTGATTTGGTACACATGTCTACATACAGCCAAACACACAGACATTTGCTCAGCTGGTGATTCTGAGTCGATATGTACAAATGAAGGTAGGTCTAGTAGGTCTAACTAAAAAGTTCGTTTTTCGAGTGATTTTATAGCCTTTCCTCAGTAGAGTGAGGAAGGCAAAAAAGCTATTAAAATATTCAAAAAAATTATCTTAAGAACAGATTTTCCCATCGATATCGTGTCTTTAGCAAAGGTTTAGGTTTTGCTTAGGATTCTTAGAAAAAAATACACGCTAAAAGCTAACCTATTCTTTTAATGTGACTTTTCACACAAAAATACACAAAAATTCCGTGCTTTCGAATAAAAATAATTTTAAACTGTAACTCTTACATCTGATATGATCGAAACTAAATGTTTTTCAGCCTTTTGAAACGTTAGAGTTGAAATGAAAATTTTGAAATATTATTGTTCGAGAGGAGAATTTGAAACTAACTTATCGTCACTTAAAAATTCAACTCTATTTTCTGTATCTCAGCAACCATTTGTCAAATTTTCAATATCTATTTTCAGTAAATTTATTGAAAATTTTCGAAACACTATAATCATTTTTTATAAGATACAAGCCTAACCTGACAAACTTCGTCTTGTCTTTTTCTGTTTCTTTTCGTATATCTTGTTTGCTCATTCAGCCTCCTGTGATCAAAATTTCAGTTCACGTAAATTTTCGCATACAATCTACAGATGATCCGGAATCGGTCCCAGAGTGGTCAAACTGGAGTGGTCGTTCGAACAAAACCATCGATTTTTTTTATATATCGACGCTGTCGTGCTATCTTGTCGCACTTGCCATTTCGAAGTTCCGAGAAAAACGCGTTTTTATGTTTGACCTTGAATAAACAAAAACTAGAGCATGCAATGTAAACAATAACAAACATGTTTTGTTTGGCTGACCATTCTGTGCATTGCCCCGAAGTTTGGTTAAAGTTGGTTGCTGGAGTCTCGAGTTATAATTAAAAATGTTTACAGTAGTCTAACTTGTACGTCCGTCAAACGCGTTCTGACCTGAAATCCCTTTGGCCCATTTTCGCACCTACACCAATTTTCAGGGAGTGACAAGATAGCACGACAAGATTGAAACTACTTTCATATGTAGAGTGACAAAAATGCACGGAGTTTTTTCGGATTTCGTTGAATATCTCAGGATTGAAATCGAATTTTTGGGATCTGTGAAGGTCAAAAGGTGAGGCATTGTTAGCTGCACAAAATGGCGCTTTTAACTCAATTCGGCCAAAAATGCACGTGCGACAAGTTAGCACAACGGCGATGATATATAGATTACTCGAAAACGGTGCACGATATCGAAATTTATATAGAGTAATTTTCGATTGCAAATTTGATTTTACATCTAAAAATAAAGTCTACTTTATTCCAAGTTTTTCACTGCTCAACTTGAGCCATAGCTCAAAAGAGGGCATATTTTGTCATTTAAAACATATCCGAAAATGAGATGTTTCGAAAATGGTTATTTTGCGCAATCCACGTATTGCTATTTTTTTGATTCGACTTTTTACACAAAATTTGGATTGCGCCAAATAACCATTTTCGAAACATCTCATATTTGAATAGCATTTTTGTATATGAACAGTAGGTTTACAAAATAAAAATTGTAAATTTTGAGAAAATTCAAGGTGACACCCCCTGGCATGATTATTTAGGCAAAATTAAGCATATGTGCCAATTTAGAGCCAAAGAGCCGGGTTAGGGGTCGCTGTTTAGAGTTGAAGTTTTTATGTGTATTTTTGAGTTTTTTTTTCCGATTTTTCTATGAAATTGATGTTAATTGGGTGGAAATTTTGTCAAGAGTGAGATTTTAAAGCGAAATTTAACGCTCTAAAATTTTGTCAATGTGTACAAAGCGATCCGATTGATAAGTTTTTAGCGATTTTAAAAATACGTTTTTGATTTTTTTTTCACCAATTTGGCTCAAAATTGGCACAAATGCTTAATTTTGGTTAAGGAATTGCTACCTTATGATGCGAAATTACTTCGTTGATCATAAAAAAAGGTCACGCAAAGTTTTATCCAAATCAAGAAATACAAAAAATAAATAACAAAAAACGCATTCTTGGGAGAATTGCTCAGCTGGGACTTTTCGGTCCTGGAAATTTCAAAAGAATTGCACGAACAAAAATGCAAAATCAATTTCATCTCAAGATGATTTTTTTTCGTTGCTTCAATTCCAGTTCGATTTCCACTTCAAGTTGGACGGCTCTGGCGCGCCATTATCTTGTTCTGGTGAGTGACAGCTCCACTAGGAGTGTGGCAGCGCAACTTTTGCCTTGCCGACGTTCTGAGAAGGAAACAAGTCGGAATCAATTTCCGCTGGCCGGTGCCGGTCAACTTGAGTGGAATTGCAAAACTTGACATGGGTGTGACGAGCACTAAGAGTTTTCAAGCAATCAATTTGAATTGAGATGCCATTCAAAAGTTTGAGTTTTCTTTTTAAGTTTTACGAAAAAAATATTAGTTTTGAATTTAGATTAAGTCAGTGCACAGTAATTTCTGTTCTATTTTTTCGAGAATAAAAATATAAAATTTCAGACAAAATAGACTAATTAATCAGCTCAAATATTCTTGCAGGTCATTTGGATGGTGAATCCAAAGCAAAACAAAAGCAAATCGAACGCAAAACTGCGCTTTATTAATTTAATGAGAGCTATTAGGGAACATTTTTGCGTTCAAACGCCGCCGTGACTCTCGTTTCTTGCGGGTAGCCGATAATGACCGTCCAAGCATAACTGACCAGGGGGAGGAAAGGGTTGAGGGTGGCACTTTGGCGGAAAATGTCACTCGATTGGGGGCGGACAATTTATGCCAACCACTTTTCTGCTGCCGGTCTGCTGCTGACAGATGATAATTGGATGGGAAATGTTTTATTTCTCGGCGTGCGTTCGCAGCATTGGCTGGCTGTTTCTGGCACGAAAAAGGGGGGGTCAGACTCTGCACGTGGTCAGTCTGGTGGTCAGCGGGTAATTAATCGTCGGTGATTATTATGAATAAAGGCTGCGGCAAAGTTTGCTTGCGAATGAAGATGGATATCGTGCTGATTTGCAACCAGTGTTTGAAACCAAGGCCGTAGATTGACGCAATAGTGGGAGAAAAGGTCGTGCATTGTGTAAAATGAACTTTTCGGTCGTTTCGGATTTCAAGAACCAGTAGGACATCTAGGCCTGACATTCGGAAAGCTCAGTTTTCATGTTTGACTAAGAGAATAAGACTTGGTCTAATACTTATGTATATTTTTTATAACATACCAAGTGAAGGTAAAAGCTCTTCACTTTAACAAAAACCTTAATTTAACCAGAGGGACTACTGGTGTCGTATATTTGCTACGTTTTCTCGTTACCAAGTTCTAATTCCGCTTCCCAAAGCTGACAACGGCAGGCTGGACTCTTCACCAAGCTTTGGGCATCTCATCGTAATAATAGCATTTTCCGGACCCCCTCCCCCCTTCCTGCGCAGTATTGAAGGTAGGTGCGCAAATGAGTTTTTCTCCTTTTGTTTCAAACTCAAACATCAGGCAATTGCACATCTCAGCCGAGTGTCAGACAGGACTAGACTGCAGGAAGTGGATTCACATTGGAAATTTTAGCAGCAAATCTCCATATTTGAGATTACCAATAATATTTTGAGTTTTACAACAATAAGGTTTATTTTCCATATATTTTCCATGAAATTTTTGACTGTGTAAAAGCGCAGTGTAGCGAACAATGACTTGAGAATAAATCGATTCGTATTCCAAAAGCCATAAAATTATTGTTGCTTGAAAATGAAAAGCGATTATCGTTTCATGACAAATATTTTAATCTGAATCCTTATACAAATTCCACCCATTGCTAGTTAGTAAAATGAGCCCAACTAACCACTTTCCGATGAAATGGTGGTCGTCGAGGAGGGTAGGTCGAAAGGTTCCGGATGAAAAAGCAAACATCATCAGCTAATCAATTTCTGTGTGCATCCGGATAGACTAGACTGGCTTTTTACTACAGCAGCAGCAGCAGTTCTCGGATTTACGATGCATCCACAGCGGAGATTACATTTCATCATCGGAGAGGGGCTTTCAATCAAAAGCTCGGATGATTGTAAACAAAGAAAGAATGCTCTGCCCCCGGGGTCCATTTCCACGGGGGCAGATGATGTGGGAAATGAAATGGGTTGTTTGCAGCTGTCGAAAGGAAGCTTTTTTTTGCTTTCCGGATTATGTAAAAGTTGGATCTGGTTTGAAAAGATTTTATGGTTTCAGGGCATTGAAAGTAACTTTATTGAAAATGGCCAATGCGTAGAATTTTTTTTTTGTTTGCTATAAAAAGCGTTATCGGGAAATGGCTCAAGTTTCAGTTTTTGTACATTTTTTTAAATAAAATACAATATTTGTTGTTTTCAAGGGATTTTTAAAAGTAAAAACTTCATTAATATATTATTTAAGTTATTCGTAATCTACTAATTTGATTATAAATAATAAACTTATTTGCTTCAATGATTTGTTCTAAAAGAAAGTGATATTTATTGCCATCGTCATTAATCTGATGAATTGACAATTTAATCTGGATTTAACAGAAATTGATCTAATCGAAAAACATGTTGACCATGATCGTTTTAAATTTATACTGTAATTTCATCAATATAGAATCTTTGGTATTTTGAAGGTAAAAATAATTTAATACTTTAGCATAAAGTTTCTTTCAATAGTGTTTAAAAACAAATGCTTCCGTTGAAATTTTTAATTTTGAATTCCTGTGTGACTTAAGAGGTTACATACATGAAGAAAATCACAATATTTCATATTTCAGAAAATGTGTTTAACTCACCTAAAACTGGGGTGCTCAAAGTTTTTGAGTAGCGGGCCAAATTTGAAGCCCTCTTGAGCTTGCGGGCCAAACCAAAAAAATTCAAAAAATATTATCCTTAAGGTTTTTTTTGCAATTTGCATGTCTCAACAAACATTGAAATCAGGTAAGACCGCTGCAAATATTTTTGTAACAAGTTCATACATATTAGGATGTAACAAAAATGACTTTTTGGTGGGCATTCAGGGGTATGTTCCGGTGGGCATACTGAGCCCAAATCCCAAATATGACCTTGATTGGACGTAACAGGAACTGGCGCTCCGCCAATCAATTTTAATTGGGATTTAACCCGTAAAAAAAGATTTTTTCAAAAATGTTAATTTTTGAGGCATTTTGGCCACCAATGCGTTTACCAAAAACATCCTTGGCGTGTAGGCCAGATCCTTGCGTATCTTTTGGTATATAAAACATTGAGTTTGGAGCATCCTGGACCTCGGTACAGACCTTCAAAGTTTGGCATTTTTTTTCGAAAAATCGGTCCCAGCAAAATCAAATGGCGTCTCGGGCGTCGCGAGGTGCGACGCATATCTTTTTTGCCGGGACCGATTTTTCCTCCATTTTTCCTCCATTTTCAATAAAAATTTAATACATTTTGGTCTGCCATGAGTTCGAAATCCTATGGGAAAGGTTTCTAAGTGCCTCATAAGTTTGAGGCCCAGCCTGTAAGAAAACAGTGAATTATAACTTTTAAATAAGTAATGGATACCTATTTTATCGCCATTTTTACAATTTTATACTTAAGTCAAATTTGAACGTTTTATTACTTATTTCTAAAAATGTTTGATGAAAATTTTGACGTAATTACATTATTTCATATTTAATTTTCAATAAGATAGATTTATCAACAAAATATTCAGGATCGAAACATGGATAAACCATAACATTTATTACTTTTATAACATAAATTTTGATTTTTTTTAAATCACTTTAGGTGGTCAAAGGGCCATTTTACATGATATTTCAAAATGGGTCCGCGGGCCACTAAAAATCACCTCGCGGGCCACGTTTGGCCCGCGGGCCATACTTCGGTAACCCCTGACTTAAAAGATGATTTTTCATCTCTCCTGAAAATTTCATGAAGATATTTCATGATTAAACTGGGCAAGAGACGATTTAAGCTCAAAATTTTGCCATGCGCAAAGCGAACTGTCAAACTTTGTGAGCGTGTTTCTCTACACCGAGTTGATTTACGGGTGCCACGATATCTCGAGATGGGATAGAACAAATTGGCTGAAATTTGCAGTGAAGACTCGCAAGACATATCCCGCGTGTATGACGAAGCACGATTTTTAAATTTTATATTAAAAAAAAATACAAAAAATAAAAACCTGGCGATTTTTTTTATATGAAAACATAAAAATATTTTTATCTTTTTTCAAAATAAAAAAAAAACGAAGTTGACTTTATAGCTGTCGGCCACCATTGCTAGTACCAACCACTAGTGTCTTCCTTTTTATCTACAAGGACTTCGCCGCCCTGGGCTCCTAAGTGTACAAGAGTATGGCTCTGGATTGTGAGTCCAGTGCGCGGTCCGATTGATCCACTTTTTGAAAATCGGCCTTTGTCATGCACACGGAACCGGCTTAACGAGTCTGTGTACAAATTGCAAGACTAGTTATTGCTCTTATTAAAAATTTGAATTCTAAAGAATTGGCAAAAAGTTTTTTTCGAGTTTAACTTTTTTCTGGATTGTTCTTTTTATCACCTACAACTTTGCTAAAGAATCTAATCGATAAGAAAATATTTTCCCAAAAAAAATTAAATACCATTTTTGTATGTACAAATCCTGATACAAAATGTTTTCAAAATGTCAGCCAGAAAAAAATATTTTAAATCCACTTCCGGATTTCGTGATATCGATTTTTTTTTTTAAAAAGAAGGTGAGATTTAATTTGCTGCTAAAATTAATTTTTATTTGATTTGAAAGTCATTGTAAACATAAAATAGCAGTTTTTTGTTATACTTAAATTTTCTGAAACCTACCTTTTCTTTTAGGTATATTTACTCAAAAAAGAAGTTTTATTCAACGAATCAAATTTTGAACCTTTTTTTGAAAATTCAGCTTTTTTCTGTGTATAGAAAAACTATACATTCAGTGTGTCATAATACATGTATTTTCTCACAAAGGTGATGTTCATGCTTTTGCATGTGCTTTTACTATCGGGTTTTGCTGTGTTTTATCAAACATAGTTTAGTAGTACATAGTGCAGAACTTTCAGTATATTTTCTTGATTGTCATGAACCTTTCGTAAGAAAATTAGTGAACAATTTAGAAATACTTTTTTTTTTAATATTTGTTATATTTTCTGCATTAAATTTTAAATACAGTCCAGACTCGATTATCCGAAGTTTCGATTATCCGAAGTTCGATTACCCGAATGTTTGTATGGGAATTCGGATAATCAAATCACAAAAAACTATTTTTTTCGTTTTTTTCTTGTTTTTAACATCAAATTCGAGTTCTGCGACCCCATTCTAGTCGAATACGAATAGTTGATTGCCTATTAAATAATAAAATGCATTTTTTCAATATTACGTCACCATGGCCGCTATCATGGAATTAAACATTTAAAATCACTTTAGCGTAGTTTTGGGGTTATACTTAAGCTCGACAATCAAAAATAAGACAACGAAAAAAAATAAAATCTTTTGCTTCGACTATCCGAAGTGAAATTTTGAAATTTTTCCGAAGCCTTCGGATAATCAAGCCTGGACTATACTGTGTAAAAAATACATCTTAAAAATGTTTTGTTTTAAAAGTAATGTGAACTGCCAAATGAGAAATTATATCAAAACTTCAGCTTACCGATATTCAGGCGATGGACATCCTTGCGCCACACAAAGTAGGACGGCGCCCTCGTCCTGTGACACGGACACGTGTGACGTGTGCTCCACGACGCTTGGGGATACGATGCCTCCTCGTTGCTCTGAAATGGGAATGAAAATGCATAATAATTTTAAGATTTTGCAAGTTCAATCGAACGTTACCTAATAGAAAATTGAAAAAAGTTTTCAGAATTTGAAATCCTCTTTGAAAAATTCCTTCAAATCTCTACTTACAAAACGAATTCGTACAATTCCATCCACCCACACACACAGTCAACAGTGTTCGCACTTTCATCTGTCAACCATTTAAACGCTTCGTTTAACTTGCTCGGACACATTCCAGCCCGTTGTCCTGATCCTTCCGCAATCTCTACTCACACACACACACTCCAAATCCTGACGACGACGACTTCAACAGGCCGTGTCTTTTACAGCAGCAGCCACCCAAACAATGGTTTGGGGGTGGGGGAGGGAAAAAGCTCTCCACTACCACTCTACTCTGTTGGCTGTCCTGTGTCATTTCCGTTTCAAGTGGGCACATAGAAACTGGCGGTGACATTTCTGGAAAGCTTTCGAGCTCTGTGCGAACTTCCATTAGCGTGTGTACTGTGTGCACTGGCTGTCTGGTGTAGAATTTGACAAAGTATTTGTAAACGAAAGAGCAATGAGTGTGCTTAGTTTAATTTGCATGTAAAACAACAGATTCTTTGGAAGTCATGTAAAGTTGGTAAACTATTGCTCGATTAATATTAAGTCATTTTAGGTGGAACATGCTTGATTTCATTAAATGGCCCTGTTGGTTAACACATCAAATCAAATCAAAACATGCTTGATTTCATTAAATGACTAAATTTTCTCATTTTGAAAAAAGATAAAATGGCTGTCCCTTTTCACCCCCGTTGATAATTGTCACAAATTAACTAATTACTTAATCAAGCATCCCTCTCATTTAATCCCCAAACTCTACTCACCACTCATTCGTATCTTGGCCGGACTGCTGGTGACGACCTGCCTCGTCAGCTTGTGCATCGTCCGACACCGGTACGACGGGTACCGGTCGTTGTACTCTAGGTTGTGGATTAGAAGCTCGCCAGTGGGAAGCAGGTGATATTTACCATCTGAGCAAAAAAAAAAAAAGGATAAAAAAGCGGAAAACCCCGATTAGTGACCGGTTCCGGTGAGGTTTGGGACGCAACTCACCTCCCTGCAGTGAGGGATAGATGTAGAAGGCGGGTTCCTGCACCCAGGACACCACCCGTACTAGTTCCTTAACAAAATTAGGCACTACACAACGCAGAATAGCGGTACAGCCACGGGACGCGGCCAGCACTTCGACGTCGACTTTGTACGCTTGAGCAACCACTGGAATGAGAACAGGGATAGAGATTGAGAGGGATGCAGAGTTAGAGAGATGAACGCAAATTGCATCGTTAGTGAGGACGACCAACAGGAACGACGACGACGGGGTGATTATCAATTTAAATGAGGATCGTCGCAATCAGGGGACTGTCCAGGTCTCGGGAACACGTTCAGTAACGTTTGCGTAATTATAAAGGGAGCAGGTGCATCATCGAAATGATAATACCTAGCTTTAGTCTTGAAGTGGTCCTCTAACTTTTTCGACATTTTTATTACTTTTAAAATTTGTGTATTTTTTTGGTATATCGATGAGTAATTTTCAGATATTACATATTACATATATGTTTATTAAGAGACATTTCTGGTAAGGCGGCATCCACAAATGACGTAGTATTTTAAGAGAGAGGGGAAGGGGGATCTAAAGGTTTTTAAAGATCCGATGAAATGCTTTAATTTTGTATTAGATGAAAAAAAAAAATCCTCTATAAATTGTAACGTAATTTGTCGGTGGCGCCAAAAATTACCTTAAACGTTCACGGGTAAAATTCTTAGCTTCAATGATGAGGGGTGAACTATTTTTATTTAACCCTATTAATTATGCTTATTGTTATATTATTTTTATAATGTAGCTTTTCGCAATGAAGTTTAAAAATTAAATTATTAACTTTTTATCACAAAAACCCATTTTTATAAGGTTTTTCCATTTTTTTTTATTTTGTTATATGTTTTAGGGCCTACCTCGAGGAGCAGGAAAAGAGGAAAAAGAAAGCAGCAGCGTCCCACTCTCCTCAGCGAAGTACGAGCGCAGCCGTTCCTGCAGTTGGGCAGCGTACGGTTCCAGCGGACAACCCGACGATCCCTCCTGGATGGGGGCGTTCGTTTGCCAGCGTGGTCGCTTGATTATTTTTGTCTGTGATCTAGTTTTAAGCTTTCTCTCTATCTGGGTAATTCTCTACCAACTCACACGAAATCGGGAAAAGTTGCCCCGACCCCTCTTCGATTTGCGTGAAACTTTGTCCTAAGGGGTAACTTTTGTCCCTGATCACGAATCCGAGGTCCATTTTTTGATATCTCGTGACGGAGGGGCGGTACGACCCCTTCCATTTTTGAACATGCGAAAAAAGAGGTGTTTTTCAATAATTTGCAGCCTGAAACGGTGATGAGATAGAAATTTGGTGTCAAAGGGACTTTTATGTAAAATTAGACGCCCGATTTGATGGCGTACTCAGAATTCCGAAAAAACGTATTTTCATCGAAAAAAACACTAAAAAAGTTTTAAAAATTCTCCCATTTTCCGTTACTCGATTGTAAAATTTTTTGGAACATGTCATTTTATGGGAAATTTAATGTACTTTTCGAATCTACATTGACCCAGAAGGGTCATTTTTTCATTTAGAACAAAATTTTTCATTTTAAAATTTCGTGTTTTTTCTAACTTTGCAGGGTTATTTTTTAGAGTGTAACAATGTTCTACAAAGTTGTAGAACAGACAATTACAAAATTTTTGACATATAGACATAAGGGGTTTGCTTATAAACATCACGAGTTATCGCGATTTTACGAAAAAAAGTTTTGAAAGAGTTACTTTTTGCGTTTCTCTTTGTTTCGTCGTCCGTGTCTGTCGCGGGTGACCATGAACGGCCATGATCGATGACGATCAACTTTTTCAAAACTTTTTTTTCGTAAAATCGTGATAACTCCTGATGTTTATAAGCAAACCCCTTATGTCTATGCATCATTTTTTTTGTAATTGTCTGCTCTACAATTTTGTAGAACATTATTACACTCTAAAAAATAACCCTGCAAAGTTAGAAAAAACACGAAATTTTAAAATGAAAAATTTTGTTCTAAATGAAAAAATGACCCTTCTGGGTCAATGTAGATTTGAAGTACATTAAATTTCCCATAAAATGACATGTTCCAAAAATTTTACAGTCGAGTAACGGAAAATGGGAGTATTTTAAAACTTTTTAGTGTTTTTCGATGAAAATACGTTTTCGGAATTCTGAGTACGCCATCAAATCGGGCGTCTAATTTTACATAAAAGTCCCTTTGACACCAAATTTCTATCTCATCACCGTTTCAGGCTGCAAATTGAAAAACACCTCTTTTTCGCATGTTCAAAATGGAAGGTCGTACCGCCCCTCCGTCACGAGATATCAAAAAACGGACCTCAGATTCGTGATCAGGGACAAAAGTTACCCCTTAGGACAATGTTTCACGCAAATCGAAGAGGGGTCGGGGCAACTGCTGTGTGAGTTGGCGGAGAATCTAGATAGATCTATCTTTTTCCCATTACACTTTCTGTAAGTTTTTTGAAAACTTTTTCTTACTCTTGTCTATTCCATAGTTATAAGTAATAATTTTTCGATTGAATTACGATTTAAACACAGCTGAAAAGAACACCAAAACTCTGTTGTGCACCTAAATGAACTCATTGTAACTTGATTATTCACAAATAAAACCGAATTGAATTGAATTATATGTTTCAGTGGACAAAATGTGTGTGATTTTTGGCCAAGCTTAAACAAATAATCTTTTTTGGGTAGCTACAATATTTTTTAGGCCGTTGCAAATAAACAAAAGGCGAGGGGGGGGGGGTTGTAAAAAATAAATAGGTTTTAAAATTGAAATTACGCCATTTCAATGAAAAAAGTTGTTTTGCATTTATTTAATTGTTTATTCCTTTATTTTTTGAAACGATTTGAAAGGACAGAAATATGAAAAAGGAAATAAGATCGAATTAACTAAAGGTCAAAAGTAAAAAAAAATGTTTAAACATATTTGAATTATATTTTTAGTTAATCTTAAAAATGATTCTTAAGAATTCAAACCTGTTTAGAAGAATTTTATATATTCTTTTGAATAACAATATTTCTTTTAAATAATTGTGTGAGTTTTTATGAGAAACAGTCTTTAATCGTTTCTGTACTAATTTTTGTGCGCTTTTCAATTCTTTTTTAACATCGTCGTGATCCACCTATCTTGTCACATTTTGGGATCTTTGGCCAAATTGAGTTCAGGACACCATCTTGTGTAGCTCTCAATGCCTCACTTTTTGACCTTCACAGATCTTGTTTTTTGTTTATTCCAGGTAAAAAATTACAATTATTTTTTCTCAGCACGTGCGGCAAGATAGGACGATAACGTTCTTTACAAAGATTTTTTGAAACGTCTTAAATCGAACATAAATCAAAGACTTTTATATTTTTTCAAATTATTTTTTTCTGTGAGTTTTTTCACGCTTTCCAAATAGGTTATTAATGTTTATGTAGCATTTTAGCATTCTGTCAAAAAAAAAATATATATTCCTGTTTTAGACATATTTTTGGGATTTTTTTTAATCCTTTGACATAATTTATTCTTTTTACTGTAATATTTGTTGTGTTTCTCTATTCTGTTAAATAATCTTTTCTTATTTCTGCAATAGTTTTTGCGGGGTGTAATGAAAAAATGAAAATGTATAATTTTACCACTTTTCTGGTGTAATCTCTCATCTCATCTCATCTCATCTAACACAAACGCAGGCAGTCCGATGAAAGCATGCTGGAAAGTCTTGTGATTAGATTACGCCCCAAGCACTTTTCTTGTCAATATTAATAATTGTAATGCATCCGAGATCACCCGAAAATGTAATACAAAAATTTAAACGGCCAGCCCTATTGCGTTGTGTTTAACGCAGAGAGGATTCTGCGAACGGATCACATTTCACAAAATCTACAGGGGAGGAAGGATGCGTGGACATACCGTACCAAACGCACCGGATTAGTTAGGTGGTGTGTGTGAGTATAAATTTTGCAGATAATTATATTTTTATGCGGGAGGTGGAATAAGGCAAAATGGGATTAAGGAATGGGAAAGTGAGGAAGGGGTAGGAGGGCTGTTTAATTTATAGTATAATAATAAAGGGGAATATAATCATTCAGCAAATAATGATGGAAAGCTATCACCAAGAATCAGCAAATCTTAAAATCTTCAAAAGACACAGCCAGATTGTGTCCCAATCGGCAGCCCCCTAAGTTCTCCAAATCAGCCAAGATTTCCTCGTCATCTGCGCGATTGTGGCTCTATCCCAGGTCAGCGACGTCTTTCCGGACATGCAGCAACGCAGCAACAGCTCCTGGTTAGGTTCGTCTAAAACTAGCCGATAAGAATTTGACGGAAATCCTCAGAAAAAAGTGCGGAGCGTCACTTTTTCTGTCTAAATTGAGGTAAAATTACATCACAAAAGGTGTAATATTCAACCTTCAAAAATTACACCTTCCAAATGTAAACAAATATTTACTGTGTAATATTTCTGTTTTCCACTCTTTAAACATAATTTGTTCTTGTTATTGAAGCATTTTATTTTGTGAGTGAGAGCATAATTATTATTTTTTTCATGAAATTGCATATGGGCTTCCGCCAATTCACACAGCTCCATATTTCGATATCTCGTCATGGTGAGGCGGTAGGAATCTTTTCATTTTTTTAGATTTTTACTAAGACAAGTTTTAGTGATTTGCAGCTCGAGCAGTGAAGAGATAGAAATTTGGTGTCAAAGAGACAGATTTAAGGGCCACGTGGTTTACTCAACTGTAAAAAATCAAGAGACATTTCATTTTATGGGAAATTGTATATACTTTTCGAATCTGAAATAACCCAGGGAGGTTTTTTTTATCTTAAACAAAAGTTCATTATAAGATTATGTGTTTTTTTGTAACTTTGTACGGTTACTTTTTAGATTGTATCAACAATTTTAAAGTGTAAATATAAGGGGTTTGTATTAGTGTGTCCCCCGCAAGGGTCCTGATTTTCGGTTCAATGAACAGAAACCACTCACTCATCGCCTATCCAGTCGTCGCCTATTCTAACCCGCTAGCATTCATGAGCGAATGATACTCGCAAGCAGCCATCGAGTGGCCCGAACTGTTCACTCAGCGAACAAATACATCGTGAAAATTTTTGCCTACACAGAAAAAAATATTTCTGTAAATTTACATTATTTATCATGTACCAAAAGGTATCATGATAAATGATGTATATTTACATTAGGTTCATTGGAAATTGACATTACATTCATTGGAAATTTACATCAGTTTTGAAAATTTACATTAGTTTTGGAATTTACATTACTTTTGGAATTTACATTAGTTCAAATCCACTAATTCTGATTGGCCAATGGGAATGAGAAGCTCGACTTGGATTGCAGTAGGAAAAGGGTGTGGCCTATGTTCTATTTTAAAATGATTGAAGCGGGCAGCAAAAGGAAATTCGGATTTAAAAAAAGTTGTTTCACAGGTAGGGGACGCTTTCTCGTAGAAGGCCAAGTTGAATAACGCCGGACTGGAATCGAACGAACGACGGGTAGAATGTTCGGTGTTACTGATGCTACCCGCTGCCGACTGAGCCATCTTCGCATTTTATAAACGAGCGGCTAAAGCATCAACTTGTTCAGGTCGAGGCTCAGGCAGTGGGCCAGCGAAGTATGAGAGCGATAGAAAGAGAACCAAATATAACTATTTTTAGTTCGGGTAGTTTTGAAGTCAACGTTTGGCAGAAATACATTGGATATATGATTTACATTAAATAGGAATTTACAGGAAGCTGAACACGGGTAGAAATTCATCAGATTTGAGTTTCCATGCTCAACGTTTCCATTAGATTCATGATTTACATTAGATTTAGATTTACATTGGAGTAATTTCCACGACTTTTTACTCTTTACATCATATTTCAACATTACATTGAGTGAGTTTACATAAGAAACAGTAATTACGTGCTGTGTAAATTTACATATTTTTTTCTGTGTACTCCGTCGCTCGACGACACTCACACACTACCATGCTCAGCGAAGAGCCATTCTCACAAAATGCCAGCGCGGCAGTCTATTTGTCTTCACGCCCTCAGTTTGCCATCAATTTGATTTTTTCTTGATGGAAGTTTCTTTGAATGGTGTCTATAATGTTATGAAATCAAAATAAATGCACAATTTAATTGATAACATTGATTTTAGGCAACCCAAATGAATGAGTATAACGCAGCGCATCAGAGAAAAAATGTTTTCAGTTCAGAGTGATCGGTGACGTTCGGCCTGCCTGAGCCGTTCGGAGACTGAGCCGATCAGAGAGAGAAGGAGAGTAGAAGCGAGAGTGTTCGGGAGCGAATGTTGAGAAAGTGACAAACAGTAGGAATTCATCAGGGCAGTATCGCGTCGCCTGCTATTTGTGCTCGCGAATGGAGTGGTTGATTTTGAACAATCAGGACCCTTGGTCCCCCGGGCTAACCCGGATTTCGATAGGTTTTTGCCTCAGAAACAGTGTTTTCATATAGGGAAAAATTCCCAAAAATCGTTTAGATCTCGCGATTTGCAATTTACTGAAAAATTGTCTGTTTTCATAGAAAATATCATATTTTGTTCTAAAGCCATGAAAATGCGTTCAAATGGCCCCGTATTTAACTTTAAATAATAGTTAAGAGTCCTACCAATAATGTTCTGTATTGATATTGGTCCAGGAATTCGTAATTTTTCATTGGCTGCATGTTGAAGTTGGAAAAATGAAATTTCTTGCCTAAATTTTTACGAATTTCTTTCAAAAATCCATCTAAAAAAAATTGCGCCAAAACCAATACCAAAACCAAAACCAATCTTGTAGATAATGGTTTTCTGAACTATTTTGCGTTTTTAACAATTAGTTTTCGTCACTTCAGTGCCAAGATACAGCCATTTTATAGTAAAATAAAAATGGAGAATTTTCAAAATTCCCCGTGAAAACTCAATTTTTACACTTACACTACTGTTTCAGCTACTGCCAGCATTTTATATGTTTTCTTTGGTTTGACTATGTGACGTAAGCGCCATGACGAAGAAATGTATTTTAAATTAACCGCCTTAAGTACAACAACATTATTTTTTTTCAGGATTTTGATGAAAATAGTTTTTTTAAATATTACTTGTATTAATACATGTTAATTTTTAAATAGAAAAATAATTTTCATCAGAATCTGGAAATAACTTTTTTTTCTAAATAATCACAAGCAAAAAGCAAAATAAGAACTACCCACATTGCAAAAACATCCAGTCAATTATGAAACTAAACCCAACTCAGAGGTGTCAAAAATTTCGTCCAGAATAACATCCACCGGCTGCAAACTTTGCCCGCAACAATTTAAGTCGGTGCCGCGTTTCTGCGAACTGCTTACTTTACGTTCTCATTAAATAATGCAATCATTCCTGGGGCAGAACGAACCATTTCCAGTCCCTGTGTGTGTGAGTGTGCGAAAACGCTCACCAAGTTTAGCATAATTTTCCCATTTTCAGAGGGGGTTGTGGGTGGAAGATGTTCTAAGGGTAAGCGGGGTGCTAAAACTTGGGTTTCTTCTTTAGGGTGTTCCAAAAGTCAATTGGTTTTTTTTGTTGAATGAATCATCAAAGTTGATTGTAGTTATTATAATTTCTATTTTTTTAAACATGCAGTTAATTGTGCCATCTCTGTATAATTTCAAACCATGAACCATTCTACCATGCATGCTGATGAGTTACTTGCAGGATGTTGGTATTTTCAGGAGATTCCCGATGCTTCCCAGTGTGAAGCTTAATGGTTTACTCATACTATGGCTTTTGACGGGTGGGAGATGGGACGTTGTGAAGGTTTAAGTTTTAACCGTTTTTAGATTATTCACGTAGAGGAGAGGTGCTGCTTGAAAGTGTGAAGTTTCCTCCGTGCAATGATTTGATTTTACGGAATTTCAATCTTGAATTTATTTCAAGTTTCAAGCAAAATGCATGGATCCTATATTCTAACATTTTGAATTGAAGACATTGCTGAATATGCCAAAATATGATTGTCCTCAAATTAAGCAACATCTCACAATACTGTCCATAGCTGCTTTTGACAGAAACTGCTCCTTGATTTTCTTCAGGCCCAACTGTGATTAACCACTTTCAGCACCAGTTTTTGCATAATTGGCTAATGAATCAACCGCAAAGGCAGATGTTCGCGCTGTTGAAGGACCAAAAAAAGGTTGAAGGAGGGAGAAAAAGGACCTGTTCGCGCTCATTCCTCTGTCAACGGTTGAGGGACGAAATTCCATCGTCATAATACAAAAAAAAGCAGAAGAATGCGGCCCAATTAGGGAGCAAAACTCGAGTACGAAATGTACGGTGTGCTTGATTCCGTTTTTGGCAGAGGGCAGAAAGCGCGAAAGCTCGAAACAGCAGACGGATTTTTATTCGACGCGCATTTTTATCCAACCGTCGCCGCCCTCGCAAAAGTTCCTTCCTTTCATATTTTTTTTGCCTAATTGAATTTTGAATTAACGACATAAATTGTGAATCTGCGGGGTGAGATTTTTGTTCGCCCGGTGGAACTTTTTTTGGTTCTTCTTTTTTTTTTGTTTCCGTTGGGCTGTGCTGATGGGGGAGCTTTTTTCTATTTGCTATATTAATCAGTTAAGGGTGAAACTGTTAGTGGTTTATCTTATTTTAATACAAGTTTTGTTATTTAATAAAAAATTCTTATCAATATTTTAACAATAAAGCATGAGATTTTTTTTAAATTTCATCAAATATTAACACTTTATAGCATTTTAAAACTTGAGATGTCATGAATTAGGATTTTTTTTTATAGAATTCTAATTTTTCTTATTACTTATTCCCATTGTATGATATTCTCCATATATCTTCAAATTATTACTAATAAAAAAAGGAAAATTATTTTTGTTTATTAGAAAACGGAATCGGACCTATTTGCATATAAATTCACTGAATTTAACCTTTAAAATATTGATGGTAGACTGGCAAAAATTCTCCGTTTTTCACTTGTCCTGAGAATTTTTAGTATGCTTTTGGAAAAAAAAACACCCCTAAGTGGATTAAGCAACTTTTTTTTATTTCATTCTGTACATCAGTGGACCTTTTTCTTCCATGCAATATCTAAATTGGAATACAAATTTGACTTTTACAACAGTAATGATATATAATCATATAAAACAAAACAAATTGTAGGTAAACCAAATTTGTTTACTTTCAGTGGAATGTAAAATAAAACCCACGAGGAGTAATTTTTGCACATTTTTTTTAAATTAAGGTATAGAAATTTTTTTACTATTTGAACAAAAAATGCAAAAAATAAGGGTATTACTTTGTAAAAAAAACATTTTTTCACAGTTAAAAAAAACAGAACTAAAAAATTCAGCACATTCAACAATATTCAAAAAGCTTGTATTCATAAGCTGCTCAGGTTTGTACGAATGCATAAAAACAGAAATTAATGAAAATAATCTTTTTTCTAAAAACGAAGGAATTTAATGGATTAAAAATTCAAAAATTAGTAAAAATTATTTAATTAATCTTTTCAAAACTTTCAAGAACTGGTCATGTATGAAACAAAATACTTACAGAAATGATCATTTTCTTATAAAAATTTAAAAACATTATTTTTTTTAAATAATGCCAAAATCTCTAAAAAACATGTGAGCAATCAATTATCCTGTTTCTTTTTCTTTATCCGTTGTATCTCAGCAACCAGTGTTCCAATCTTCATTGTTTCTTAGCCAAAATTGTAGGAAATTTGCTGAACTTTTCGATTTTTTTTAAATTTAAATAAAGTTTCAAGTACAGGATTTGAATTTTTACCAAAAATCACTATTTGAAAAAAAAATCATAACTCGTCGTCAAAATTTTGGTCCATATTTCTGAACGGCATAAAAAATGCGTGGTTTTGTCCCCTAAAACATAAAAAAAATCAAGAATTTAAAAAAATGCGTATCTTGAGAAAATGTTGTTTTGTAAAATAAAGTTAATAGCAAAATCACCCATTTGTTTTTCCGTAAACATATTTTTCTGAATAGTCCTCATCAATACCTACAACTTTTTCCCAAGACACCAAATCAATAAAAAAAATCTTTAAAAAGTTACAGATTTTCGAATATTTACGTACCATTTTTGTATGAACAGCTGTCAAAATTGTATGGAGATTTGTAAGGGTAAACCAATGACTCAAAATGGCTTCTTTGGTGAAAGTTTGAGCCAAATAAAAAAATATAAGTAAAATCAATTTCCGGGTTTGGTGGAGAATTTCTCATGTGAAGAATGCTTGAAACAGTGAAATTCACAGAAAAAGATAATAAAATCCCATTTTTTGAAGGAACTGCGTATGAGAAAAAAAATGCATAATTTACTTCTAAATTTTCGAGATAACAAATCAATTGCTGTTTTACTCAACTTAAAAATTATATGTATTCAAAAATGGTTGTGATTTATTGGTAAACATAAAATTAAAAAAAAAACAGCGTTAGCTAGCAGTTAGCATAAAATTAAAAAAAAACAGCGTTAGCTATTTTTTTTGAAAATGTTTTAAAATATTGGATTTTTTTGCATCTTTAAAATTATTATTATACCTTCGACAGCCAAATTACCCCCATAGTGTCTCCAAAATAAATACAAGATATAACATATTCAAAATAATGATAGCAAGCAAGATGCACTTTTTTTACTACAAATTCAAAAATGAAAAGATTTCAACGATATCATAAACAGTTGAGCTCCATTTTTGGTTTGTTTTTATAAAAGTAAAATGTTTTTTTTTTCGAATAATGACCAATCTTCAAAAAATCCATTAATTATGAAATAATTAGTTTTAAAACTTGAAGAGTTCTTAATTAAATAAATCATATGAAGTTAAAAACTTATTGTCTGTTAAAATAAAATTCAAGTTCTCAGGAATATCTGAATCAACAAAATTGTTTAATCAGTGTTAGGTTGTTCATAGGATTTTAATATTTTCATCTAAGCAGCCACCCTGAACAAGCAGGGTTGAATGAGCCCAAAGCCAGGCGGCAAACGGAAAGCTCACCCCGTTGTGAGTATTGAGCCAGACGCTTCATAATTGGCGAGGTGGGTGGCAGCAAAAAAGCACGGAAATACGAAACGTTCTGGATTTTCCCCCCATCCAACTCTTGAAGCAAGTGCGGAATAAGTTTATAAGGTAGACAAGGTGTGTGTGTGTGTGTTTGTGTGAGTGGGTAAAATGAGGATATGTAATTAAAAATGCTAAACTTGGGGGAAAAATCAAATGAGTAAATCCCTTTTAAAGCAACAGACCGGATCCGGAAAACGGAAAAAAGGGGTTGGAGCTTTTTTTTGCTTCTTCTCCTTCTTCTAATGAACCGGTTCGTTCCAAGTAAGGCCTATATTTGCTGCTCCGAAGGGGAAACATGGACTTGCCATGTAGAATGCCAACTCGAGCCAAGCCAACGGGACAAGTTTTGCTGCGCTAATTACTTCAGTTGCTTCCAGTCTTTGACATGTTCAAGTTGGAAGAGAGGAAAAAAGTTGTGTCGCTTGTGTCGTGTGCAGCCGCCCAACCTTGTCTTGCCTTGGGAAAAGGGAAACTGTTTGCTAACCGGCAATTCTAGTGGAACAGATTTTTTTTTTGCTTGCTTGCTAGCTTGCTGCCATGTCTGGGAAGGAAGTTATCCTCCGCACTCCCGGTTCGACATTACTAACTTTGTTAGCTTGGAGCTATAAAGTTATATTTGTCCCAGAAGGAAGTAATGCTGTACAATACGGTTGCAAACTAGTGAATATGAAATTCGTTCAGTTTTTGTCAAATACAGATGATTTGGAATTAGTTCAGAATGTCTTTTTTAAAGCAAATTAAATCATTTTGTTTAAATTTTTCAAATTATCCTCAATTTATATTTTCCAGATAAATAGAAAAATTGAAAAAAATATATAAATAATTAAAAGTTAACTGACATTACAAGCAAATTATACGAAAAATGGATTTGATTGATACCCAAAACTTCCTCAAATGCCTCTAGATTACCCCGCCAGCTTCCAGACACCATTTTACGGATTAAGGCTTCTTCACCACATTACCATCATCATAACTTTACAAACATAATCTTTTTACTACTTTCGCGAACAACGCGATATACGTGTTCATCGATGTTCCAAGTTCTCCACCCCACCCACCCAATCCTGTCGGTCCTGTTGGTCGTTTTCCATAAACTGCTAACTAAATTTTCCGATTTCCTCGGCGCGCGACTAGATGCGAGAGAATCATCGCATCTAGGAGGGGAAGGATGCTTTGGGGAGATGTGTTGTTATGCTTCTACTTCCATCATCATCGGCTTCATGCCTGTTCCTCAACATCATCGTCATCGTCTTTATCATCGGAATGGTTATAGGGTAGAATTGATAATTTTTTGGTAGATATTCCAAATATTAAAAAAATATAAAAAATTGTAATCCGTTTAGTATTAATGTAATCCGACGTAATAAAACTAACTTTTTTGCAGGTATTCAGGGACTTGTTTCGGGGATCCGCTGGGCGTACTGAAAGCACCATCCAAAATATTCAGTTCATGGGATATTAGCTTCATGGGACGTTACAGAAGCTGGTGCTATGTCCTTGAATTTTAAAATGGGATTTGACCCTTGACAAGATTTTTTTTTCAAATATGACAATTTTTTAAGTTAATATTTTCGCATGTTTTGGAAAAAAAATTTGAAGATCTGTACAAGCGTTCACAGAAAATAATCGCATTAGAGGACAAAGTGCTTCAAAAATCGTCATTTTCAAGAAAATGTCTTTAAAAGGGTTTAATCCCATTAAAAATTTAATTTTTCAGACCAATTGTCACTCCTACTGCGGGTACACAATGTTAATATGTTATGATTCGATCAGCATCGTTTCTCATTTTTATTTTACTTTATTCTTTTTATATAGTTTTCACAAATTTTTTTTTCAAATGTCAGCTTATTGACTTTATGGAATTATTCTTATTCAAAAGTTTTTAATTAATTTGTCAATTGATCAATCAAAAATATAAATTTCAAAAAGGTTATTTTATAGTTTTATTGGAAGAACTTACCATGTTGGAGCAATTTTATGTATTTTTAGTCAGTAAAACATATGATCAAACTTTTTAATCAAATGCTATTGATTTAATATTTTTGTTAACCCTCTTAATTTTTTTATTAAAAAAATCAAACGAGGCAAAAAACAAAGTGAACCATTAGTGTACTCTGGGTTGAAATTGGGTCAAAGTGATTTTTAACGGATTTTGCCATTTCTCAGGTTCTTCTCTAGAGGTAGTTTTGGTCCAGGATCACGAATCCTAGGTTAGTTTTTTTTTGTGTATATGTTGTAAGATGTAAAAAAATAAAATCGCTTCCATTTCTCGTTACTCAACTGTCAAAGATCGAAAATTTAATGTACTTTTGAATTCGCAGTAACACTTTTTTCCATTTAGAACTTTGTTTTTCCCTTTAGAAATAATGTATTTTTTGTAACTTTGCTGGGTCACTTTTAAGAGTGTATCTACAAAGTCGTAGAACAGACACATTTTTAATGTATAAACATATAGGGTTTTGCATGAACCCTTTACGAGTTATTTTAATTTTACGAAAAAGTTTTTTGAAAAAGTGATGATTTTTATCAATTTTTACCCAGTTTTTTAAAGTTTAAGGCAATTGTCCTAATTTTCGGTTCAGAGACCAAAAATCACTCACTCATCGACGAACGAATCTTTGCCTACTGAAGCGCGCAACCATTCGTGAGCGTACTCGACTCGTTAGCTGCCGGAAACTGGGTCATTCGCTTCACACAGCGATACAAATACTTTGTGAAGTTCTTTGCCTACTCCGTCAGTCGACCAGAGTCACAAACGAAAAAAAATTGTAAAATATTTTCGATAACATCGATTCTAAGCAATTTAAAATATGATAGAAACAAAGCCGACCGCAGACTATTTTAAGTCAGCTTTGAGCGACACAGCGCAACCAGCCTCTCTGAACCTTTCGCTGCACCAGCCGATTCTCGAGAGAGAGAGAGGGAGAGCTAAAGAGAGAGTATTCAGTAGCGATTGGTGTGGAAGTGAGAAAACGGTAGGAAACGGCCAGGGTTTGCGTCGCTTTGTGCTCGCGAGTGAATGAGTTTTTTTGGGTAATCGGAACCTTGGTTTTAACCCTAAATAAAAAAACGTTACTTAGTCCACCTTTAGGTGGTTGGTGCTTTCCTCACATTCATAATGTGAATATACTACACAGCGTATAAATAAAACTTATTTTTATCAAAATATCTGAGATCAGGCCTAAAAAAAAAAGTGTATTGAAAACACTAAAGTACTTATAACTTTTGATAGGGTTGTCAGATCTTCAATCTTTTGGGCTCGTTCTGAGTCGATAGGTATACGTGAAGGTTGGTCTAGGAGGTCGAATAATGAAGTTAATTTTTCGAGTGATTTTATAGCCTTTCCTCATTGAGGTGAGGAAGGCAAAAAGGTTTTGAAACCTCTGACATTTTGTGTTACACATCTGTCAAAAACGTTACTTAATCCACCTTTAGGTGGATTTATAGAGTGATTCCAACCCCCCTATAGTGTCCACATGTTTTATGGGTCTCCCTTAACGTGATCGCAGCACCTAAGAGGACCAAATAAAAATAAGTGATGAGTAAAAAAACAAACTACCTACAGATTTTTTGTCAAGATTATACAGACACCGCCTTTGAGGAAAATGGCATCCCTCTACACGGCTTTTTCATGGCGATCAGACCCGACCATTAGAGGTTATGTCAATTCAGACCATTTTTTTCAAATGATCGTAATTTTAGATAGGTACGTCAGATCTGGAAAATTCTTAATCCACAAGAAAGGTCATTTCAGAACCTTCTAAAAGTATATAATATGGCAGGTTTTGCATGCAAAAACCACCCTTTTTGCAAATTGTGAAGTTTATATGCAGCAGTTTTTTAAGAATAACTTTTGATGTGCTTTACTAAATCATATAAATTTGAATAGGGACTTATGGGACCCCCAGACGAATCGAATGAAGCCAATACGGTCAAAATCGGCTCAGCCAGTGACGAGATATTCCAGTGACATTGATTCGGTACACATGTCTACATACAGCCAAACACACAGACATTTGCTCAGCTGGTGATTCTGAGTCGATATGTACAAATGAAGGTAGGTCTAGGAGGTCTAACTTAAAAGTTTTTGGGAAATTTAATGTACTTTTCGAACCTGCAATAAACAAGATTTCTCATTTAGAAGATATTTGAAATGAAATAAATTTTACACAATTATTCCATGCAATAATTGAAAAAGCTATTCTAGAATTTAAACTGCTCTCCAAACTAGATGTCGAGGAATGAACTTTCTTAAAACTGTCTGTAATTATTTTCAAGTGAAAAAAACTAGTTTATAACTGCCAACTCCACCCTACCCCATCAAGTAGTGAGAGCGCTGGGAAAAGTTCTCTACTCCAGTCACTCGACCGGATGCCGTCGGAGCAGTCTTGCGTCGTCATCGTCGTCGACGTGATGTCCCGAGGGGTGAGCCTCGTAATTGAGTTAGACTAAGATCCTATGTGTTCAGTTAGTTCTCGCCAGGATGATGAAAAGCGTACCAGGCTGGCCCGAGGAAGGAGGTTCAGCGGAATGTCGAGAATTAATTCCAATCACGTACTTTCAGATTTTCGTTTATAATGTGATTGAGATCGTGTTCAAGCGGAACAATTTCCCAACTTCTGTAGCGAGGTTGGGGGATGTTTTTCTGCTGTTTTGTTCGGTTTGTCGTGTCGGTTGGTCGTTTTGGGGTCGGGCAAAAATGAGCGATTGGATGGCCCCGTAATGGCTTCCCTCTCCCCCTTCTTACCTGCTCGAACCTGCACATCCCGCGAGATGACCCGCCCGACGGTGTTCGACGCCACGCATCGGTAGATTGTACTGTGAATGTCCTGCCGGTAGGCGGCAGCAGGAAAGGGCAGCAGCACCAGCGTGCCGTTCCGGAGTACCCGCCGGACGCCGCCCACGTCCCCGACCGAGGTGCCGTCCACCGACAGCCAGTCTATCGTCGGCTGGGGACTCCCCGAGGCGGAGCAGTCCAGCCAGCCGCCGGACGAGTTGGAGAACTCGAGCCGCGGCGGAGGTTCCATCACGAACGAGGGCCCCCGCAGGTGGGAGTCGAAGGCGGTCGCGGGGCCTGGAACGAAAAAGGGAAAAGAGAAATTTTTCATTTTGGGTGTTTTTAAAATCAATATTCATTCAAGAAATTCTATTTATTCATTCCTGAAAATGGGGACATCTTTTTAAACGAATGTGGGATTGTAATTGTACAGAGGAACAATGGCAAAACTTGTCGTTGTATAAAAGCCTTGATACCAGTACAATGTAGAGCAAAAGCCAACGTCCTAATAGTTGTACTCATCACTAAGTGGTTCACGCCCACTAATTTCCTTGCAATCTAGAAACGATTTGTGGGCAACATGCTCACACGATTCCAACGAACTCCCCTCTCGCTCATCATTTTGTATCTACATCATAATTGAGACCATTTTCCCATCAACCTTCCCCCCACGTTTCCACCTTCCCGTAGGGGGCACCATTATTTGGTGAATTACCGTAACTACTCTTTTGCAGGTAGGGTACGGGAAAGCCCCCACCCCCCCTCTCTTCCCTCTTCTCTGCATCACAATTTTCCAGCTGACCTCCTCCGACTTTTCTTCGCTTCTTGCTCCTCTACAACTCGGAGTTCCCGGAGTGTTATCGAAATTATTTCTTATACGGTCCATGGCCGGGCACTTCTCCGAGCTGCGAAAAGGTGTTGCTTCTTTTCCTCTGCAGCGGGAAATTGCAAGGATAGCAGCAGCAATGTGCACCAAAAGTGCTGTTTTATAGTTTTATGTATTGTTAAGTGCAATTTTCAGTTGAAGTTCAGCTGGCGAACACACACACACTGGTGCAAAACTGCGGGGTTTGTTCTATTTGGTCAGGATGATAATAGCAGTTGGTTCCTTGAAAAATGGGACATTTCCACAAAAAAATCATTTAAGCTGAAAATTTTAAAATACGAATCACGCAAACTATTAAAAAATGTTTTCGTCCCAATTTTAACACGTACCAGCTTTAAAGGTATTCGCAGCAGTTGTGCAAAGTCGAAAAGTTTTACTCCACTCCCCCCGTCACCACCATCTCCCACAATGTGGTGTTGCTAGTGGAAGTGCGATTACGCGACCAAATTGTGTGAGTAAAGTGTTGCTTTTAAGATGGGGTATTTTTACGAGTTCCTGCCACCAGAAGCTTAACCAACCCTTTTGCCTATAGCATGAAAGAGAGAGCGAGGGCTCCCTTAAGAGTGATTTATGCACTGCAGGCGATGATAAAGCCGCTGAACCAAATAATGCAGGCTTTGAGCTATTTTTTCGGAGGTGGAGGGAGGATTTATATGGTTCACATTGTTGCATTTGTTTCTGTAGGATATTTGAAGAAGTCTAAATAGTTTCGGATTGTATCGATGAGGAACATATTTTGACTTTTGTTAGTTTATTAAGTTGATCATGTTGTTAGTGATTTTAGCTGAGTTTGGTAGGATTATTTTAAAAGTAGTGAGTTTTGAAACTTATACCTGAGTAAATTTCTAACTTTTCGCACATCTACTTCCTTTATATTTTTTTTTATTTCTATGCCAACAGCAGTCTTTTTGCATCAATAGTTTTTTTCCGTACAAGGCTCCTTACAATTTTGCGGACTGGTCATACAAAATGGGCATATGAATTTTCGATAATCGGTATCTTGAGAGGGGAATACTCTGATCGATTTGGAGTCTTAAGCAAAGTTGTGGGTTATGATTGGAATTTTTTAGGAACAAAAATAGGTACACGGAAAACAAAAATTCCCGATTTTCTATCACTTTTATTTGCGCTATTGTTTGGGATGATGCAACATCTGGAACCGAAAAAATGTTGTTTAGATAAAATTTTCAAATTTTCAATCCAAAATTATTTTGCATGTTTTTAAACTTTCACCGTTTTTAAATTATAGGCATTTTTAGGTAAGTTTTCGAAAATGTTCAGTTTTTTATATTTTACAAATTCTTTATGTAGGAAAGGACTTGCTGAACCTGTTGCTGAAATACAGCATTTTAAAGTTAAAATTTTGTTAAAAAATAGTTTTTTAATTTTTAATAAGCCCTCATTTTTCAAATCGCGATGGCTCCGACACAATTGGTTCGAATTTCAATGTTATTTTTTTTGGTGACATTCTGTGCTCTTTTCTATGAAAATAATTTAGAAATTTTAATATCTAAACAACATTTGAAAAAGTTCTTGGGCCATTCAAAAGGCAACTCATGATCTGGGTGCTGAATAGTGGTTCGCAAAACGGCCTCAATTTTGAACTGTCAAAGTGGAACCAATTTACTGTTCGCCAAAAGTAGAAAGTATTGTTATCGATCATTAAAAATTGTTTTTTTTTTCGCAAGAATGAAAAATGTGTGGCTTTTGAAAACCTGAAGTTGAAGTCAAGAAACCTTATGCAAGTTGAAGGCGAAATCGACCTTTTTTTTAAATTATGAATGGAAGTTGTTTATGGAGTCGAGGCGGTTGAACCCAACCTGCAGCTGTCTTAATTGTTTGATTCCGTTTGAAAACCTACTGCGTTTAGAAAAAATCTTTTCTGTTTGTTGGATCAGCTTCGCTAGAATTAGCGATGTTTTTTTCGCTGGATCAGGAAGAGCTGCAGGATTCCAAAATCAGCCAGGGAATTTATATGCGACATCGCAGAATGACACTCTCGCCGCAGTTCTTCGTCACCCATAAAACATAAAAACCTCTTCTAACCGATCGAAACGCGATAATTTTCCAGCAAAAATACGTAGAAAACTATACAAAATAAAACACATACCACTAATTATTAAACAGCTCATTTACCAGTAAGAAAAAAGTCATGCTTGGGCTTGAACAGCCTCCTACTTTGAGATGTAAACAAAGTGGGATCATTCGAAAATCACGTTACGCATTCTCTCTATTCATCACCCAGCTCATGATATAAAAAAAAATGTTTTGTGAAACAATCCAGACTCGATTATCCAAAGCTCGATTATCCAAAATTTTGACCATCCGATGTTTGATTATCCAAAGGTTTGTATAGGACAGGCCCGCCCAACCTTTTTGGCTCAATTTTCACAGTTTTGATCGTCAAAATACAATTGTTCATTTTATTTATGGTTTACAAGCCTTATCCGACAAACTTTGAGCTTTTTGCTTATTCAGCCTCCTGTGATCAAAATTTGATTTTACGTAACTTTCTGCATACAATTTGCCGATGCTCCGAAATCGGTTCCAGAGTGGCCAAAGTGTCAATTAGTTAGCGTATAAACCTTCCTTGGGCTTATACGAACCCAACGCAACAAAAAGCACCTCTATCCGACGCTCCGTATTGAACTGATTCGCGTTCGAACAAAACCGTCGAATTTTTTTTATATATATAGATTTGATGAAATCGGTTCACAGATAACCAGTGAACATAACTTTGACAAAGTTTGAAAAAATATTTTTGCAAGTCGTTTTGTAAGTTTTAAGTGAAAAATTGGTCCGGCCCGCGGGCCGGATTGATTTTTGACGTAAAATGTAGATAAAAACAACTTGTATAAATATTTTTTCAAACTTTTGTCAAAGTTATGTTCACTGGTCATCTGTGAACCGATTCCATCAAATAAACCATGAAAAAATGAACAATTGTAATTTTGACCTGGATGCTGAAAAGACAGAATGCGTAACGGGATTTTCGAATGCTCCCTACTGCTCCTCACTACTACAACTGCACCACAGCTGTAAACATAAACAAAGTAAAAGGCTATGTTCAAGCTCAAGCGTGACATATTCTTTGCTGCTGAAGTGACTTGTTTTGAAACATTTTGGATCTGTTGATGTTAAGTTTTTGCTGAAAAATTAAGTGCTTCGCGCTCTTTTGTTCGTAGACTAAACGATGGGTGGCCAAAAGAGGTCTTTTTTGTTTCCCACCTGACGAAAAATTGCGTCAGAAGTGGGTGAAATTTTGTGAATCAGAAGAGCAACCGAATGGAAATCCCGAGATTATGTATCTTTGATGTGCAGCGATAATATCGGAGTAAGATTATTCAATATTATTTGGCAGGTGCCATTCATAGTTATTGACAATTCGTCGCTTACATTTCAAAATTATTATTGAAATGTTAGCGAAGAATTATGCCAATCTCGATTTTAACTCTCTTCTTAAGATTTGTTGACTTTGAATACCTCAAATATAAATTAATTATAAAATCAAAATAAATTATAGATTGATTCCCAATTCTTGATATCATTTTGCGAACAGTAAATTGGTTCCGCTTTGACAGTTCTAAATTGAGGCTGCTTTGCAAACCACTATTCTGCACCCAGATTTTGACGATAAAAATTGTAAAATTGAGCCACAAAGGTTGGACAGGATCGGTATATTTTTTGTATATTTTCATCTTCTTGTTTTTTTTACATCAAATTCGAGTTCTGTGACCCCATTTTAGTCAAATTTAAGTAGAAGATTGCATATAAAATAAAAATATTTTTTCAATATTTCATCATCGCCGTTTTGGCCGTCATATTTAATTTAAAAATTCTAAAACATTTTAGCGTAGTTTAGGGGTCATACTTAAGGCTCTGAAAGGAATCATTCCCGATCGGCCATTTGGCGGCCATGTTTGTTTTAGAAGAAAAAAAATCTAATCTTGATTCAGAATGTACCAATCAAAAATTTGTTTTCTTTGTGTTGTTTGTAAAAGCATTTTACATATAGTGATTATTTTTTCATTTCAGTTCACTATTTCTGGACTCTGAATTCAGAACCATCATTGACAGTCATTACCCCATGAATGAAAGACACCTTCTACGACCTTAAGCACATTTCTGACGAATGATGAAACGGCCTACTTTTCATCGCCAAAAATAACTATACTGGAAATTACTATTAACAATTCCGTTGTTAAACTACGTTTATTGCAGTTATTCTCAAATGACGAAACGGGCAAAACTAACAGCACCGTCAGCAGGGGTGAAATTGGGTCCGGGGGTAGGATCACCCTGATGACGATACTGAAATAGTAGTAATAGTAGTAGCAAAAAGACCATTTTTTCAGCACGAGTCGTACATTTATCCAACGAGGTTTACCAGGTTGGAAAAATACGACAAGTGCTGAATAAATCAAGTTTTGCAACGAGTTGCTTTCAACATTTTTTGCAATTCTGAAAAACGCAAAGTAAAGTTTCACATTTCAGCACCCATTTCAGTGCTGCAAAGTAGAACTTTTCAGCACTGGTTTTCAATGGTATGAATTTTCCAATCTGTCGTTGGAGAATGACCGGAAAAGTAAATAGTTTCACGACGGAATTGCAAAAAGCACTTTTTGCAACTCCATTGTGAAATTACTTACTTTTTCTGTCATAGGGTAGGGTAGTCATCAATGAGACACTTTTGGTTTTTAAACTTCAACGATTTTTGTATTTTTTTCATTAGCATGTTTAAAAGAGCTATTGTTGCATTTGCTTTCTTTTAGTTTGGTCTAACATTGACCAAAATATGAGATCGATCTGACGTCTACAGCCAGAGTTATTCAACTGTCTCATTGTAGACGCACTTGGTAGGAACAATGAGATAGCTGGGAAACAATGAGACACTCTACTAAAGTCAATACTTTTCTAGTAAAACATCATTTTTTTATATTGTTCCATTGCAGGTGAATTGCTTTGAACATTTTCAAGCAATTTTGTCAACACGAAACTGCAATTAACAAAAGTTATACTAAAAAGTATTTAAATTTTGTAAAATCCATATATTTTACCAAATAACTTTATATTTTTGGTTAAATGAAGTTCAAACTCAATAAATATGCCAAAGCTCACTTCCAATTCATGTTTTGAAAGATTTCCATAGATTTTGAAAAGTTTAATGAAGAAAAATCAAAGTTTCTCATTGTTACCCATGGGTCGAAAAGAGTGGGGAACAATGAGACAGCCCTGGATTCTGGGTATATTCTAAATTTTGGTCAAACCTAATAAAAGGCTATTTAGCCCAACTCATGCCCTGTGAAATGACGAAAGAAATTTGGAGAAATATCAGTTTTTGTGTTGATGGCAGCCTATGAGCGAAAATGTAATTTTTAGTCATAATTTACTTTGAGCATGGTTGACTGCCAATGAGCTGCTACTCCGTTATTGACGGATCAGCTGAAGTTACACAATGAACCAACAGATGAGTAGTGGGAGCTAATCATCCTCACTGTATAACCCCTGAAGATCTCTGCTTTAAGTCAATACCGGCGCCCCCCCAAGGAGATGCAGTTCAACAAAGGTAGGAATGTTAGTCCGATAGTTGAAGTTGCAGACTCATCAGACACAGAGTTTGTCGCTCTATACCTGTTGACACCGCATGAGACCGTTGAATCCACAGCATCTTCTTCAAGCATCACGGGAAGTGGGGAATTGTGTTAGTAGGGAAGGAAAGGGAAGGTCAGGATTCATCTTGGTAGATGATATGACCAGAATGTGAACTGTGAACCATAATCGTTGCCTTCTGAGCTACGACGCTATGAGAAGGACTTATCATTCGCGTATTTTTTTACTTTTTACCGCCGGCGTGCCATCCGAGCAACGATGCTTTGGGATGGGCTTTCAAAACGAAATGAAATTTGGATTAACGCATTATTCGGTAACGTACAATTTAAAATAGATCCGTCGTCGTGCCATCCGAGCCACGATGCTAAGGGATGGGCTTTCAAAACAAAATTAAATTTTTAGCAACGTATTATTCGTTATCATGTAAACCTCAAATAGTGCTGATACACCGAACTGTTTCAATCGATTTAATGAAATTCTTCGCGCATGACTTCTTTGCAACAAACTTCCCCACGAATTTACCCAGTCCGGACCGCGAACAACCGGCTCAACAACAGAAAGAAAATATATACACGACGACGCGAAGCCTTCTATCAATAAATTCAAGAATCTTCTATCACTTTCTCGCGGATTCTCGCGCGTCGATTCTTCAACCGATCTCCCCCACGAACACCACACGACTGAGGGCCAAACTCCCAAGGCCACCATGCGACACTCTTTCAATGAATTCCAGAATCTTCTATCACTTTCTCGCGGATTCTCGCGCGTCGATTCTTCAACCGATCTCCCCCACGAACACCACGCGACTGAGGGCCAAACTCCCAAGGCCACCACGCGACACTTTTTCAATGAATTCCAGAATCTTCTATCACTTTCTCGCGGATTCTCGCGCGTCGATTCTTCAACCGATCTCCCCCACGAACATTGTCATTGTTCCCCGTGTCTCATTGATGACTACTCTACCCTACTCGTCATACTGTCTCTTCACCAGATATAACAGTATCGAAAGGTTATGCTTTTAAATGCAACGACTGAGAAGTTCTACTTTAAGCATTCAAATGGATGCTATAATGTTAACATTTTCAGCACCTGTATTGAAAATTAATATTTTTCAATATTGTTTTTATTTGAACGGTGAATTGACTAAAAACACACAGCAAAAAATCCGATGGTAAAATCGCATGCAAAAGCATGCACATCACCTTCGTCAAAATAAACGCTTAATATTGCACACTGCATGTATAATTTTGCAATCACAATAAAAAGACCGACGGGATTCAAACCCAGCACCATCAGAAATGACTGGCGCCTTAGACCACTCTGCCATCAAAACGATGAAAAGCTGTAAGGATAAACGCATATATGAGCTTGACATTTCGGTCAAGTAGGTTTCCCATACTGATGGGCTTCATTTTTCAGGGTATAAAATCATATAAAATTGCATAAAGTAATGCAATATTTATTTACACCCACGCCTTTTACATGCAGCTGGATTACCACTTTTTAAGCTGTGCATGAACGTTTTACTTAAAATCCCTTTTAATGATTATTTTAAGGAACTGCAAAAAAAATTTATGCAACTTGTTTTGCAAATTTTTATTGCCTTAATGAGGCATTAAACTTTTCCAACAAATCTCAAATCCGGTAAAATTCCACGCCACCCCGCTGTGTCGTCTAATTTGATTAGCGTTTTCAATTTGTTTTCACCTGGTGCGATACGCAGCTGCATCGTCCAACTTTTTTATAGCACAAATTATAGCTTCCATAATAAATATTTGCGTATTGCACATGAGCATCATCCCACGGCGTAGGTATACTACGCATCATTGGCCATAAAACCGGGGCGAAACGGAACGGAATGGGTTATTCTCCGGTCGTAAATGGCCTCGTAAAATGAATGGAATTCCCTGGCTCCTGCCACCCCCTCTCGAAATGTGGGAGGATGCAACCTGCAAGCTTCCGGTGAATGGAGCAAAAAAAAAATCAGGAATTAATATATTCGCTTCAATAGAAGCTATAACGACCGCAGCACTGCCAAGCTGGGTGTGGGTGGGTGATTCCGGATGGGTTTGAAAAATATTAATTAAAAAGTTATTTTTATATCGCAGTTTACTTGCTTGCCCCTCTTGTGCAATTGATTATGCATGAAAACGGTGAGGGTTGGATATATTTAATGATTTTAAACTTGTTCAACTTTTTTTTAGCTTGGATCATTATTTACGTTTGTATATTTGAGCTTAGTTAGCGAATTCTTTATTAAAATTGTATAGTTCAATGAAATTACGTTCACAAAAACTCAAGAAGAGTACCGTCAGAGTCAAGTCAAAGTCATCAGCAGCTTCCTTCCTGTTCCTTGACACCAACGTCATTTCCTGCTCTAAGATTGTACGGTGAAGAGCATTCCAGGGTTGTTGCTCAAAATGTATTTATAATTTATGATTTTTTTTTATTAAATATTGCATTTAAAAAAATGCACGATTCATTAAAAAAAAAGAAAAAATCTATTTTTATTTAAACAGCGAATTTATTAGTCAACACCTATAAAACCATTTCGCTGCTAAGGAGGGAAAACATTTACAACCTTTTCCTAATAAAGAGTTGAAGTTGGTCTTTTTTATAGGGTTACTGCGGTGTGCCAGTGGCAGGAGGGAAAAACTTGGCATCCAACTCGTGGAAGGGGGAAAAAAGTGCATCGAAGAAGTTGGTCCATTACTTGGGCGGGGTGTGGTGAAGTCTGCAAAAGAAAGTCTGCCGCAAAAAAAGTGTGGTGAGAATTTTCATCTACTTTTAGTGAACAAATTAATATAACGAAACTGCGGTGAATGGGCCAGAATTGGTTCGTTGCAAGAGGCAAAACTTTTGCTCACCATTTATTTGTGGGGCGGCGAAGTTTATGAATTGGTCGTTGGGGAAGAAATGTCGTAAATTTGCAACATGTGGTTGGTTACATTATTTGCGCTGTTTATTAGCTGGAAAAGTTTGTCAAAGCTGAACAAGTGTGGGGAAAATTGCACCACTTGAACATGACAGAGCTAACTGAATAATTTCTCTGTGATTTCTTTTTTGTCTGAAGCACGTAAATTTACCATTTTCAAGTTTGTCAGTTTTTGATCGAACTAACTTGGAACGTTTAATCTGACTTCCCCAAATAATTGCTGTTGAACTGTTGAAAATTGGTTTTGATGTAAATATAAAAAATAAAAATTATATTATTTCAAACGGGCATAGGCTGAAGCTGAACAAAATACAACTGAATAAAATATTTTTGTTTTAAAAACACAACAACGGTTTGTTGCTTTCCTATGTTCTGAATAAAGCAATACTTATTCACCGTCATTAGGAGTTAAACTTATCTTAATTTGTGCGTACGAAAACAAACATAATCTTACTGACAATGAACTGTATTTTATTCAAGGTTGTAAAATACATTATATCAGGAACCAAAACTTGTGTGTGCCCTACGAGTACCGTGCTCAGTAGGGTGACAAGATTAAATGGAAGTTGTGTGGAACGCCTATAGTCAAGGCACAAAACCCGAAAATAGCGATGCAAGAAGCAAATCGTCTAACAAGTCAGTTTTTGATGTATCTATAATAAATCGACCCTCCTGAATCCGAATTTACCTGCTGACTTTCCCGGTTCTCAAAGAGAACATAGATATTTAAGATGGCGTCTACTCAAATTGATCTTACTTGTGGTCGCTGAACTCGAACCTCCAGAATACTCCAAAGTACTCAGGGAATGTGTAATCCAAGATGGCGGCCAATATGACGAAGCAGGAATATTGGAATGAATATCAGCAGAAATTTAAAACTTTTTCGAAGACGGCAAAGTAATAAGAGTTTGGTCCAGCAAAGTTAAAGTAAATGCGTCGTAAATGAGTTTTTAACAAACTTTCTACACGGAGTTTACAATCTTAGCCGAGTTGATTCATATTTGGCACTGATCTCAAATTTAACAAAAAAAAAAAAAAAACTTGAAGAATGGTATGACTGGTGATGGTGGTCTTTTCTTTCTGGTCACACTAGCGCGCTCGTTACGGTTTATTAACCTCAAACACGTGTCGGAAGTATTCTCAAAAAGGTGAATATGAATGGTTTCATATCACTCACTTGTTCAAATATTATTCGCAACCTCATCGACAGGTATCTTCCGATTCTTTAAAATGTAGTAACCTTAAAGATCTAGGTTATTACTGGCAGTTCATCCTTGAGCTTGATCAGGATGACATCGAATTTTGTTCTTCTCATATTGGCCACTTTGAGTGGCCAATCGTTGGCCGGACTACTGAACTCGTTCAGTGCTGATTCCGACTATACGGCGGCGTTTTTGATGGACAGCATGTTCGGGCTGATCACCAACGATACAAAGTACATCATGAACGGAGGATTTACGAATCCGATTGAAGTAGATGTTACGATTTTGTGCGGGAATCGGTAAGTTGAGATAGATTTCATCGTGATAAGTTCGACGTATCAAAACCGTTTGATCTTCCAGGAACGCACCCACGCTGGTGCCAACCACGATCGATGATGGCGGCTTGGGCAGCAAAATCGACACGTCCAAGCCACTGGTACTCATCATCCACGGCTGGTTGGACAATAGCAAGCGTAACTGGATCAAGCAGATGACGGCGGACTATTTCCAGTTTGTGGACACCAATTTGTGCGTTGTGGATTGGAGTAATTTGGCAATCCACGGCTATGCGTTGTCTGTGAATCGCACCTACGCAGTAGGTGACTACGTGGCCGAATTTGTGTCCTACCTAAGCGGTCAAGGTATCCCGCTGTCCAAAGTGACCCTGGTTGGTCATAGCTTGGGTGCCCAAATCAGTGGTCAGGCCGGAATGAAGTTGGGTGGACAGGTTGGTGCAATCTATGGTTTGGATCCGGCAAGCCCCCTCTTCAAGATGCCTTTTGACGTGGGAACGTCCAAAAGGTTGGACAAATCCGATGCCCAGTACGTCCAAATGATCATCACATCGCGCTGTACGCTTGGAGTCTGCGTGGGTGATGGCCACGAGAACTTTTACCCAACGGGAGGAATGGTTCCGCAACCGAACTGCGTGGTTCCAATGTTTTCCAATGCAGAAACTCCGGAGCTGATTAGTTGCAGTCATGCTCACGCTTGTACACTGTACCGGAAGGCACTGAACCCGAAGAACGTTTTCAACGGAAAGAAATGCTTCGGATACTCGGCCTTTCTGTCCATGGCGTGTTTGTTCAATCCGACCTCGAAAATGGGACTCTATTCCAGGCGTATTGGAGGAGATTTTTACCTGATGACTTCGGCTATTCCACCGTATACAGTTTGATTATGTTGATTAAAATATTAATTATGGCAGTCAAAAGTTGTTTTTATTTGGTTTTAACCCTCTAACGTCCATGGTTACTCTAGAGGACCACTCAGTTTGAACTTTATAATTAAATATCTCAACGACAAGGCAATTTTTCAAACTGAGTCAGTTATTCCAGTAAATTCAGTGTCTAGTAACAATTTTAAACATAAAAATCTAGATTTTGTTCTGGTCGGGAAGGGGGTGCAATGATGCAAGATATGAGTTATAATCCAGTGAAGTATCTTTGAAAGAAAAGTAAAACTCATCCATTACTATAAAAATAACGGAGGTTTATTTTCTTGTTGTCGAAGTTGAGATCCTTTTAACATTCCAACGCCCAAGGCTCCAAAAAAGTTGGAACGCTAACTTCAACTCAATGGTTCTCGGGCATAACTCAACCAATCAAGATGATTCTTCTTTCTAGTAATTTGTTAGGATATCTAGATGATTCTAGAACTTTGCAGAACTTGATTTGAACAAATCTGTAATTTCTGCGAGCAAAAACATCGTTCCAACTTTTTTTTTCGCGTGTAAAAAAAATCGCCAAAAATTCCGCGGAGGCAGTCTTTTTAAAAAAGGTGGAACGGTGTTTTCGGTCGCAGAAATTACAGATTTGTTCAAATCAAGTTCTGCAACATTTTAGGAACATCTAGACATTCTTACAAATCACTGGAAACAAGAATTGTCCCGATTGGTTGAGTTATGCCCGAGAACCATTGAGTTGAAGTTAGCGTTCCAACTTTTTTGGAGCCTTGGGCGTCCGTGTAAGTTGGACATGCGTTGGGCGTTCCAGTGTTAAAATTATCAAATGAGTGAGATAAAATGATCCGTTTGTTGACAAATACTGCTAAAAATGAGTTCGCTTAAACGTAAACAAATTTCATGACATCAAGAATCAAGAATCAATTATTTCTTTACACAGAGAATTTCTAGAACTTCTGCATTTTTATTAATACAAAGAGACGAGTTGTTCCTTTTAATTCCGCTATATATTTTTAATATCTTGACAGATACGTATTTCGTCTACTACTTGCAGACTTCATCAGTGTTCTGTTCTCGACAGAAGCTATGCGGGTATGATCCGTGGGCTATACCGGTCGACACCTTGCTAGTTACGGTAATAGACCCACAGATCTTAACTACAGGGAGTCCTAGGATTACCCTGGACATGTCAACACATTAGCAAAATAGTCTACTACACACACTGAAGCTTTGCCGATATTATCAGTAGTCAAAAAACATTGACCTCTTGCTCGTTATGGTGGTAGACCTAAAGATCTAACCTCCAGGGAGTCCTAGGATGACCCTGGACATTTCAAAACATTAATAAAGTAGTCTACCATACTCAATGAAGCTATGTGGTTATGACCAGTGGTAAAAAATCACTGACCTCTTGCTTGTTACGGCAGTAGACCCACCGGTCTTAACTCCAAGGAGTTCTTGGATGACCCAGAACATCTCAATAAGTTGTTACAACAATGCACTGTAGCCTTCCGTACTAACTGAAGCAGTCTGGGTAGGATCCGTTTTCAAAATCTTCAAGTTTCAACTTGTTTCTATGGTAAGCCTCTTGCACAAACGGTTCAAACGGATAAGATAAGAGAAGTCATGTTTCAATCATGCTAAAACATATCAGAACTTATAGTTTTTGCTGATACGCGTCGAATGAAGTCAAGATTATTGAAATCCATAATAAAATAAGGATTGTGATATGTGATTTTAGAAATAGCAAAAATACGATTTATTTTACATTTTAACCCAAAATACTCAAACTTCAACAAATTGTAACTTTTGAACTTTTTCATGTCTCGGCGAGATCTTTCGAATAAATTTTCTCCCGTTCGTGTACATCCTTGGACCAGCTCCCATATAAATTTACCCATTCTCCTTTCAAACTTGATTTCAAACCCTCTAAAGAAATGACTTGAAATTGTGGAAAAATTTCTAAGTCAGGATGCCACATTTTGGTATTGAAATGTTTCATCAAATTCCTCTGAAACTATGATTTTTTTTTATAAATTTTGATGAGATAATATAATATACCCACTAAGATTTTTTTTTAAACGTTGAAATTTTTCTAAGTTGGGATAACCAAACTAAACGAGTTAATCGACAGATTATTGAATTTTGGTGAATTTCGATCCAGTTTCATTTTAATAACACTTATTTTTCGATTATTTTATTTTTTAGAATCTTTAAGAACTTCAAGCACAGGCCGTTCATCAATGACAAATGTATTCGATGTGGTGAAGAATATCACTAAGAACAACATGGAATCATCAGGTGAGTAGATTTGGCTGTTGCATATGGATTATTTCCGTTTTTTCACTAACTGCAACTGGTGCACTAAAAATGGTATGAAAATACCAAATTTTCGTATTACTTGTGCAAATACCAGCGACCAAAATGTGCTCTTGGTTGCCCAGTAATAGATGGTAAAATACCATGAAATCAAACCAATATCATGTTTGTGGAAGACCACAGGAATACCAAAATCTGATTTTCCAAGGGCGCGGGAATACCTAAAAATTAAACCATGGCAATACCAAGTTTTGGTATTCAAGCTATGTTCAAAGATCCAGAAGACCTCAACTTGGTATTGAAATAGTTTTATTTTGAGGTATTATTTTACCCTTGGAATAACATGGTTTGGTATTGTTGTGCCCTTTCATATACAAGACTTTGGTATGATTTCATGGTATTTTACCATCTATTAATGGGCAACCAAGGGCACATTTTGGTCCCTGTTATTTGCCCAAGTAATTCCAAAATTTGGTATTCCCGTGTTATTTACCCCTGCTCGGGCTGACCATTCCTGGGACATCAAACTGTGGCTGTCGAGTAAGTTAGTCTCTCAAAGGTCCTTGGTTAGATTCCCGTGGAAAACACTTTTAGTTTTTTTTTGTTGAGACCATCCATAAACCACGTGGACACTATGACCCCCCCCCCCCCTTTGGATGTGGGTTTATTCATTTCATTGATACATTCTTATAGGGGGAAAAGGTTTATTATCTTTGAATTTTCTCCATATATGTGCGCTCATTGAAGAATTTGGTGGTGATTTTCTCTTCTCTGACCTTTTTTTTAATTTTAATCAACAATAATAAGAGCTTCTGCGAGCTCGTTAATACCAGGGCCACATCCGGTTTTTGGGCGTCATCATCTGTTATAAATTTTCAAAGCTGTTGTAGAAAAAAATGGCAAAAACAGCATTGATGCACCTGAATGCGTTTCTGATGGAATTATCAAAGGTTTCAATTGTATTCGAAAATTTGGACGCTTTAAGTTATACGAATTAAACTGCTGCAGCATTTACAAGAATAGCTATTATTGTTTATCGTGGATCATGCGATATGCGATTCTAAGCTTCAAGGTTGATTTGAATAACTCGTGTAACCCTCGTGTCTTATCAGTAGATTTTTTTTTGCATACCGTTTATCTATCTAATTTAGCGACAAACTCATCTCCTGCAGGTAGTAAATCATTTTAAACTGGTTCTACGCAAATTTTGACGTCAAAGTTTGTTTTTAAACTGCCAACGCATGCGTCTCGATTCCATAACCTCAAGTTCTGCTGTCGGAAGCGTGTTCCCAGAAGTTTATGAATGCTTCACTTGTTATCGCCCCCGACTCACTTGTGCAAACAAGATTCGTGAATCGTGGCGACGACTTTCTTCTCGAATCTTTATAATACGGGAAGTCTGGAGCTGCTCGATATCACTTCCAGCTCGGCAGTGAGTCCGATCGAGATGGTTCTCAAAGTTGTACTTCTCCTGGTGGCCACCACTTTCTGGGGCCAATCGTTGGCGGGCCTGCTGAATTCGTTCAGCGCCGATAACGACTTTACGGCTGCCTACCTGATGGACAGCATGTTTGGCATCGTTACTAATAACACCAAGTCTATCTTGACCGGCGATTCTACGAACCCGATTGAGGTTGATGTCAAGTTTTTCTGTGGGAATCGGTAAGTTGAGGGGGATTTCTTTGTGATACGTCTGGATTTGTGATCCGGTTGATTTTCCAGCAACGCACCTTCGCTGGAGGTAACGACGATTGATGATGGCAGCTTGGAAGGCAAAATCGATACCTCCAAGCCGCTGGTGCTTGTCATCCACGGCTGGTTGGACAATAGCAGTCGAAACTGGATGAAGCTGATGGCGGCGGACTATTTGCAGTTCGTAGATACTAATGTGTGCCTCGTGGATTGGGGTAATTTGGCAATCTACGGCTATGCTTTTGCGGCCAACCATACCTACGCAGTCGGTGACTACGTTGCTGAATTCGTGTCCTACCTGAGTGGTCAAGGTATCTCGCTGTCCAAGGTGACGTTGGTTGGACACAGTATGGGCGCCCAAATCAGCGGCCAGGCCGGAATGAAGTTGGGTGGCCAGGTTGGTGCGATCTACGGTCTGGATCCGGCAAGCCCCCTATTCAGGATGCCCTTTGACGTGGGAACCTCAAGAAGGTTGGATAAATCTGATGCCAAGTATGTCCAGATGATCATCACATCCCGTTGCACGTGGGGAGTCTGCGTGGGTGATGGCCACGAGAACTTTTACCCTAATGGAGGACTCGTACCGCAGCCGAACTGCGTGGTTCCAGTGTTCTCGAACGCAGAAACTCCGGAACCGATCAGCTGCAGCCATTGCCACGCATATACACTTTTCCGAATGTCACTGAACCCCAAGAACGTGTTTAATGGAAAGAAATGTTCGGGATTTGTAGCATACATGGCCATGGCATGTCTGTTCAACCCAACCTCCAAGATGGGAATCTACTCCAGACGCCTGGGTGGAGACTTTTACATGCGGACTTCGCCAGTTCAACCGTTCACTCCGTTGTTTTGATGATAAAAAATAAATAATAAAATATTTGGCACTTAAAATTTTATAATTCTGATGTTCAATTACTTTCTCTTTACTTTCTCATATAGAGCAATTCCAGCTCAAATCAGCTAAAATTCTGGTACTTTTGTACCCGACCCTCTCCGATTTCAATGAAACTTTTTAGACACGTTATCCTAGGCCTTTATAAGCCATTTTTGTGTATATGTCGCCAATTGTACATTTGAGGTACGCCCTTATTCAAATATTTTTGTATTTTGTAAATCAAAAATTTTCTGTAACTCGAAGCCGTGTCAAAATGTGGTCAAAGACAAACTTGTAGGAAATTGGACGGGCTTTCCAGTAAAAATATTTATGAGGCTGAAAAATCAAGTCTGTTATATAGAAATTGCCAAAAACCACTAAAAAAACAATTTTTCAACATTTTTATTTTTAAAACCGCTGTATCTTTACAAGGATTGGACATTGGACAATGGTCAATATGAAGACTTTTATGTAAAATTGTCTGGAAAATCGATTCCCACTGTCGGTTTTTGAAAATTTTGACGTTTAGACCACTTTAAAAAACAGTTTTAGTAAATGATTTTTGTATTTGTTCAGGAGAGATATACCATCCTGAATTACTCGTGAATCTTTTTGTCACATTTTAGGCTATTTACACAAAAATTTTGAACGAAAAAAAATCGTGACATCACCTTCAAATTTAACTTTTAAACCTTAAAAATTAAAAATCGCATAAAAATGACGTGTATTTTTCTTTCAGTGTATTTTTTCCAGAAAGCCCGTCCAATTTCCTACAAGTTTGTCTTTGACCACTTTTTGATACGATGCAACGGCTTCGAGTTACAGACATTTTTGAATTACAAAGTACAAACATATTTAAATAAGGGCGTATTTGACATTTTTGAGTACAATTGGCTCCATGTACACAAAAATGGCTTATATAGGCCTAGGATAACATGTCTACAAAGTTTCATTGAAATCGGAGGGGGTCGGGTACAAAAGTACCAGAAAAATTCCCGATTTGAGGTGGAATTGCTCCATATCCATTTCCATGTTTCAATACATTTCAATCTCGCCTCACACCAGTGCTGGTTAACATGCAATGTTATCACATCAATGCAACAGTCACGATTACGTCACCGTGCTCGTTGCATATTTCACCTGGAAGATCTTCGTGCTGCAAGGATATCTCTGTTTCACCTTTACATTGTTGCGCCCTGGTTCGTCAGAAAAACCACCACCGCCATTTAGCTGGTGGTTGGGAGCCCCCACACAGGTATGAATGAACATATATCTGGGTTAGAGATTGAAGGAGTACGCGGTAGAGGTGTGCTTTGCGTCTAAATGAAAAATAGGGTGATGCTTTTTGGCACACCATTTTTAGGAAAAAATATTCTGAAAATCTACATGAACATCGATTTAAATTTTGGCGAGACTCAAGGTTTTCCTTTGTTTTAAAAATTTCTAAATTTTGATCCATCTACTCACCCTATCACATCAACCCTGATGTGTGGCTTGTGGCGCGTAAGCTGGATTCCAGTCCCTGCTGGTTCAAATATCGAGTAAAAGAGGGTGGAGAAGCGCATGCTGTGTGTACTACCAAGAAGGGATTGTGCTTTTGCCGATTTATGTAGTATCACGTTTTCCCACGGTACGGGTGTGGGTGAAATATTCAAAATCCATTTGGAAAATTGAAGTTCACCTGGCTCATCTCGGAGTGGTAGCCATGTGGGTTGCGGTACAATTTGTGTGTGTGATTTTAGTGAGAGTATGTGTTGAGGTGTATTAAAGTTTATACAAATTTAAATCATGAAAAATACCAATCGGCGTTCAGATATGGTTTGCACTTTCTACAGCGTTTCCAATTTCGAAAACCCCCTCCGATCCCGCCTGCACCAAATATCAATCACCCCCAAAAGGCGTTTATTTCTTGCGACTGAATGAGTTTCGGCCAACGATAAACCCCCCGACAATTTGTTGTTTGCCGGGTGTGTTTCACAATGTCACATCACACGACATGCCGACGACGACGTTGACTTCCAAGGGAAAAGCGGAATCCTCCGAAATTCCTTCACACTTTCCACGCCGTGAAGCACGGCAAATCCTCGAGGAAAAACGAGACGATTTTTCACATCTCAGCCCACAAAGAACGGTTTCTTCTGAACAGCAGTGCTGTGCCAAGAGTGACGCCCGGAGATGTCGGTGTGAATGTGTGTGTGTTTTGTAAGAATTTGTAAGGATCCAAGAATCTTTTGTAGTTATTCCCGTAGCCAAGATGTGCCAAATAACAAAAGCAACACCACCACCAGTAGTGACATACCGTTTGTTCGTGGGTGAAACCTGTGTAAAACAAGTGCCACATTCCGTCTGTCGTTTTGAAACAAAATTACTTTTCACAGAGAAACAACAAAAAACGTATAGTTGCGTTCACCTACTTCACACTTTTAAGCGCTGCCTCTTCTTTGTGTAGAGAATTTCGGTTTGAAAAAAAAAAAAATGTTTTGAAGAAAATAACCAGTTCTGGAAGAGTTATCAACAAATGAATTTCTCGTGTTCTCACAAAAAATCTATTTGCCATCAATGACTGATTTTTGGGAGACATTTTAATAATGAAGTTTGTTCATTAAGCCTTATCTACGGAGTAATTTCAAAAGTTTTAAAAATTTCCTGTTTTTAAACGTTTAAATTGAATTTGAATTGTTAAACGAACTTTTTTGATTTTTTGCTATCCTCCAATTTTTTGGACATTCTGGTCATGTCTGTTACATAACCACTCAACTTAAATCGAACTTTTTTGATTTTTTGCTATCCTAAAATGTTTTGATCATTCTGGTCATGTCTGTAACATACAGTCATGCCTCGGTTTAGCACCGCATATGGGGGAAGCAAAACCATAACTAAAACACAGAGCTTATGGGATTTTGTCTATATGAGAGACATTGGCTATAATCGTATGAAAAATAATGCAAACATCAAAAAATTATAATGTTTTGGAATTGGGATGATGGCAGATTTCCATTGCACTTATAATTACATGAAAACTTTCACAAAAATACTTTTTTTCCTGAAAGTGCCATTTTTTTCTCTAAAAAAAAATTCAAAATAATTGTTATTGCAATATAGATTTCAAATGAATGGTTTATTTTAATACATTTCGAATGTAATACCTTTTTTTATTGAAAATACTCAAAATTTTCATAAAACTACATATTTTCGAAAAAATACTCAAAATTTCAGTGTTTTACAATATGGGCATCAAATGTTCGGGATTGTTTCATTCATTTCGATTGTAAAGACAACATTTTTTGAAAATACTCAAAATTTTCACAAAATTGCGTTTTTTTCGAAAAAAATACTCAAAATTCTGTTTTTCACGAAACGGGTATCGAATGATCGGAATTTTTCATACATTTCGAATGTAATAACAGCATTTTAAGAAAATACTCAAAATTTCCACAACCAAACCAAACTACATATTTTAGAAAAAATGCTCCAAACCTCTGTTTTTCACAGTATTGATATCAAATGATCGGATTTTTTTCAAACATTTCGAATGTAGTGACAAAATTTTTGTTTTTCACAAAACTACGTTTTTTCGAAAAAATATTAATAATTTAGTTTTTCATAATATGGGTATCAAATTATCAAATTCCAAAAAATTCTTCAAAACTCATTTTTTCATACATTTCGAATAACATGTTTCATAAATACGCAACATTTCCACAAAACTACGTTTTTTTCGAAAAAATACTCAGTTTTTCACGGAATGGGTAGCAATAACTGAAAATTTTGGGTATAATTTGGAAAATACATAATTTTGTGAAAATGTTGATTATTACCAAAATTTTGTTTTTTTAATTAAATTACAAATGTATGAAAAAATCCCGATCGTCTGATACCCATATTGTAAAAGACTGAAATGTTAAAAAAATAAAAAATACGTAGTTTTGTGAAAATTTTAAGCATTTTCAAAAAAGTTGTTATCACATTTGAAATGTAAAAAAAATCCGATCGTTTGATACCCATATCGTAAAAAAAATTTAGTCGAAAATATGTAGTTTTGTGATTTTTTTTAGTATTTTCAAAAAATGTTGTTATTACATTCAAAACGTATAAAAAAATTGAGAAAAACTGAAATTTTGAGTATTTTTTTCGAAAAAACTTAGTTTTGTGAAAATTTTGAGTATTTTCAAAAATGCTGCAAGGCTGGTACAAATTTTATTTAAAGTTTTTGTCCTCCCCCTCTTTAAAGTTGGCCCGAAAACAAAAATATTTTTTCAACAAACTTCAAAATTTCAATGGAAATTTAAGTACAATCAGCTGAAATCAAATTAAACTGCATTCCCCTGCGTTAAATGTCATTTTTAAGCATGTTTAGTTTAATTTGAAAATCTTTTGAATTTTTGTAAATTTTCGATGTTTTTAATAAACATCGAAAATTTTGCAAAAATTTAGTTGATTTTTTTCGCTAACATTATTGTTTTCGTCAAATCTTACATTTTTTGAAAAATAATGATTGCAAAACAACTGAACTAGTGTAAAATGCATTTTAAAGCACTTTTCTATTCAAATGTTGATACAATGGCTTGTAAATTCAATATTTATATTTTTATATTATTTTTATCATTATTTTTAACAATTAAATTGTTGACTGATGGATTATAATTTTTCCATTGTTCATACTTGTACCCCTGTTAAATTCTAATACAAGCGATTCAATTACCTTAAGTTTCTTTCTATACAAGTGAAGGTGTGTTACCAACTGATGAAATTTTCTGCAGTACATCAATGAGTGGTCGATATTTTTTACAGTAATTATCTGCAAAAACTGTTAACAAATTTGAAGGGTTTTGTTATTTTCGTGATTTCTTTTGAAAATCATGTACTAAGCTTTGATTTTACCGTTCATTCGGTATCTTTAAAACATATTTCTTGATAATTGCTCGATTAAACTCATTATAAATATTCTACCATCACTGAATTTGAACATAATCTTATCTAATCGAATCGAATACATGCGCAGTAGGATGCCCAGAATATGGGACTTTTTTTCAAAACCTCGCTCCACAAGCTGAATATTGTACCTTAACCTATTTTAGGACTCTAGGCCAAATATGAGCAAAATCGGTCATCATTTACCCATTGATACTCGGAGGTGAAGTTTGTATGGGAAAAATCGAAAAAATGTATGGAAAACCCACGATTCTCACGGTTTGGTCTGCACGGTGCGCTACTTCCATCCAAATATTCCCAAAAGTGAGATTCTTATTGAAAATTTAATTCTCTACAACTTTGTAGAACACACCAAAGCTGTAAAACTCGATCCTGAAAAGTTATTAGCGATTTAAAAAAGTAATTTTTTTTTGAAAAACATTTTTTTTCGCCAACTTTAGGCTTGGGTATCAATGGGTTAATCTCATCCAATTTCGCTCAAAATTTACACAGATGCTTAAAATAAACCAAAAAACCGTTTTTCGCTTGTGGAGCAGGTGGTCATTTTTTTTTCTGGGCACCCTAATGCGCAGCCAGTCCGAAGAAATCATCCTGGAAGAACTTGCGGTTAGATTACGCTCTAAGCCCTGTTTCGTAAATATTATTAATTACAGGACATCCGAGTAACCCCGAAAATGTGCAGACACAATTAAAGCGGCCAGGCCTATTGCGTTGCATTAACTGCAGATAGGATTCTGTGAACGGACCACATTCGACAGAATCAACAGGGGAGGAAGGATGCATGGACATACCGAACTAAACGCTCCGAATCAGTTAGGTCAGTGGTTTTCAATATAAAACACTTTTTTAGGCTAGTGGTAATTGCTATTGTTTTGCTTCAGTGTTGTAGAACTTCAAAATCATTTTCAAATCAAACCTGACTAAAGCCAACATCACCACATTTTTTCAAAAACATCTTGTCCGTTCCACCACGTCCTCATTTGAAATGTGCAACTTCAGAGAAAACGTCCTTCCTGCCCCGCTAGACAGCCTGCTGGAAAGATTAATTTCGTGCTAAATGTTCTCCTCGGTAAACATGGCGAAATAAACAGCCAAGGCGTTGAAGTGCCTGCCTTGCTATGCACATGTCTAAGAAGTACAGCCACACACCACATGGCGGTGGCGGGCTCCTTCCGGGTCACGTCCCTCAATCTGGCCTGGGGTCCTGGGGGGGGGGAAAGTGTGGTGCTCACTCTTTCTTTGTTGGGTAATGAGTTTTTAAGAAGTTTTGCACGTTCTCATTTACCCCGCCACATGTGTTTGAGGGGATGAAAGTTTCTCCGGTAATTATCTGATGCTATTCTCGGTTAGATTTTCTCGGGCGTGCATGATGGACGTCGGATTTACTTTTGAGACTTTCTGGATACTCAACTGGCAAAATTCATTCTTGCGTTTGCGAAAAACATACGCCTGAAGTTTCGGTTTGAATTCATCTATCTATTTAACTATTCAACGGCCAACTTGAATGATCAGAAACTCACCACAGCCATGTTAAATTCACCACATCTTTTGTAGGCGTAAGCGGTCAAGCTTTACGTTGTCTCAAGCTTATGTGAAACGCGTATAGAAGAACTGTAGTTTAACATTACCGTGGTGTGGTGAGTTTCTTATCATTCAAATTGACCGTTAAATTTTTGATTAATGATTTTGATTCTTTAAGGTATAAACATGCAAATATTTGGAAAAAAAATAGTGAACATTTATTTGCACTGAAAAAATCATTTCAGCTGAATATTTTCAAAGGAAGGTTTTGTTTAACACTTGAGCTGTAATTTTTATTTGAAATCATGCATTGAAAATGACTTGGAATGACTTGGAATAACTTGGAATGTATATTTCACTTAGTTTTCACTTCAGTTCCGGATTCATTCCGCCAGCAGCAGTAAATATTTTTTGAAGCATAAAAAATTAATGAGAAGCGAACACTCCTCTTACCTTTATCCCTCCACCTGGATGAGTTACTGGCGTCGTCGGGGATTTGCATTTGCCACGTTGTTAGCCAGGATCAAAGGACCTATTAGGCTAAGTAGTAAACGAGCGGATTGTGGGTTTTCACCACGAAGCATTTCCATTAAATCGAGCTTGAATCGTGTTTTTTTTGCGTGGAAGGGGAAAAGGTGAGTAGTTTTTGTGCAGTTTGAAAACTGAAAACGATGCAATTGAATTTACTAGGAAAATCAAAAAATACCGCCAGCAGCAGAATCGATCGAAGTTGGAGTTTAAAATTATCAAAAAAGGAGAAAAAAAGTACAATCGCCGGAAGTGTGCAGCGGTGAGTTCACATTCGAAAGAGTGGAAAAAACAGAGTAAAGCCCTGTGGGCAACCAGTTCTACGTTATCGCAACACAGTGGTCGTGGTTGGGTAAAAACATTAATATTTTTATTGGGTTCTTGAGGAAAAGTAAAACCAAGTTGAGTTCCACAAAACACAATTGAAAAAAATCAATCGGAAATTTTGACCGCTATTTAATTACATTTTTACCACAGTCTCGGCAAATGTGCGGGCTCTGTTATCGTTTCCCGTGCCAAGTGAACTAAAACAAAACATTTCCGTGAACCGTTCTGGACAGCGGCTCATGTCGTATCCGGGGAGCAGTTAGGAACACTCCTGGAACTTGGGATTACGATAGCTTCGACCTCAATACATTGGGATTCTGCAACGACCGGTTGCAGTTTCGGAACACACGAAATGGGTTTGGTTAAAAAGTCATTTGGTTTTTAAATTACGCTTAATTTTCGAAAATATGATAAAATCTAATTACAGCTTTATGAAATGATGTTTTACATGAAATCCATAAAATTTTCTTAACTTTTGGCAAATGTCCATATACAAATGTTTAATAAAAAAAAATTAACTTCGTTTAATTTTTTTTACAAAACGCAGTTTAACGTCTTTGCGAAAGGACGACTTAAAAAAGATTTGAATTCCAGTTAGAGGGTGCACAGTAAATATAGAACAATGGTAATATTACATCTAGGAACGGGTATTTTTTTATGCCGAAAAATTTAGTAAGTTCACCTTTAAAAAATGGTGGATTGATCAGTTTTCTTGTATAATGGCCCTTTTTCTACCTTTTTGAGGTTATTATATTACATCATAAAAAGGTAATATTACATCAGAGTATTGCTGTAGAATATTGCATTTTGTTTTAGTGAGGATTAAATCGGGTTTTGGTTCACAATTTTTGGAACAATGTTGACTTCTTTTAAAATAATAACTGATATTTTCTTATTTTGTTTTATTTTTTTTCTTATATCAATTCCTTAGCCATTTGTCATTCTTAAGAACTCATGTTTAGATAATGAGCAGTTCTCTAGGATTTCGGTCATTCGATTTTTTTTTTGTATTTTTTAATCCGACTGAAACTTTTTTGGTGCCTTCGGAATGCCGAAAGAAGCCATTTTGCATCATTAGTTTGTCCATATAATTTTCCATACTAATTTGGCAGCTGTCCATACAAAAATGATGTATGAAAATTCAAAAATCTGTATCTTTTGAAGGAATTTTTTGATCGATTTGATGTCTTCGGCAAAGTTGTAGGTATGGATTCGGACTACACTGGAAAAATATGATACACGGTAAAAAAAATTTGGTGATTTTTTTTATTTAACTTTTTATCGCTAAAACTTAATTAGCAAAAAAACACTATTTTTATTTTTTTTATTTTTTGATATGTTTTAGAGTACATAAAATGCCAACTTTTCAGAAATTTCCAAGTTGTGCAAAAAATCATTGTCCGAGTTATGAATTTTTTAATCGATACTGATTTTTTCAAAAAATCGAAATATTGGTCGCAAACATTTTTCAACTTCATTTTTCGATGTAAAATCAAATAGTACTTCAGTAAAATTTTGATAAAGTGCACCGTTTTCAAGTAAAATCCATATTTAGGTGACTTTTTTGAAAATAGTCGCAGTTTTTCATTTTTTTAAATTAGTGCACATGTTTGCCCACTTTTGGATAAAATATTTTTGAAAAGCTGAGAAAATTCTCTATATTTTGCTTCTTCGGACTTTGTTGATACGACCTTTAGTTGCTGAGATATTGCAATGCAAAGGTATAAAAACAGGAAAATTGATGTTTTCTAAGTCTCACCCAAACAGCCCACCATTTTTTAATGTCGAAAAACCACCATTTTTTAATGTTAAAATATGAAACATTTGTGAAATTTTCCGATCTTTTCGAAAACAATATTATCAAAAATTTTAAACCAAGACTAACATTTTAAATGGGCGTAATATTGAATGTTTGGCCCTTTTAAAATGTTAGTCTTGATTTGAAAATTTTGAAAATATAATTTCACAAATGTTTCATATATTAACATTCAAAATCGGACCATTAGTTGTTGAGATATCGACATTAGAAAATGATGCGTTGTCCATACAAAAAGGATGTATGATAATTCAAAAATCTGTATCTTTTAAAGGAAAACAAATCATCAAGACTAACATTCCAAAAGGGTTAAACATTCAATATTACGCCCTTTTGAAATGATAGTCACGATTTAATTTTTATGAAAATATTGTTTTCGAAAAGATCGGAAAATTTCACTAACGTTTCATATTTTAACATTGAAAATTGAACCATTAGTTGCTGAGATATCGACGTTAGAAAATGGTGGGTTGTTTGGGTGAGACTTAGAAAAGATAAATTTTCCTGTTTTTAAATCATTGCATGGCAATATCTCAGCAACTAAGGGTCGTATAAACAAAGTTAAAAAAAAAACAATAGGGTAGAGGACCCAGTTTTCGCCCTGCTCCAGTTTTCGCCCACCTACTGGATTTAATCTGTATTTAGCTAACCTATACCAATTTTTGTTTGAATTTATTATGCAGGTTTGCATATTCATTCATTTCTAGCTCTAATTGAAACATTCCTAGTGAATTTCTATTGTTTATTAAGTTTTTATAAGCATTTAAAAAAAACGCCTTATTGCAGCCGCCATATTTTTGTCAATTCCGACTACAGTGGGTAATAATGTTAATGAGGGAAAACAACTCATTTCATCCGAAAATAATGTATCTGAATAATTTATTGCTTCACTGCATGTCTGAATTTCATGAAAATATAGTGATTTACCTGTTTCAAAAGTTTACCAAAGGTTATTTCAATAAAATAAAGTGGGCGATTATTGGGGTCATGAAAAAACATGAGATCCAATTTTCGTCCAGGGCGAAATCTAGTACTGTGTTTTCAGATTTTAGCTAGAACCATTTTTCGTTTACCATAAAAACTTATCTAATCGCAGCGAAATGTGCTTGAAAATATTTTTGGATCATTCCAGATTATTTTTAAAGGTTAATTATTTATTTTATTTTATTTCATTCATCAGGGTGTTTTGGTAAAAACATCAGTTCAAAAATTAACCTAAACTCAGATATGGGACACCTAGCTCAAACGTGGTAAGAGTTTACTGGTACATTGTAGAACAAATTAAGCAAAGGAGGGAAAAGTAGTTACACAACATCTTTCAAAATAGCACATGTGCTTAATATTTTTATTTAAGAGGTACTCGAAGTTTTCTATTGAGTCAATTCGGGAGAATGAACCATAGGGTTCAAGTTCCCCTAATAAAATCAACAACAACATGGAACTAATTGTAACTGTGTGCCCTTATCTTGGTTGAATAGGGACACATGAGTTCTATCAGGAATTTTGATTAAGTCATATTTTTTATGAGTGCGAACATGTTTTGGTTTTAGTTAGAACCTCAAAATTAGTGGGATATCTGTTAAAAAAAAACAACTAGGGTTTTTTGAATTTCAATTTAAAAATATTGAGCTTCAGGAACATATTGTGAATCAATAGGAGACCATATTTACTTAGTTTTGAGCCATAATTTTATTTGATTTCTTGATTTTTGTCGTGGGCGAAAACTGGTTCCAAGGGTGGGCGAAAATTGGATTTAGGGGGGCGAAAATAGGCACTTCAGAGCACTTTATTAAAACGCAAAATTTCAACAAAAATGAACTTGTAAATGATAAAAACCTTGTGGAAACTTAAAAGCAAATAGTTTGTCAAAGTTTTACAACAAATAGAACCGAAAACCATAAATTGTCATTAAATTCTTGTCAAATTTCTTAGATTCCCACTATAAAGTGGGCGATTTCTGGGTCCTCTACCCTATAGAGAATTTTCTCAGCTTTCCAAAAATACAAAAATATTTTTTTCAAAATTGGACAAACCTGTGCACTAATTTAAAATAATGAAAAACTGCGACTATTTTCAAAAAAGTTACCTAAAAATGGCTATAACTTGAAAACGGTGCACTTTATCAAAAATTCAATGAAGTACTTTTTGATTGCAAATTCGATTTTACATCGAAAAATGAAGTTGAAAATATTTTGCGACCAATATTTCGATTTTTTGAAAAAATCTGTATTGATTCAAAAAATCATAACTCGGTCAAAGATTTTTTGCCCATTCTGGAAATTTCTGAAAAGTTGGTAATTTATGTCCCCAAAAACATATCAAAAAATAAAAATTAAAAATAGTGTTTTTTGGAAATCATGTTTTTGTGACAAAAAGTTAAATTGAGAACCACCAAATTTTGTTTACCGTGTATCATTTTTTTTTCAGAATATTCCTTATCCAAACCTACAACTTTGCCGAATACACCAAATCGATCAAAAAATTCCTTCAAAAGATACAGATTTTTGAATTTTCATACATCATTTTTGTATGGACAGCTGCCAAATTTGTATGAAAAATTATATGGACAAACCAATGATGCAAAATGGCTTCTTTGGGCATACCGAAGGCACCATAAAAGTTTCAGCCAGATTAAAAAAAAAAAAAACAAAAAAAACGAGTGACCGAAATCTGAGAGAATCGCTCTGGTAGATTCACTTTCACAATTCAAATTAATTTTTCTACTTTATTTTTAAACCGACATTTTCGGAAGAAACCGTTCATTTTTCGAACTCACAAACGGAGAAAACCAAGTCGTCTTCAAGTAAAAGTCCCCTCCGGATCGATCACTGTAGATTCCCAACCGGTTAGTCCTGTCGGACGCACACCGTTTATGCAAAAACGCCCCATAGCTTGCACATTCCCTCCCCACAAACGCGTTGCCCGGCACTATCGACAGCCTGAACAGGGTCGTAACGTGCAGATGACTGCAGAACAACAGGTCGGAAAACTCAGCACTTTCGAACAACGGCAGGACGCAGTTCGGCTGCGGAAACACTCCACCATTGGGGAAGAAGTTCCCGTGTCCATCCGGCCGCCGAAGTCCGCCGGCATTCCTGGTGACGATAATCATCTGCACGTACCGCGCGTCGCTGCGATCCAGCCGAAACTGAAGACCTCGGGCGACGGAGAACAGCAGTTCCGGCGGATCGAGTCCGTAGATTGCGCCGATTTGGCCGTGGAAGTTGTGCCCAACTTGTCCGCTGATGTGCGCCCCCAAGCTGTGTCCGATCAGGGTGATGTTCTTAAGTGGGAGTCCTAGGTCGTTGAGGAACGTGATGAACTGGGTCAGGTGGTTGGACACTTTGACGGTGTGGACACGGGCCGTCAGGGAGTAGTAGTAGTGGGCCAGATTGCGCCATCCAACGATGCAGACGTTTGTGTCCAGGTGCTCCAGAAGGTTACGGGCCGTTGCTTGGACCCAGTTCCGGTTCGGGTTATCCAACCAACCGTGAATGATGATGTGCATCGGTTTGGTCGGGTTGATGGTGTGCTTTATCCGGGAGTTGTTTGGGAATGTTTGCTGCAAGGCGCGGGATTCACTGTAATGATTCAGACTGTAGATCACAAAGCTTTCATTTGTTCAAAGAGGTTTTGACACTCACCTATTGCCACACCAGAATGTCACTGCTTGTTCTATAGGTGTGGTGTCCTTTCCAGACAGTAAAAATTTAATGTTATTTTTCGTTAGCAACAACAACAAATCCCACATTTGGTACACGTTTCCATCGACTTTGGGATCGAATATATTGAACAAACCACAACTAATCTCGGCAATGGGAGTCGAAAGAATGAATATTAAGAAGCAAGTCAGAAACATTGTAAATTGTAGAGATGCAAATTTTACAAGAATACTATAGATATTTTAACAAGAAAACTTGATGTAATAGATTGACCGATGAACTCACTTTGCTTAGTATTCGGCTGAATTTAAAATGAGTTGCTTATATAGCTTTGCGGTGCTGTGCCTTAACCAGAGGTAAACATACATTAGATTCTAAAAAAAAAACAGGAATAAAAAAGTAGAAATGTAACCGCTCTAAACCATTTCAGTCACGCCAAGTCTGTTTTGCTATGCTTTTAACCTTCAAAGCCTTCATTAAAAGTTCCAGTGCGCGACATCGCATTTATGATCTCGTTATGTGAAGTGATTAGCAATTCGTGTGTTTTTTATGCTGCCGTCCTATCTCGCTATGCTTAACTTCGTCGAAGGGCCTACGAGCATAATTTTTGGATGGAACCTAGCGAGCAACTGCTCCTCATTGCATTGCTGCTTGCAATGAAAAAGAGCAACATGAATTATTTTTAACGACTACACAGTCGTACATTATGGGTTGAGAGGGCAGTAATTAACGATATGAATGTTTAAGCATGATTTCATTAGTCAGGCTTGATCAACTAACGGATTATGGTTTAATTACCATTTAAATGTCACCAAAAATTATTTGCTCCATGTGTATATGAATTCGATAGATATAATTTCATTTCATTTTAGAGATGAATGATTGTGTTATTTTATTTAACACGTTGTCTCACAAACTGACTAATCCAGCAATCACCCACACACTTCTGTGCACTGTCATCGGGTGACAAACCACAATGTTTCTCTATCAAAGTGACCAAACGCACATATCGATTTAATTTTTAAAAAGGCCTGTGTATGTGTGACTGAGGCCGCCTCTCCCTGCTGCACAAAATGCTTTTAATCTAATCACATCTCGACATTGCGTAAGTGCTTAACCTCAAACCGCAGCTGATGCCCATTTGTCTGAGGGACCAGACCGGGGGTCAAAAGGGTAGAAGTGGGACACCCGAGTTTGCAGAACAGTTCAAAATTTATGAGGTACAAACACATAAGCCTATCCCCTTCATGAATTCCATGTGCTGGTACTGCTGTTGCTCCGTTGTTGGTTGCGTAAACATGCGTACGTGCAATGGCCGACTAAAAATGGCTGCTGCACTAACCGAGAGCCTTTCCACTAACACACGCACATTCATTCACACAAGGCTCCCACGCACAACCGGACCTCCCCCCCATCTCTCATACACTCACATACAAGCTACGATAGGCCCATGTGCTCTTCCTCCAACCCTCCTTCAACAGACCCCAAGATCGGCTGATTTTGCAGATCTGGCAACACTGCTGCTGCTTTTGGAATTGCCGCTGGAGGAGAGTGAGTTTTCAAAATTATGTATTCAAAATTTATCGCACATTAATAAATAAAGTCGGTTGTGCTCTTTGCATATGGTTCACCCCTTGGGATTGAATCGTGAGACCTCGACGACCCCAGGTCCAATGTTGGTAAAAGGTGGGGTTTTCACTAGGGTGGTCCTTTTGTTTCTTAACCCAAGTAGCATTTGGCAACATGATAAATTGGACTAAGTCCAGTTTTTGTTTTGTTTTGCTGTAGAAACATATAAATGACATTTTAGCAACAATACGTTGCAATGTTGCAAACGTTTCGAATTGCAAACAACTTTGCAACAATCCATTTCATTTTGTAATCGAAACATATTGAAAACTTATTGGTTCCATTGGGACGTGGCGTTACATCGTGCTGCCATCTGGTTTTTTTAAGTGCAAGAGTGGAAAAGTGCTGAGTCATCGTCAAAAAGTAGACGGCGTCCTATCTCGCCCAGCAAAATGAAGTCGAAAAAGTAGTCGGTTTCGATGAAGAAAAAGTGGAAAACGTGGTCTAAAAATAGCGACGCCATCCCCCTATTGTTGCAACATGTGACTTAGCCCGATTTGTGTGCTAAGGATAATATTGAAATCAAAAATCCTTAGATACAGTTCAGCCCAAAAATTTACCCTTTCATCAATTCTTCCGTGGCTCGGTAGTAGAGGCAAGGTGTGAAGATCTGAAGGTACCAGTCCAGAATCCCAGCAGGGGGCACTTTAGTTTTTTTGTTTAAAAAGATTTTGTTTGTTCCGCGCAAATTAAACGACAACATAATGGCAACATCATGACAACACAACAAACTTCTTTACCGACATATTTAGACAAACAAATTGTTTCTGGAACTTCGTCGTAACAAAGTTGAAACAAGCGGCTAAATGTTGCCAACATAAAATTTTCGTGCGCTTTTTAGGGCACCACGAGTGTTCTAACTATGTTGTGATAGCACATTTTGGGTGTTACGAAATAGTTGCATTTAAGGATCCGCAACAAAAAATGTTAGTTGGGAATCAAATATACAGTCCTGACTCGGTTGTGAAAATATTGGATAATCGAGGCTGAACAGTAAAAAAATCTGTGTAAAATCGCATGCAAAAGCACGCACATCACCTTTGTGAGCAAAAGCATGTTATATTGTATGAGAAAACGTGCACACAAAAAGCATGTACCGCAGAAAAAAAACAGGACTGCTCACCCCAAATATAATACCAATACGGCGAGATTCATATTCAGATTTCCAAGTCCGCGCCCCAACCCGCTCGGCTATCTCGCTGTAAAAAAGGCCGTATCTAAGCCAATGTAACAGTAGGTTTTCCGTACGTCGTACACTGTGTTTACTGCTTACGATGTATGGGCAATAGCGTGGCTCACGGATACATGAAAAAGACAAAAGTGTTCAATTTCGAACGCCTCGACCGGAATTTTGTAGCATTATAGCCTCAGAAGCTAGCCTGAAATTTTGAGCGCATTTGGTTAATGTTTAGTTGTTCCACTCCTGACCTGAAGTTATAAAGAAATTTCAATAAATTTTATTTATTTATTTTCAACTTTTGAATTCTTTTTCGAGAAAGTTTTCCTATGCCCTATTAATTTTTCTCAAAATAGAGGTTTCTTATAGGTTTTGATCCGGGGAACAACTTTGTACAACATCACAAAGCGCTAGGAATTAATCCCGGAAAGATACAGGCATTTTTTTAGAGCTCTTTAATTATTTTTTCCGTACTCCAAAAAATATCCCGTATCTTTTCGGGATCAATTCCTAGCGCTTTGCGATGTTCTACAAAGTTGTTTCCCGGATCAAAACCTATAAGAAACCTGAGAATATGAAAATTTGGTTGGGTTTTGGGAAACTTTCTCTAAGAAGAGGTTAAAAGTGAAAATTTCCCATAGTAAATTTTAAGTAGTTCCATACTAACTTCAGGTCAATGGTGGAAGTATTAAAACTTTACCAAATGCGCTCAAAATTTCAGGCTATATTCTGAGGCCATATTGCTGCAGAATTCCAGTCGAGGCGTTCGAAAATGAACACTTTTGTCTTTTTCTTATATCCGTGAGCCACGCTAATGGGCAACCTACAGCTATATCCGTGAAGTACATAGCGGCGAGATAGCCGAGTAGGTTGGGGCGCGGACTTGGTAATCTGAATATGACTCTCGCCGGATTGAAGTTTTTTTTTGTGGTGAGCAGTCCTGATTTTTTTCTTCGGTACATGCTTTTTTGTGTAAACGTTTTCTCATACAATATTACATGCTTTTGCTCACAAAGGTGATGTGCATGCTTTTGCATGCGATTTTACCATCGGATTGTTTGCTGTATGGACTATGCATAGTTATAAATAGGGTAATATCACACCTTTAAATTTTGACAGATCCTGTATAAAAAATAGTAATATTTTCTTTAAAAAAGTGTAAATTTGCACCTTCAAATGCACGCAAAAAAGTCCGTTCGCGTAAACGTGAACAACGTACCATGAAAATAGGAAACAAAGCAAATTTTATGATAAGATTTTGCACCGTGAACAAATGCATGATTGCAACCGATTTCCATGAACGTTTGTTCACGAAAAACCGTAACGCCAGGTCTGGTTACGTTTTTCCTGATCTCGTATTCATAAACTTCGTTCATGGTAATGGGAAACAAATCATACATTTGTTCACGCTCATGCGAACAAAAAGCATGAATTTTTTCTTCGGGGAATTTTGTGGGCGTTGCCACAGCTTTGAAACAGAGGCGAAGAACGTTCAGAAATCCTTATACGGAAAAGTGACAGTTGCAGGGTATCATTCAATTATTACGTGATGAACTATTTAATTTTGGCCCGGGTACGGATATATTTATCTGCAATCAGTTATTCGCATACCAAAATTAGATAATTTAACCGATTTTGGATTTTTTGGCCGCAGATGAAAGATACTAAGAACCTGCTTTATTGGAGTAATGCCGACGGAACCTGGTCCAACCTGGCCACTCCGGAACGGGTCACCGGTAACCGGTGGCCAATTGGGGACACTTCGTAATTTGCAAGGAACCATGTCATGTGACATATCAAAATTCATCAAATTAAAAACTATGACCATTACAAGTGATGCCAACGTCCTCTGGCCCAACCTGGCCACTCTGGAACGGGTCACCGGTAACCGGTGGCCATTTGGGGACACTTCGTAATTTGCAAGGAACCATGTCATGTGACATATCAAAATTCATCAAATTAAAAACTATGACCATTACAAGTGATGCCAACGTCCTCTGGCCCAACCTGGCCACTCCGGAACGGGTCACCGGTAATCGGTGGCCACTTGGGGACATTTCGGAATTTGCAAGGAACCATGTCATGTGACATATCAAAATTCATCAAATTAAAAACTATGACCATTACAAGTGGTGCAAACGTCCTCTGGCCCAACCTGGCCACTCCGGAACGGGTCACCGGTAACCGGTGGCCATTTGGGGACACTTCGTAATTTGCAAGGAACCATGTCATGTGACATATCAAATTTCATCAAATTAAAAACTATGACTATTACAAGTAATGCCAACGTCCTCTGGCCCAACCTGGCCACTCCGGAACGGGTCATCGGTAACCGGTGGATACTTGGGGACACTTCAGAATTTGCAAGGAACCAAGTGACATATCAAAATTCATCAAATTAAAAACTATGACCATTACAAGTGATGCCAACGTCCTCTGGCCCAACCTGGCCACTTCGGAACGGGTCACCGGTAACCGGTGGCCACTTGGGGACACTTCAGAATTTGCAAGGAACCGTGTCATGTGACATATCAAATTTCATCAAATTAAAAACTATGACCATTACAAGTAATGCCAACGTCCTCTGGCCCAACCTGGCCACTCCGGAACGGGTCACCGGTAACCGGTGGATACTTGGGGACACTTCAGAATTTGCAAGGAACCAAGTGACATATCAAATTTCATCAAATTAAAAACTATGACCATTACAAGTGATGCCAACGTCCTCTGGCCCAACCTGGCCACTTCAGAACGGGTCACCGGTAACCGGTGGCCACTTGGGGACACTTCGGAATTTGCAAGGAACCATGTCATGTGACATTTCAAATTTCATCAAATTAAAAACTATGACCATTACAAGTAATGCCAACGTCCTCTGGCCCAACCTGGCCACTCCGGAACGGGTCATCGGTAACCGGTGGATACTTGGGGACACTTCAGAATTTGCAAGGAACCAAGTGACATATCAAAATTCATCAAATTAAAAACTATGACCATTACAAGTGATGCCAACGTCCTCTGACCCAACCTGGCCACTCCGGAACGGGTCACCGGTAACCGGTGGCCACTTTGGGACACTTCGGAATTTGCAAGGAACCATGTCATGTGACATATCAAATTTCATCAAATTAAAAACTATGACCATTACAAGTAATGCCAACGTCCTCTGGCCCAACCTGGCCACTCCGGAACGGGTCACCGGTAACCGCTGGCCATTTGGGGACACTTCGGAATTTGCAAGGAACCATGACATGTGACATATCAAAATTCATCAAATTAAAAATTACGACCATTTAATGTAATGTCAACGAACCATGGCCCAAAGTCACGTAGAAGTTGCTATATTAAAAAGTACAAAAAAAAACAAAAATACAAAAATACAAAAATACAAAAATACAAAAATACAAAAATACAAAAATACAAAAATACAAAAATACAAAAATACAAAAATACAAAAATACAAAAATACAAAAATACAAAAATACAAAAATACAAAAATACAAAAATACAAAAATACAAAAATACAAAAATACAAAAATACAAAAATACAAAAATACAAAATACAAAAATACAAAAATACAAAAATACAAAAATACAAAAATACAAAAATACAAAAATACAAAAATACAAAAATACAAAAATACAAAAATACAAAAATACAAAAATACAAAAATACAAAAATACAAAAATACAAAAATACAAAAATACAAAAATACAAAATACAAAAATACAAAATACAAAAATACAAAAATACAAAAATACAAAAATACAAAATACAAAAATACAAAAATACAAAAATACAAAAATACAAAAATACAAAAATACAAAAATACAAAAATACAAAAATACAAAAATACAAAAATACAAAAATACAAAAATACAAAAATACAAAAATACAAAAATACAAAAATAAAAATACAAAAATACAAAAATACAAAAATACAAAATACAAAAATACAAAAATACAAAAATACAAAAATACAAAAATACAAAAATACAAAAATACAAAAATACAAAAATACAAAATACAAAAATACAAAAATACAAAAATACAAAAATACAAAAATACAAAAATACAAAAATACAAAAATACAAAAATACAAAAATACAAAAATACAAAATACAAAAATACAAAAATACAAAAATACAAAAATACAAAAATACAAAAATACAAAAATACAAAAATACAAAAATACAAAAATACAAAAATACAAAAATACAAAATACAAAAATACAAAAATACAAAAATACAAAAATACAAAATACAAAAATACAAAAATACAAAAATACAAAAATACAAAAATACAAAAATACAAAAATACAAAAATACAAAAATACAAAAATACAAAAATACAAAAATACAAAAATACAAAAATACAAAAATACAAAATACAAAAATACAAAAATACAAAAATACAAAAATACAAAAATACAAAAATACAAAAATACAAAAATACAAAAATACAAAAATACAAAAATACAAAAATACAAAAATACAAAAATACAAAAATACAAAAATACAAAAATACAAAAATACAAAAATACAAAAATACAAAATACAAAAATACAAAAATACAAAAATACAAAAATACAAAAATACAAAACAAAAATACAAAAATACAAAAATACAAAAATACAAAATACAAAAATACAAAAATACAAAAATACAAAAATACAAAAATACAAAATACAAAAATACAAAAATACAAAAATACAAAAATACAAAAATACAAAAATACAAAAATACAAAAATACAAAAATACAAAAATACAAAAATACAAAAATACAAAAATACAAAAATACAAAAATACAAAAATACAATTGTATCTGCATTAAAATTATTTTTATACGTGAATTTTTTTAACTTCTTGAATTTCTTGAATTTCTTGAATTTCTTCAATTTCTTGAATTTCTTGAATTTCTTGAATTTCTTAAATTTCTTGAATTTCTTGAATTTCTTGAATTTCTTGAATTTCTTGAATTTCTTGAATTTCTTGAATTTCTTGAATTTCTTGAATTTCTTGAATTTCTTGAATTTCTTGAATTTCTTGAATTTCTTGAATTTCGTGAATTTCTTGAATTTCTTGAATTTCTTGAATTTCTTGAATTTCTTGAATTTCTTAAATTTCTTGAATTTCTTGAATTTCTTGAATTTCTTGATTTTCTTGAATTTCTTGAATTTCTTGAATTTCTTGAATTTCTTGAATTTCTTGAATTTCTTGAATTTCTTAAATTTCTTGAATTTCTTGAATTTCTTGAATTTCTTGAATTTCTTGAATTTCTTGAATTTCTTGAATTTCTTGAATTTCTTGAATTTCTTGAATTTCTTGAATTTCTTGAATATCTTGAATTTCTTGAATTTCTTGAATTTCTTGAATTTCTTGAATTTCTTGAATTTCTTGAATTTCTTGAATTTCTTGAATTTCTTGAATTTCTTGAATTTCTTGAATTTCTTGAATTTCTTGAATTTCTTGAATTTCTTGAATTTCTTGAATTTCTTGAATTTCTTGAATTTCTTGAATTTCTTGAATTTCTTGAATTTCTTGAATTTCTTGAATTTCTTGAATTTCTTGAATTTCTTGAATTTCTTGAATTTCTTGAATTTCTTGAATTTCTTGAATTTCTTGAATTTCTTGAATTTCTTGAATTTCTTGAATTTCTTGAATTTCTTGAATTTCTTGAATTTCTTGAATTTCTTGAATTTCTTGAATTTCTTGAATTTCTTGAATTTCTTGAATTTCTTGAATTTCTTGAATTTCTTGAATTTTTTGAATTTCTTGAATTTCTTGAATTTCTTGAATTTCTTGAATTTCTTGAATTTCTTAAATTTCTTGAATTTCTTGAATTTCTTGAATTTCTTGAATTTCTTGAATTTCTTGAATTTCTTGAATTTCTTGAATTTCTTGAATTCATAAATTTCTCGAATTTCTTGAATTTCTTAAATTTCTTGAATTTCTTGAATTTCTTGAATTTCTTGAATTTCTTAAATTTCTTAAAAAATACAAATTTCTTGAATTTCTTGAATTTCTTGAATTTCTTGAATTTCTTGAATTTCTTGAATTTTTTGAATTTCTTGAATTTCTTGAATTTTTTGAATTTCTTGAATTTCTTGAATTTCTTGAATTTCTTGAATTTCTTGAATTTCTTGAATTTCTTGAATTTCTTGAATTTCTTGAATTTCTTGAATTTCTTGAATTTCTTGAATTTCTTGAATTTCTTGAATTTCTTGAATTCATGAATTTCTTGAATTTCTTGAATTTCTTAAATTTCTTGAATTTCTTGAATTTCTTGAATTTCTTAAAAAATACAAATTTCTTGAATTTCTTAAATTTCTTGAATTTCTTGAATTTCTGGAATTTCTTGAATTTCTTGAATTTCTTGAATTTCTTGAATTTCTTGAATATCTTGATTTTTTTGGATTTCTTGAATAACTTGAATTACTTGAATTCAAGTTCTTACTTGAATTACTTGAAAAACTTGGAATGAACTTCAATTTATCGAAATGCTTAAAATGTTTGAAGTACCCCTCCAACCCAACCCAACACCCTCTCCCTGTGTTGCTTTTTTCCCTCCTCTCCAAAAAAACACATGCATGAGACCTTATGGGTAATGACCCCTCACAAAACTTACCAGAACCACCCGCCCCGAAGCCGAACGATCGAAATTCCACTCACAAAACTACAACATTAATTTGTAAATCAAACTTCTTCGATAATCCTTTTGAAAATAAATACACAAACCAATTCAACCAATCAGCTGGTCAGCACGTCAAAACTTGTCTGTTTTGTTTCCAAGCGTTACTGGTCGATTTTGAAAAAGTAACGCAACTTATCGTCTTTAAACACGGATCACAGCGTCGTGAACTAGTTCATAACTTTATGAAGTGCATATCATGATTTCATGATTTTTGTACCATGATTTCATGAATTTGTTCACGTTTCCATGAACACGTTTGTTTGCTGAATTCGTGATTTTTTGTTCATGGCTACGGGAACGCTTTTTTTTGCGTGTGTGTTTAATGGTACATATTGTACATAAATTGAGGTAAAATTACTTGGAGAAATTGCATCGCAAATAACTTCTTTTTTAAACTTATTTTTGAACAGATAAACATTTCCAATTACGTCATCAGGGGTGACATCGGGTTTGGAGGGTGAGATTGGGTCATACAAAAATGCTGAAATTTGTTTGACTCAACATCACCCCCATAGGGGGTCTAAAATAAGTATCTATTACGCCAGCGTTAAGGATGGTTCAAAGCATGGTACTGAAGCTATGAATTTTGAAAAAATGTAAATTTGGTCACATAAAAAAAAATTAATCAAGTATTACATATTTTTGGTAATGTATTTATACTGATATTTTGGTATTTTTTCAATTTTATAATGTTTATGTAGGAAAAGCACACCTGAAAAAATAATGAAAAGCGGATATTTTTTCCTAATTTTCCCCCTTTTTAATTTGTTGATCAAACTGCAAACTTTAAAGTTTTAATTAAGTGAAATATGAGTTTTTCTCAGTATAACCTATAACCAATTTTCAAATGAATCTACCTTGGAAACATTTGGATCGATTTAAAATAACACTGTTGCTTATTAATTTATTCATGTCCTGGGAAGACCACACAATGTCCATGTACGTTTTTTTTTTCAAAAAAGTTATTTTCAATAGTGCTTTAAAAATAGTTTCGTTAAAAATTGTTATTCCAAAAATCGGAGTGACTTTGATAGTCACTGTGTTTCTCACCTATTTCCGCCTACAAGTTTGTAAATTGAATTGACCGTCAAATTTACTCTAATTAAGATTATTTTTGATGTTTTGTTTGAAAAAAAAATATACAGTTGAATGATTGTTTAACTTAGTTTTTTTAACTTTTAATAAAATGAGTTATAAAACGTCCATGATCGAAGGGGAGATTTTCTCTTAATTGATTACGCCAAAGTGTTGAGTTTGACTGTCCAAAACGTTCTGATTTTATTATAATCGAAAATCACTTTTTGAGGAACTTTGAACACTTTTTTGCCAAGTTTAGTATTGTTTTTTTTAAATTTTCGTAATTTTTTCGGAATTGGTAAAGAATTCCCCGACAAATTTAGTCTTTTTTCGGTTTATGCTATTTTAAAATGGAACTGCTGTATAAAAATGAGTTTCCGTCGTTTCTGCATGTAATCGGGATGTTGAAAAGTGACCTCAAATCGTTATTGTCGATTTCATTGGTAAGTTTTCAAACGAGCACTTACAATGAACTCTTTTTCATGAGCGATGAACTCCAATGCATGTAAAAAGTCACAAACAGGAATCAGGGAGCAGGAAATGGGACGCGAATGTCAAGAAAATTAAGGAATTCGACGAAAAATGGGAGAGAATTGAGCGAAAAGAGACTGGAAATGGACATTTCTCTCTCAAATCTCTCTCATTTTGCACAAACGATGAACGTTTTGACCGAACGATGATCATTTTGCTTCGTGCATGTTTGAAAAGATCTCAGTGAAAAAGATAATTCATGCCCCCTTTTTTTTCTCGCTATTTAATGAAACCATTCGCACTACCACTCACAGATGTTGGTAGTTTCTATTGCAAGATAATTTATTTAAACAGTGAGAATCTGAAAATTGGATACAAATAGGACCGAATCCTTAAACTACCAAACAAATGGTATAATTTCCTACCCAAAGTCTTTTGATCGAATAGTTAAAAAGTGAGGATAAAATAAAACTTATTTTTTGTATTACATAACGATCCTTATGTCAGTTATGTCAATCTATGATAAATAATAGGAATCGTATTTTGAAACACGACATATAAATCTACAATCAAGAGTTTTAAATCCCATTATTGAACCGCACTATCCATCATTCTGAACACGTGTGTGTTCTTGTGTACCCATTCGTAGTAGGTATGGGTACACCTGAAAACACAACACACACACACACTCCCACACAGTCCTGGTTGAGCTTTTGCAACGGCCTTGGTGTTTTAAAAATTGTATACCCTTCGATTCAGGCTCCAAATTGGCTGTAGGTACTTGCGATACGGGTCCATCCACCGATCCAGCACCGAGAGCGGATTCCGGATTCAGTCATCGCTACTTTTTTTACGAGTGGCGGCAGCTGCACGAAATGAAAACCCGTGTGGTTTCCACGTGGACATGCGGGGGAGTGCAGGGGGGCAATATCGAGCCTATCCTGTCCGAAAATACACACGATACTTCGAGTGTTGTACGCATGTAGGTCATCGGCGAGAGCCTCGTATGTTCTGGACGGATTCTGCGTCTGGTATTGTACGGGATTTTGTGTAGTGCGTGCGATACACACACACTTTTGACAACTGGAGCGGTTGTATTTGTGCCATGTGCTTTCGAGAGTGTTGTGCACATGCACAATTGCAGTTTACTACCGTGATGCTTGCACCGATACGGATAACCGAGGCCCTGTGACTGTTGATTTTGGGTGGGGTTGGACTGGGCTTATAGGCTCTACAAAGGGCGAGAGATAGAGAGAGAGTTTTGCATTGACGTAAAACGAGTGCATCCAACACGCACACTAGGGCTTTGAGCTTTTACGCACAAACTGACCTGATCTGCACAGTTGAATGTATGTGGGCGGTTGTTGTACGTGTGAGTCTTTGCAAGAGGTGCGTTTTCCTGAAAACTTCAGTCGAGGTCACAGAGTTCTAGGTAGACTGCTCAACAACATGTCAATCAATGTGGGGTTGGTTTTCTATAGAAATTCCGGACAGTTTAGTTCACTTTTATAGAATGATTGTTTTCATTTTTGCGCGAATTATAGCCATACAATTTGGATCACAATCAAATACTATTGGCAGACATGGCGTACAGCTATTAAAAATCTTTGAAATAAGGAAAGAATCATTTGTCTTATAACTGATCAACTCATTTAATTAAAAACAATGTTGACAATGACAATGACTTCTGCAAACTTTCCCGCATTAATCGCATAAACTGATTATCTCTCAATAAAATATACACATTGCATTGTGTTTGTCCATACTGCTAGGGGTGCTCATATTTTTGATGGGACAAGTGGCAAACATTTCTTCGAAATGAACACCAGGGCAGAATTTAGACCACACTTTGTCCGGCCATTCCGGAACGACATCCAAGTGCAGCGCAGTGTTTTCGTGAAAAATATTTCCCGCACCACACACGTGTGCGCACCAACTTGTGGTCAAAGTGACCCATTTGTTGGTTTTCCCCCTCCTGGCCTGCAGTTGAAAAACATGGTCATTCATGCCAGGATGTGGCATACCATCGCCGTTTGGACGCGGTAATACTGTCCTGTTGGTCTGCTTGGCCGTTATTGTGTCTCGTTTTCAGACGGCAGGTTCAAATAAGATGTCTTTAACAAGTTTAATTTTAATTTGAAAATAAAAATCATGGGCATGTTTATTTTCATTTGAAAATTTTCAGCAAAACTTCGTTGAGTAAAGAATAAAAAAAACAATGAACATAAAAAAACAACTTCTCATTAGCAAATACCGGAACGATTCCGTCAATTCGAGAAGAGCCCTCCCATAAACAGCAGGAACGCTTTAAACTTGACCGGACTCCACGAAGGCCACCAGGCGAGCTTTACGGCGAACCCGTTATGACCGTTGTGCCGGTTCATCCGTCCATAACCCGCGGCCGGTCACAAAGTCTTGCCGAAGTGCGATTTCGCGTTTTGCCCGTTGAAATTCGCTGTTATTTTGCTGACTTTTTGCTGAGTTTTGCCCTTATTCGCCATCGGGCTTCGAACCTCCCTATAAAATGGTTATTTTTATTGCGTTTGCCATAAAACACACAACACGCGTGGCGCAATCTTGTCTGCAAATGGGAATTTATTTTAAAGCTGTCGGGGATGCGAGCATTTGCTGGCCATTTACTGGGGAGGAAATTTGATTTTGGAGGATATGTTATGTGCATCGTTTGTGAAATCATAATATTTGAGCTTTAGGGCTGTTTGCTGAACCTTACGTAAAATGGATCATATGTGCTCGCTGCACATGTCAACAAATCATGAGCATCGCAATTGAAGCGTTCGTTCTCAATGAATATAAAATAATACAGTTTTACCTCTTTCTTCAAATAAATACATTTGAGTAATTCTCGACCAAAACCGGAAATGGATTTTATTTGTATTTTTTATTTTGCTCAAACTTTGTCGGGGCCTTCCCTACGACCAAAGAAGCTATGTTGTGTCATTGGTTCACCCATAAAAGTCTCCATACAATTTTGGCAGCTGTCCATTCAAAAATGGTACGGAAATATTCAAACAGCAGTAACATTTGAGTAAAATTTTCGGATCAATTTGGTGTCTTCGGCAAAGTTGTAGGTATTGTTGAGGACTATTGATTGTTGGAAAAAAAATTAATACATAAATTATTTTTGACTTATTTTTTTTGTTAAATTGAATTTGCAATGATTTCAACGAATGTTTGCAGTTTTTCGATTTTTAAAAATAGTGACCATGACCATTTCTGAAAATATTGTTTTTGAAATGTTCAGAAAATTTTCTATAAAATTGTCTAAGAGACATTGAAGATTAGACCACTGCACAGTGGGGCGAGGTGGCAATCTAGCAGGACAAAATTAATAGTGCTCTGGGGTTACGTCCTAGAGCTTCGGTGTCTTCAGCAAAGTTGTTCAGAAAAATTAGGGCTACATTTTGGTACTAAAATGTAGTTCCAATTTTGGCCGCATAGGTGGCGCTGAAATCTAACTTTTTCCAGTGACCTCCTAGCGAGTTGGTGTCTTCGACAAAGTTGTAGATCTCGCCAAATTACGTATAGTCACGGAACATGTCAAAATTCTCAAAAATAACTGTGCAAAGTTACAGTTAGTTTAAAAAATAGTTATAATTAAGCTATGAATATTCAGTCAATCTAGCAGGACAAAATTAATAGTGCTCTGGGGTTACGTCCTAGAGCTTCGGTGTCTTCAGCAAAGTTGTTCAGAAAAATTAGGGCTACATTTTGGTACTAAAATGTTGTTCCAATTTTGGCCGCATAGATGGCGCTGAAATCTAACTTTTTCCAGTGACCTCCTAGCGAGTTGGTGTCTTCGACAAAGTTGTAGATCTCGCCAAATTACGTATAGTCATGGAACATGTAAAAATTCTTAAAAATAACTGCGTAAAGTTACAGTTAGTTTAAAAAATAGTTATAATTAAGCTATGAATATTCAGTCAATCTAGCGGGACAAAATTAATAGCGCTCTGGGGTTACGTCCTAGAGCTTCGGTGTCTTCAGCAAAGTTGTTCAGAAAAATTAGGGCTACATTTTGGTACTAAAATGTTGTTCCAATTTTGGCCGCATAGGTGGCGCTGAAATCTAACTTTTTCCAGTGACCTCCTAGCGAGTTGATGTCTTCGACAAAGTTGGAGATCTCGCCAAATTACGTATAGTCACGGAACATGTCAAAATTCTCAAAAATAACTGCGTAAAGTTACAGTTAGTTTAAAAAATAGTTATAATTAAGCTATGAATATTCAGTCAATCTAGCGGGACAAAATTAATAGCGCTCTGGGGTTACGTCCTAGAGCTTCGGTGTCTTCAGCAAAGTTGTTCAGAAAAATCAGGGCTACATTTTGGTACTAAAATGTAGTTCCAATTTTGGCCGCATAGATGGCGCTGAAATCTAACTTTTTCCAGTGACCTCCTAGCAAGTTGGTGTCTTCGACAAAGTTGTAGATCTCGCCAAATTACGTATAGTCACGGAACATGTCAAAATTCTCAAAAATAACTGCGTAAAGTTACAGTTAGTTTAAAAAATAGTTATAATTAAGCTACGAATATTCAGTCAATCTAGCGGGACAAAATTAATAGCGCTCTGGGGTTACGTCCTAGAGCTTCGGTGTCTTCAGCAAAGTTGCTCAGAAAAATTAGGGCTACATTTTGGTACTAAAATGTAGTTCCAATTTTGGCCGCATAGGTGGCGCTGAAATCTAACTTTTTTCCAGTGACCTCCTAGCGAGCTGGTGTCTTCGACAAACTTGTAGATCTCGCCAAATTACGTAAAGTTACCGAACAAGTCAAAATTCTTAAAAATAACTGTGTAAAGTAACAGTTAGTTTAAAAAATAAACAAATTAGCTTGCGGGCCAAATGTACAAAATTGGTTATTTAAAAATGAAATTACGTTATTTTCATTTAATAGACTAAAAAATTATCTATCACTTGAAGTTTTTTTAATTTCTGTTATTTTTCGGGAATTTTTGGTATTTAAAAATAATAGAAAACAGAAAATAACAGTTGTCTATCAGTTTTGTTAATTTTATTGTTTTAGGTGTTTGAAAAGGTATTTAGTTTAATGTTCTTGAGTTTTCATTGAAATTTGAGACCATTTTTAGGTGACATAAAATCTAAACAATTTTTGTAGTGGCCTAATTTTATCTTTCAATAAATTGTAACGTTTTGGACGTTATTTTTGCAACAATTAGACTTTGGCCATGGTCGAGTGGAGGCAAAAAAATTAAAAGAAATATAAAAAGTGAGATTACAAGCCAGAATTTAAACATTTCAATAAAAAAATGGTTATAAAATATATTATACAAAAGTACTCTTGACTTACAATCATTATTTTAAAAAAATATAAGATTCGGCAATAAAAAAACATTTAAGCGATACTCTAAAATTTAATTAAATTAAAATTTTTTTTAGAATAAACCCGAACATGCACAAAATTTTTTTTAACGCAGAGCAATTCATTTTAAATGGATTTCAGCTGACTGCACATAAGTTTCCATTGAAAGTTTGATTTTTTTTTGGAAAATATGCTCTACCTCTGATTTAGGGGTGGTGACAAAAGCATTGAAACATACAGTATGTAAAAAAGTATGTTTACACCCCTTGGGCACTATGCACAAATTGTGATGAAACATGTAAACAATTTAAAGTTTGACAGAAACCTAGTACCTTTTGTTCAGAAACTCATGCCGAATATTTTGTTACAAAAAGCTCATGAAAAGATGATTTCAATAAAAAGTTATATAACAAATACTATTACAAAAATCAAAAAAGGTGCGAAAAAATGTGTACACTTTTCGAAAAATTAACATACATAAAGTTATTTGTTGACATATCACCATAAATCCAGTCTCCCAACTCCAAATAGGCATCTTTGACTGGTTAAAAAATAATTTGGATTGAATATAAAGTTTACTAACTACTTAGTATAAATGTTTATATAACTTTGGAAATTCTATATAAAACTTATCTAAACTTAATTTTGCATACTTTTAATTTAACTAAATGTCAATATCTTACCATAGAATTGCTAAATAAACTTTTTGAATCGTATACCGGTTCGGATGCGACGAAGTACTAAGTAATTTTGACGAAGTTTCTAAGAAATTTTGTCCCGCTAGGTTGACTGAATTTTCATAGCCTAATTATAACTATTTTTTAAAACTAACTGTAACTTTGCACAGTTATTTTTAAGAATTAAGACATGTTCGGTGACTATACGTAATTTGGCGAGATCTACAACTTTGTCGAAGACACCAACTCGCTTGGAGGTCACTGGAAAAAGTTAGATTTCAGCGCCACCTATGCGGCCAAAATTGGAACTACATTTTAGTACCAAAATGTAGCCCTGATTTTTCTGAGCAACTTTGCTGAAGACACCGAATCTCTATGACGTAACCCCAGAGCGCTATTAATTTTGTCCTGCTAGATTGACTGAATATTCGCCACCTATGCGGCCAAAATTGGAACTACATTTTAGTACCAAAATGTAGCCCTAATTTTTCTGAACAACTTTGCTGAAGACACCGAAGCTCTAGGACGTAACCCCAGAGCACTATTAATTTTGTCCCGCTAGATTGACTGAATATTCATAGCTTAATTATAACTATTTTTTAAACTAACTGTAACTTTGCACAGTTATTTTTGAGAATTTTGACATGTTCCGTGACTATACGTAATTTGGCGAGATCTACAACTTTGTCGAAGACACCAACTCGCTTGGAGGTCACTGGAAAAAGTTAGATTTCAGCGCCACCTATGCGGCCAAAATTGGAACTACATTTTAGTACCAAAATGTAGCCCTGATTTTTCTGAACAACTTTGCTGAAGACACCGAAGCTCTAGGACGTAACCCCAGAGCGCTATTAATTTTGTCCCGCTAGATTGCCACCTCGCCCCACTGTGCACTGGTAGCTGGGATAAAGTGGCTTAAAGAAAAAGAAACAGGAAAAAATGAACGAACTATCTAAGTCTCACCCAAAAAACCCTCCATTTTGTAATGTCGACATCTCAGCAAAAATGAAAACATTCGTGAGATTTTCCGATTTTTTTGAAACCAATATTTTAATTTTTTTATCAAGCCTGACATTTCTATAAGGCCAAACATTCAATATTACGCCCTTTTGAAATGTTAGTCATGATTCAAAAAAAATAATCTTGTTTCGAAAAGATCCGAATGTCTCGTTTTTAAACATTGAAAATCGGACCGTTAGTTGCTGAGATTTCGACATTACAAAATGGAGGGTTGTTTGGGTGAAACTTAGATACCGTAAAACGGGGTGACTTTGATAACCGGGGTGACTTTGATAGGTTTGATATTTTTCCGCAAAATGAATAGTACACATTTAATACGTATGGAATGGTTTGGAATCATACAGACCGTGAAAGAAAAGTGTTCTAAGTACCTCAAGAAGAACTTTTCATAAAATTTTGAAAAGTTTAGAAAGTTAGTAAACTCTAATTACGAAAATGTTGATGAAAGGCATGATTTCAAACTTCTCAAAGTGTCATGATTTTCTCAATGTACATGATTTTGAATCGGAAAACAGAATAAATTTTCGGATTCTTTGGACAATTTTCCACTAGGAGAAGGTAAAATATGTTTATAAATAATAAATAACAAGTGTTTTTGAAATACAATTCTCAAAAATCTTCAATTTTATCAGCAATTTCAGCTGAACAAATTTTATGTAAAATACGATAACTTGTGATTCATGCTACGAATTCAGTTTAAAATGCAATATACATTGTTTATTTTATAATCAAAACTAGTTTTATAAAATTTAAGCAAAAATTCCGACTTTTAAACATTGTCACCTTAAATTTATGTGTATTTTGTTAAAAAGCTTAGTTAACATAGTTAACTAAATAGAAACATTGTTTTTTTTTGAAAACTATATGAGCATACTTTTTGATGGTACATTTGACGTAAAAATTAAGTTTGAACACCTTAACCCTTTCGAGCCTGATGGGTCATATATGACCCAAAAATCAAAATTTTGAAAACTAGCCTATAATTTTTGTATGGTCCTCAAAATCATTTTCCCATTATTAGTTAAAAATTTTTTTTTTGAAAATTCAGGCCTGAAAGGGTTAAATCTGATTTTAACAAGAAAAACTATGACTATCAAAGTTACCCCGGAATTTAAACTAGGAATTTTTAACGTAACTATTTTTCTAAACAATACTGAAAATTTTTATTTTTCAGAAATAGTGCATGGACTTTGTGTGGCCTACCCCAGTACATGTTTTAAAAATAATAATCTTTAGAAAAACCTTACCAGTTGGAATATCTTCAAAACATAATATGAAATTCTATCAAAGTCACCCCGGTTTACGGTAACTTCAATTTACCTGTTTCTAATTCTTCAAGCCGCTGTATCTCAGCAACCAGAGGTCCAATCTTCAATGTTTTTTAGACAATTTTATAGCATTTTTTTTGAACTTACAAAAAAATATTTGCAGGAGTGGTCACTCATGGTACTATTTTTTAAAATCGAAAAACTGCAAATATTTCGCTGAAATCGTACTTTCGGTGTCTGTATCTTTGAAACGGGGCCCATGAGGTGTGAAATTTAGATTTTTTCCAAAATCACTTTTTTTTTTTTCAAAAAATCATAACATGGCGGCAGATTTTGACCATACTTCGCTACGGTTCAAAAGTGATGGTTTTTTGTCCCCTAAAAAATATCAAAAAAATTCAAAAAAAAATTCGGATTTAGGGAAATTTAGAATTTGTAAAAAATTTTAATTAAAAACCTGCGTATAAAATTTTCTTTAGTCTATTTTTTCTGAATAGTCGTCAACAGTACCTACAACTTTGCCGAAGACACCAAATTGATCAGAAAATGGTGGGTTAAAATTTAAAGATTTTCGAATATTAACGCACCATTTTTGTATGGACAGCTGTCAAAATTGTATGGAGACTTGTATGGGTGCACCAATGACACAAAACAGCTTCCTTGGTCATAGGGAAGGCCCTGACAAAGTTTGAGCCAAACAAAAAAATAAAAAAATAAAAATGGTTGAAATCGGCCGATTTTGTAGAGAGTTGCTCCCTTATGTTTATATATCAAAATTTTTGTGAGTGTCTCTACAACTTTGTAGAACATTCTCGGTCCTAACCAGGTCCCAGTACCGAAAAGGACCTAATAAAAATAATTTTATGAAAAAAAAAAACTTTGTAGAACATTGTTATACTCTAAAAAAATCTTGAAAAGTTAGAAAAAACACGAAATTTTAAAATAAAATAAAAATGTTTTAAATCAAAATTTTTCTGGGGGTTCCTTGGCCGAAATAATTAGACTTTTTTTTTTTTACCATAAGGGTGACCTACGCCGTGTTAGGGGGGTCCGAAAAATGGCAATTTTCGTCGATTTTAGCAAAAACCTCAATTTTCAAAAAAATCATAACTCCGCACCATTTCAACCGACTTTAGCTGTCTTGAGCGCAAACGAAAGGGTATTGGATAGACTTTTAAGGAAAAATAGTTAAAAGTTTCAAATATCTAGCCTAACATTTGAAAAGATTAAATGAAAACTTTAAATACTCTTTGAAGGTCTCGGGACCAAAGAGCCTATGTCTGAAAATATTTTTATTAGATTCCTCGGGAAATTTCATATATCTTATCCAAAAATGGTGAAGTTATGTTTTCAATATTTCAAGATAAGATGTTTTGAAAATAAAAACTAAAAAGTTGCGTATTTCAATTACAAAAAAAAATGGTACCCTAACATGTATAGGTCATCGCTGAATATTTTAAGTTATCGCAGTTTTAGTGAAAAAACTCGATATTTTGCCGTTTTCGACATTTTCCAGTTTTTGCGCGCGGCGCGTCGAAAAACCCAGTTTTTATTTTCAAAAAATCGTATTACGAAATATTGAAAACATAACTTCACCATTTTTTGATATGTTATGTAAAATTTTCCGAGGAATCTTATAAAAATATTTTCAGACATAGGCTCTTTGGTCCCGAGACCTTCAAAAGCGTTTTTGAAACTTTTTTAGTGTTTTTTTTTCGATGAAAAATTCGTTTTTTCGGAATTTTGAGTAAGTCTTGATGGCCAATTTTACATAAAAGTCCCTTTGACACCAAATTTGTATCTCGTCAACTTTTCAGGCTGCAAATTATTGAAAAACACCTATTTTTACGCATGTTACAAAATGAAAGGGGTCGTACCGCCCCTCCGTCACAAGATATCAAAAAAAGGACCTTGGATTTGTGATCAGAAACAAGAGTTACCCCTTAGGACAAAGTTTCACGCAAATTAAAGAGGGGTCGGGGCAACTTTTCCCGATTTCGTTTGAGTTGGTGGAGAATTACCCATAAAATGGAAAGATAAAAAGTGGTTTTTGTTATTTAAACATATGTTTTTGAGTTATTTTAACATTTTTCACGCTCCGCGAGTTTTTCGTTAATTTTTTTTATTTGAAATTATGGTCCCCGTAAAATTTGTCATTTTTGATCGTGAAAAATCACTAGGCCTAATAAATCTGGGAATGATGATTTTGTGTCGAAAAAATGTGTAATTTTGTATCAGGAACTGGTGGATTTTAATCAGTTTTTGTTGAATTTCTCATTTTTGAACATATCGAGGGGACCATCCATAAACCACGTGGACACTTTTTTGGGAATCTTCACCCCCCCCCCCCTCGTGGACAATTGTCCATACAAAAAAATACTGTTTTGTATGGATCGTGGACAATCGCCATACCCCCCCCCCCCCTAAAGTTTCCACGTGGTTTATGGATGGTCCCGAGGTAAAATTACTCAAAAAAGAGGTATTATTCAACCAACCGAATTGTCAAGCTTCCAAAATTAATCTCTATATGTTACTGTGGTATAACTGTACATAAATGGTAGCCCAAGCTGGATTTTTCAAGAGGGTTAATTTTTTCTTCAAAAGTCTCTTGGAATCCTATAGTCCTTCGGGAGATGAATGAACAAAAGTTTTGTACTTTCCAGTTTTTAATTGCGTACTTTTCCAACACATTCTCCGCCCGGACCCGTAATGTTAGGACCGCTGAAGGACGACGGGCTGGAAAAATCTTTTCAAACTAGCGCTTCAAAATCCCGGTGCTTCGCTGCGTTTTGCTTCAATTTTGAAAAGCTCGAGATTCTTTCTTTTGTGTGTTTGCACTGCCGTTGAAAAAGTGTACTGAAAAAAAAAGATTTTTTCGTTCCTTTTTTCATCACATTCGCCCTTCACTTGCTTACTCATTCATGGTGATAGAAGGCAAAAGTGTTGCACATGAGGGGATTGGTGGGGGGTGGGGGGATGGTGTCCCATTGTTTCGAGTGAGAGTTGAGCTCAAACTCAAGTGCACCGAGTCATTATATTTGTATGAGGGTGGGTGTGTGCGTTTGTCAAGTTTTGTGACATTTTTTCAGATTTTTAGGAGCCTCCTGAAAAAGTTGAATTCCGTGAAAAACGGACGGCGACGACGGTGATGATGATAATAGGGGCAACCGTAAGCGCAGATGAAAGTTTTCCGGCCAAAAGACTTCAAATTATGCGCTTGAAGAAACTGTCTGAATGAGCTTTTGGGTCGAGGAGCTTTGGGTCGGTTGTGTGTCGTTTGGGCAAGTTTCGCACTAGCATGCAAAAACGGTCATAAAAGGTGGAAGTGTAACTTAAGTGGTCACAACATAAGACAGTTTCTATAGTTTCATTCCGAAAGCATAATCGTCAAAAAGTGCAGTCTTTCCCCCAAAATGGATCCTAATTGAAATCGATTTTTCAATTCGGTTACTCTCGCGCGAAAAAGATTAAGTTTCAATCTGCATACAGCGCAGGAAAATATTTCCATCAATCTATCCTTTCCATCCATCCCAGCTCGGTGCCGCCATGACTTGGCTATGCATTTTCCGAAGAAGAAAAACCTAAAGAAGAGGAAAAGTGTGCTTTTCTATGCAGAATTCTGCTGCTGGTTGTTGTTGTTGATGTTGATGGTGTTGGCGGTGGAGCTAAAAGTGACTAGATAATACCTGGAATAGGGGCTGGGACTGGGAGTACACGGTACACATACTCTCCGGGCGAGGCAAGTCAACCGGAAAGCAGCGTACGTCGGTGGAAAATTGCAACAGTCATGGTGAGGGAGAAGGCGGTGGTGGCGTTGCCTGGTGGATAGATAGCGTACTACAAGTGCACTTCGCTCTCGCGTCTGGATGAACACACGGATCCCTCGAACCGGGGTCTGTGCTATATCGTTATGATGTGTGTTGGGTTTAAGGGATGTGTAGGTTCGGGGAGTTGTGCAACAGTTGAAATATTGAGAAAAAAAAAAACGTTCTCTTTTTTAATTTTGGATTTGCGAAGCTTTTATATTCGCCACTGATCTAATCTAACCCTAGATACACTGATACACCCAAAAAGTTAATCTTAAGCGTTTTCGATGTATAATAATGGTAGTGATGTGATTAATTTTATTTGAAAATCATAATTCATCTTACTCATTCTTAATAAGAGAGTAAAAATCTGACCGGTTTAAAAGAATTCGTAATTTTAAATTAGTTTCAATATTTTAAATTGGAAAACCAATTAATTATGGTCTTAAAGGACAATGAAATAATTAAATTTTTATTTTCTAAGATCATGCTACAAAAACATCACTTTAAAGTAAACTTTTCATGGCTTACGGCTGAACCCCAGCAATTTTCTAGAAACGATATCTTTTCAAAATAATGACTTTTGCGATGAAAATTTTTACTACAGTTTTCCTTATTTTTTTAATATTGATGTTTTATTTTTCTAGTTAAGCCGTTGCATTTATTTTAAATATTAAGAAGCCCTATCAAAATCAGGGTATCATGGTAATCATTTTAAAGCATGATTATTAACTAGTTAAACTAGTTTAAAAATATTTAGATTTATTTTTGTAATTTCGATGCTCAACACCATAAAAAAATCACAGAAAAATGAATTTTTCGTCAAAACATAGATTGCTTGAAAACAAATGATTTTAAATCAAATGTACTTGAGTATGATACATTTTACAACACATTTTCAAAATGTTCCAGAAATGGTTTTTTATTTATTTTTTCCTTTTCTTCAACTTTCTTGAAAGCGGCCAGAGGGAAAAGGCATAAACTTTAAAAATATTGGCATCGGCATTGCAATATATCTCGGATTAGTTTTCAAAAAGCCGTAAGAGCCATTGGTAAACAAAGTCCTTTTTGCATCGGTATTCGACCTTTTTACGAAAAACTAATATCAAAAATGCTCGAGATTGTTCATCTACACGTCTTTCAAGTGCCCCAAACATAAAATAAACGAAATTTTGTTTCAATTTCGAGAAAAACAAAAAATAGTGGCAGAGGTCACGATGGCTCTTACGGCTTTTTGAAAACTCACCCGAGATATGAAAGTATTATACTGACCATTTAATTTTTACACTTTTTTGCATTTGCATAGTGAAAAATCGTGTAAATTTGGAAGGCTGAATATTACCTCAATTCAGACTGAAATAGTGACATTATAAAAGAAAAGTGGTGAAATTACACATTTTCATAGGAAAAATTACACATTTTTCCTTCTCAGAAGTTATATTACCATGATTTTTCTTATTGTGTGTGTTAACTGTTTTAAAGTATGTCTATTCAACTTATTTCTTATTCTGCAAATATCAACTATTCTTTCAATTTTCTTCCATTTTAAGGTATTTTCGAAAAAAAAATTCTGAACTGAGAAATTTCTCTACAATTTGTTTTCATGGACAGTTTAATCCGACCTTTGGTTTGCAAAAAATGAAAATGACAAAAAATAATTTTAGGGGGAGCGGGAGTAATATGCACCCTCGGGGCAAAATGCACCCCCAGCATTTTTCGATATTGGGAAGAATTTTTCGGGGAAATAATCATAGAAATTGGAAGCTTAACATTGTAAAACTATGCTGGAAAAGTTTGAGCATGGTAGGATAAAAACAGCCAAAGTTATTTGCGAAACTTCAAAATGTTGTGTTTTGATCTAATTTTTATTGAACTTTCAAAATGATTTTTGAACAATGTAAAAAATGTTTTTTTAATTGAATTTTATGTAAAAGCGTGGTCGGGGCAAAATGCACCGCTGTGATACTCCTTTGTAAAAACAGCAGTGTCATCTAGTGATGACTAGTGAAAACTGCTTTTACCCTGTGCATTTTACCTCATTGTTGTGGTGCATTTTGCCCCGTTGTGGTAGTGCATTTTGCCCCAATGTTGCGGTGCATATTGCCCCGCATGTTTGTTTGGAATGAATCAAAATAATTTTTAGAAATTTTCATTTTTATAAAACAATTTGAGGTTTTTCAAGACTTTTACACATGGATAACAAAGAATAATAGTTGTTTTAGAACATCTAACAAAATTCTTCCACGGAATTGATGTTAAGGTTGACACAGTTTTCCCTTAGCGGGTGCATATTTACCCCTCTCCCCCTAAGTTCTATCCAATTGACTCAATTGGATAGAACTAGAGCGTCCAATTTCCCGGGGTTACTAATTTCCCGGGAAACGGGAAATTTCCAGCCAATTTCCCGGGAAATCCCGGGAAATCCCGGGAAATTTTTAATTTATGGAAAATTGTTATGATCTTGGTTTTAATTAATATTATGAAACAAAATTGTATAGGACATCAACATTAATGGTTTAAATAAGTGTGAAGATCAATTAACAGCTTGACTGCATGTAAAAAATCATTCGACTACAAGGAAATGTTTTTTGGTATTTTTTGATGAGAAATATTTTTTTTATCAAAACTGTAAGTAAAATGAATCCATAATCCACAATCATAAAATTGCATAATCCACAATCATAACATGCAGAAATTATGTTTTTCATGACAAATACTGGTTTCAGCTCTTGATCAAATGGTAAAGCTTTTTAGTGTTGGTTTTACTCCAAACAACCCAATGTTTTCAAATATTTGAGCAAGCTTTGAATATATTTTTGCATTTTTTAGAACAAACAATAAAAAGTAATTTTTCAATGATTTTTTTTGTATTTTTATGCAACATGGTTTAAATTATACGAACATCATTCCACAAAAAGTCTTCTATTTTTTCACATTTAACCCTCTAACACCTGTAGTTGCACCAGTGCTCCATAATTCTTTTACTTAAATTGTAATTTCTTTACTATGTATTCAACCAATTGAATTAATTCTTTTTGCACTAATTCGATTTTCATCTCATTTGATCATGGTAAACAAAAACGTAAAAAAATATCAATTTTAATTTGGAGGTATGGGGTTAAAATTGTTTTGGTGAAATAACATCGTTCTATTAAAAAACAACCTAATTGTAATAAGTTAATACTCATTAAGCAAGATCTATTCCCAGTTGCTTCAAAAATTAATATTATCAGAAATAATTCTGATATCATAATTTCTGATAATCTTTTCATTTAATTGAACAAATTCATGTTGAGTTTGTTCATTTATTATTTTTTTAAAGCATTTTCAAAAAGTAGTTCTAAAAATTTAAGAAAATATTTACTTCCGCTTGAATTTCGGGAATTCCCGGGAAATTTACAAATTTCCCGGGAAACGGGAAATTTTTTTTTCGGGAAATCCCGGGAATTCCCGGGAATTTTTCCCCGGGACGGGAAATTGGACGCTCTACAATTGACCCTCAATTTTTAATGGATGATATCTTGGAAACCAATGATCAGATTTTCCATGTTTAACAGTGAAACTTTTGTGAAATTTTCTCAACTCTTTGAAACAAATATTTCAGATTTTTAAAAGCACCACTTCAATTATATTACTAGCCAATTTTTAGAGATTTTTTCAACCTTTCAAATATATTTTTTTTCCAAAAATGATCTAGGATGCAAACTATTATTGAAAATTTAAAAAAATACCATTTTGTTGAATAATATAACCTAAAACAGCGATAACTCGATAATATTGCAAGCTCCTTTTCAATTGGGAATTACATTTTTCTTCAAAAAAAAAGATGTTTAGTGTGTTCATTTTCGACACTTTTTAACAACACATTTTTTTTTAAATATAACTTTGTCAAGAACAAAAAGTCTGTACACTTTTTTTTTCCGAAAATAAATCAAAAACGAAAAGGTTTGAAGGGGGCAAAGTTTCTCATATTAGATTTTTTTTGTGAGAAAGCAAATAAAAGTGCTTCGATTTGGGTAAAAAAATTTCCGGGGTTTTCTTGGCCGAAATAATTGGACCCGTATTTTTAGGGTGGTCTGAAAATTACTATTTTTGTTGATTTTTCCTATTTTATATACTTTCATTTGCGTCCAAGACAGCTATAATTGGTTTCAAATGGTGCAGAGTTATAATTATTTGGAAAATGTGGTTTTTGGTTTTTGCTAAACTCGACGAAAATTGCAAGTTTTTTGACCACCCAAACATGGTGTACGCCATCCTAATGGCCAAAAAAAAAAAAATACAGGACTTATTATTATTTTGAAAAAGGAGCCCTCAGAAAAATGTTAAGCCCAATTGGAGACCTTTTTTTGAATCATTCTGTTTTCGTAGGAAATTGTTGAATATCTTTATTCAGAAACACATTTTAAAATATGTTTATATCTATTCTAATTTAACCCAATTTAACCCTATCGCTTCCATCCTTTTTGAAGCCTCCTGGAGAACGTTGGGGTGATTACTTCCAACATTCTTCTATTCTAAATGGCCAGACCAACTGTGTAAAATTAACCGTAAAGATGATTCGTTGAATTGTATTGAGCTTGAGCATGGAAGTTCAAACAACAACACGATTCTGAATATACAGGGGGGAAGAAAAGTGGGGATCGGACGTACACGTCCCTGACACATTTTGAAACATTTTTTTCACAAAGGATGTATTCAATGTTATATGAACTAACCAACTTTACCAAAAAAAAATCATAATTATAAAAATCATATAATAAATCGACAGAACCAACGAAAATCGATCCATTTGCAACCCAGCATCCCCTTACGTCCAGCAGCCAGGTCTCCGGGAATCTTCTCTCCACGAGACTGACTGCACGTTACAACCAACCGGTAGACCAGCGGCAGCGAATGATGATGAGTGACTGGAAAATCGATCGATTCTGCCTGGCCAGGTCCTAGCCTGGGAAGGCTACGAAGAAGACGCAAGGGATGCAAGTGTTGAAATGAGTAGTTGTACATGATGAATCTGCATATACCGAGCGAGGACGCGGGTGATGATGATACCAACCTCATCCTCCCCTTTTTACCCTTCAGCAGTGCAGAAGGATTGTTGACGGGGATTGTCATGCGAAAAAAACCAAGCTGGGGTGGAAAAGTCAACGTCAATGAACGCTGAAGAGTGCAGGGCAGAATTTTCGCTCCGCCAAGAGCTTTGCTAGCATTTTTAGAATTTACGATCAAACTATGATTGATAGAGTGGGCGGAAAATATTTTGCAGATGTGGTACGCTTATGTTTTTACTCACTGATTTTTTGTTCTGTCGGTGGGAAAATTATATGGTGGAAATGCAACCGGCATCAGAGTTCCCAGTATGCAGCACTTACCTGAAACGAGGAAAATAGAAAAAAAAGTGAGTGGGGGTTTTTAAGGTAGGATTTCTGTTGATCAAGTGTTCTGAAAAATGTAGGCATGTCGATGAAAAGATAGGATTTTTGAATCAGAATCTATCGTTGCCTTTTTTTCTATTTTCGTGGTACTCCACCACTTAAGTGCTTTCGTAAAACTTAGCTCTACATTTTTCATACTGATTTCATTCACACTGTAGAGAGTTTGCGAAAAGATATCTATTTAACTTTCAATTCAATCCGTCACCGTCTCAAGTTCTTTAACCAAAATCTTCATGTAAATTTCCTCAACACCCATGAAAGCTCTCTCACCCTAATCCAAAAGCGAGTCAAGTCGTGTGCCACAATTTTCCACCACTTAACCACTGAGTGTTTTGCGTTAAATCTACCCCGCTTAAATTATCCGTGTCACACGGCGGTGTCGCGCCGCGCCCTCCCCCTTCCTTTGCCCTAAGAAGGTGGGAGTGTCTAATACGATAAGGAAAACATTCCGTCGAACGGTGCGGGTGGCAGCTGAGTCTGACTTGGGCTGGGTGAAACATTGTGGAAATTGCGGGAAGGCGTGAATGTAGCTGTCACGCATAAATACATATATTAATTTACTTATTTTTTTCTGTCTGTTGATGCTGGTAACGTTTTTTCAGTCAACATTTTCTGGTTGTCTGCATTTTTATTATTTATTTTTACAAAGATTTTTTATATCTCTTACTGTGAGCTTGATCCCACCAAATTTGTAGTCAGTACAAAGTCAGTCTTTTTTTAGCATTTAAAATGAGTTTTCTTCCAGTTTTCTGTCCCGCCCGTATGGATCAAACGGACCGCGCACTGGACTCACAATCCAGAGGTCGAAGGTTCGAATCCCGCGGCGGGCGCTCTAAATTTTTTGTGTAAATATGGGAATTCGGCACCGTCACTCCGTGCCATTCTTTCATACACTTAGGAGCCCAGGGCGGCGAAGTTCTTGTAGATAAAAAGGAAGACACTAGTGGTTGGTACTAGCAATGGTGGCCGACGGCTATAAAGTCAACTTTGTTTTTCTTCCAGAAATCATCGTTTTTTAAATATTTTAAAATATGTTTTATGCCATTAAGCTGATACAAGTTTTATTTAAAATTTTTGTCTTCCTTAAAGTTGGCCCGAAAATTCAGGGGGCAAAAAAATATTTTTTTTTAAAAACATCAAAATTTGAATGGAAATTTAAGTGCAATCAGCTGAAATCAATTTAAAATGCGTTTAGAATCATTTTTAGCAAGTTTAGGTAGATTTAATAAAAAGCATTTTTAAACATTTTCGATCTTTAGTGTCGCAAAAAAAAAATGTTTAGACTTTTGATTTCGTCAAATCTTACATTTTTTGAAGACTGAAGAATTTTATATATATATATTTTGCCAAACCCCCCCCCCCCACTCGCCCCGGCCACAGCCGAGGGACAAAAACTTTGAAAAATATGAGCATAAAAATTCGTAAATTGTCCAAATATATGTTTTTCCATGTCATTTTGCTCGCTGAACCTGAGTCGAAAAATCGATTTTTGGTCATATTTTCGATTTCCATGTAGTTTTTTTATTTTAACCCAAAATATGACCAAAAATCGATTTTTTGAATCTCTAGTACATTTCTGAGGGCAGATTCAGGTTCAGCGAGCAAAATTACATGAAAAAACTAGAGCGTCCAATTTCCCGTCCCGGGAAAAAAAATCCCGGGAATTCCCGGGATTTCCCGAAAAAAAATATTTCCCGTTTCCCGGGAAATTTGTAAATTTCCCGGGAATTCCCGAAGTTCAAGCGGAAGTATACATTTTCTTAAATTTTTGGAACTACTTTTTGAAAATGCTCTGAAAAATAATTAATGAACAAACTCAACATGATTTTGTTCCATTAAATGTATTGTTTGGTTTATATATAATTAATCAGATTATCAGAAATTATGATATCAGAATTATTTCTGATAATATTAATTTTTTAAGCAACTGGGAATAGATCTTGCTTAATGAGTATTCAATTATTACAATTAGGTAAGCTTTTAACAGATTGATGTTATTTCATCAAAACAGTATTAACTCCTTACCTCCAAATTGAAATTGAGTTTTTTTTACGTTTTTGTTTACCATGATCAAATGAGATGAAAATCGAATTTGTGCAAAAAGAATTAATTCAATTGGTTAAATACCTAGTACTAAAGAAATTACTATTTGAAGTAAAAGAATTATGGAGAACTGGTGCAACTACAGGTGTTAGAGGGTTAAATGTGAAAAAATAGAAGACTTTTTGTGGAATGATGTTAATTTATCGTATAGGTAATTTAAATCATGTTGCATAATAATACAAAAAAATCATTGAAAAATTACTTTCTATTGTTTGTTCTCAAAAAATGCAACAATATATTTAAAGCTTGCTTCAAATATTTGTAAACATTGGGTTGTTTGGAGTAAAACCAACACTAAAAATCTTTACCATTTGTTCAAGAGCTAAAACCAGTATTTGTCATGAAAAACATAATTTCTGTATGTTTTTTTTTTTTTCTCATTTCAATAAACTGTTCACAGAGGCAAGTTTAAAATTTCTCATCAAAAAATACCAAAATACATTTTCTTGTAGTTGAATGATTTCTTACATGCAGTCAAGCTATTAATTGATTTACACTTATTTAAACCATTAATGTTGATGTCCTATACAATTTTGTTACATAATATTAATTAAAACCAAGATCATAACAATTTTCAATAAATTTAAAATTTCCCGGGAATTCCCGGGATTTCCCGGGAAATTGGCTGAAAATTTCCCGTTTCCCGGGAAATTTGTAACCCCGGGAAATTGGACGCTCTAGAAAAAACATATATTTGGACAATTTTCGAATTTCATTTGGGGTTTTCGCTTGAAAATAAGTCTTTTTCAAATGAAGTTATCTAGAGTTTTTTTTAAAGGTCCTAAAAACATACAGCAATTCCATTTGATAAGGGTACAAACCGAAATAAAAGATTTCCGATCGGGCTCAAAATTTTTGTGGGGGTTCCTTGGCCAAAATAATTAGACCCGTATTATTTGTTTGGCCATTAGGTTGACATGCACCTTGCTAGGGTGGTCCCAAAAATGGCAATTTTCGTCAATTATCGCAAAAACCACAAAAAAAGACGAAAAAAAACCCAAAAATATTCCTGAAAAGTTAGATTTTCAAAACCACCCAAATCATGAACCAATCTATTTTTCAACCAAACCAAAAGTTGCCCCTTTTTATTTGCAACAACTCTTCTGAAGACACCAAAGCTCCAAGACTTTCCAGTTTTCTGAAAATCCATTTTCCTCTTTATTTTGCAATCTGGACTACTGTGCATTGCAGTTATGCATCTGTCACAAATTTCAAAAATATCAATGAATTTATGAAGCTGACTGAAAAGCATCTAACTCCGTCGTGCCTCTTATGTGGCCATATTTGCACTTTGACGTTCAATTATTGCTTCTAAAAAGTGTTTTCAACTGAAATCGAATGATAAATAGTTCAACAGGAAGTGAGCAAGTAAGTATCTATCAAAAGTGTTACAAAATAAGTTATTTGAATAGTGAAAAGACGCCCACTGGATGGATTTAGGCGAATGTTTAACCTGCCAAAAATGTATTAAAAAAAGTTAATCTAAAAATGTATAAATTAGCTTGTAGTTACAATTGTTTTCAGTTTATTCATCTTATTTTTTATCACCAACAAAATCTTAGAATAAATTCATTGTTTTGAAAATTTGGTTCATTCTGTAAGCTGATTTAACAAATTTGAAGTTACACAATGTTTGATTGCTGTAAATATTTTATCAAAAATTTTTTTTATGAAGTTTCAACAGTTTTCAAAAAGAAATATAACTGAAAAAAAAACTACTAACCAAAATCAACACATCAATGTGGTCAAGACAATTTAATGGGTCTGAAAAATCAAGGCTATTATTTGAAAAGGACCCAAATAACCCATTCACCTTAAAAATGATCCGAAACTTTTTTCTAAACATTTTTTTTTATTTTTATAAATTTAGGCCGTTGCAAATATTTTTTGAAGTTTATGTCCCTCGACTCTGACCAAAGTCGTGGGGGGGGGGAGGGGGGGGGGGGCAAAAAAATAAAAAAGTATAAAAATTGAAATTAAGAGCCATGGTTTCAACATTATAATGAAAAAAGTGTTTTACAATGCATTACACACCTGTCCAGTTGCCATCATTAGTTTCCAATATTTCTAAGTATTCACGAAACATTTTTTTTTACGAAAATTAAAATTTTTGCGGTGCTGTACATTGGAATTTCATAATAATTAAAAACATTTTTAAACAAGCCCAAACATGCTAAATATGATTATCAATGCAGAAAAATGCATTTTAGTTTGTTTTTAGTTGATTAGACTTCTATTTTCATGGAAATTTAGAAGTTTGTTGGAAAAATATTTTTTTTGCCCCCTGATTTTTCAGACCAATTTTGAAGGGGGGGGGGGCGACATAAACTTTGAAAAATATTTGCAACGGCCTTAAATCAAGACTGACAATTTAAAAGAGCGTAATAATGAATGTTTGGCCCTTTTGAAATGTTAGTCTTGATTTAATTTTTTTGAAAATATTGTTTTCGAAAAGATCGGAAAATTTCACGAGTGATTCATGTTTTAACATTGTAAATTGGATCATTAGTGTCTGAGATATCGACATTAGACAATGGTGGGTTGTTTGGGTGAGACTAAAAACATCAATTTTCCTGTACTAAGGGTCATATCAACAAAGTTCAAAAAATCAAAATATAGAGAACTTTCTCAGCTTTCTTATTTGCAAAAGTGGGCAAACATGTGCACTTATTTAAAAAAAAATAAAACCTGCGACTTCTTTTAGAAAAGTTACTTAAAAATGGCTATAACTTGAAAACGGTGCGCTTTATCAAAATTTCACTGAAGTACATTTTGATTGCAAATTTGATTTTACATCGAAAAATGAAGTTTGAAATTTTTTGCGACTGATATTTTGATTTTTTGAAAAAATGTCCCCTTTTTATGTCCCCTAAAACATATCAAAAAATAAAAATAATAAAATTTGTTTTTTTTTTAAATCATGTGACAAAAAGTTAAATTAAAAATTACCATTTTTTTACCGTTATAATTTTTTTTAGTGTGGTTCTTATCCATACCTACAACTTTGCCGAAGACACCAAATCGATCAAAAAATTCCTTCAAAAGCTACAGATTTTTGAATTTTCATTCATCATTTTTGTATGGACAGCTGCCAAATTTGTATGGAAAATTATATGAAAAAACTAATGATGCAAAATGGCTTCTTTGGGCATACCGAAAGCACCATAAAAGTTTCAGCCAGATAAAAAAATACAAAAATTAAAATTAATAAAAAAGACCGATTTCGTAGAGAATTTCTCTTCTACGAAAGTCAGACTTTCTTTCCAGCTTCCCAGCATCCCCTCACTGCTGTTCCTGACATAGGTACCCCTCCTCAGCCATTTTTTTTTTCCTCCAATGCCGGTGGCAAGCAGCTTGTTGGGGTTGGTTACGCTTCACTACCAGTAACATGATGATGCGATGTGCTTGGGCAACGCTGTTGATGGCGTTAAGCTCCGCGCGTAGGAGGACTACTCTGGGTGGGTGGCGCCGGGTGTTCATAAATCTAAATAAAAATATTATTACGAATTATAAACAGTTCTTGGCTAAAACGGTGAGTTTCGCCTAGTTGGGCCGGAAAAACGGGGTGGGAGCTTTTCCTGGCCACACACGCGACCAAAGTCGGAGGAAGCATTTGTTAACTCAATTTTCTTCTCGAGGGGGGACTGGGATGTCATCAGGTTGTCGCCGGTATCAGGTAGTTAGTTGAATTATGGCCGCAAATGAGATTGGACATTTCACCTTGGGCGGGCGACATTTTCCATGGCCATGACCGTTTGCGGTAGGGAAAAGGGGAGCTTCTTGATGGGACAGCATCGGGATGCACGGCGCTGGGTGTGGTGACAATTTTTTGCTGATATTAAAGTCATAAATTGTGCTGCATTAAGAAGGAGGAAGCTTTTTTAAGAAGAGAGAGGGAAAATTATGTAAAAAGTTATGTGGTTTTTTAGGTACATTTCTCTGATAGAATTTTTATTGCGTTAGTAATAGGCATATTATCTTGAAATATATCGCATTTATTTAATTTTTCAGGATTTTAATGAACAGCAGAAATCATATCACGCGACTTTTTTAAGCACATAACTTTGAAATAAAATAAGTTGACAAATTTCCTAATTGATGATTTCACAGTCTTTGTGGAAGAGTTACTTCCAGAACATGAAATTTAGCATGGGAGTTCTTTGGACAAAATATGTAACCAAACCATATTTTTTGGTTTGACGCAAGTTTGACGATTACGATTTTTAATTTAAACAAATAAGTTTGCCTTCAAAATAAGCTATAACGAAATTTCGGGCATGAAAAACCTTTAATAAGACGAAAGTGTCTGAACACATCGAGTCTGACTATGTCATGCAGGTCTTCGACATTCGACACCACCATTATACTATCGGACATGTTGTGCCACAATAAAACACATCCAAGTGGCAGCCAGTTAGCCGGGGATAGCATAAAATTTATGACCCCATCATTTAATTTTCCTCCAGCACCATTCCGCTTAGAGGAGGGAAGCGATGCCCGTGCAGCATATCCTTCGACCCTTTATGTGTGTTATGTTTAGTGGGAAAACATATGTTGGGAGGCTGGAGGAGGAGAATCGAGCTTCGTTCGTTTCTAGAGACTGAGGAGAATGTCAGTCAATTTCGTTTCTGGTTAGTATGTGTTCTGTTTAATTGGTTTCTGAATATCGAATATCTTAATCCTGATATTAATGAAATGCACGAGCGCGTTCGGTCAACCGTGGGAAAGAGGACATAACTAATTGCTCGTATTGATGTTCTTATTGGCAGAATATTCATGAGAAGTAGTTCCAAAAGTTATGTTTGAACATTTTATTTCATTCGATTTTGTTCAAACTACTAAATAAAATACATTTACAAAACATTTAAATTTTCATACTTTTCAATTCTCAACCATAAATTCCAAAAACCTGGCAACACTGCCCGCAAATGTTGTCCCACTTCAACCGATTCATTTGGCGAGGTGTGGCCGGTCCGATATGTGCCACCGGAAGTGCTCTCCGAGGACCAATCGACCGGGAGATATCGAATGGAGCGTGTCCAACCCGTTCCCCCTCATGCCCCACACCCACTAGGTTCGATCACTTCAATTGGGAGTGGGACTGGACTGGAGAACGGACACACGTGTCGTCGTTGTTGGGTTTCCGGTAGATGGCTATTCGAGTGGCGGTGGTGAATTCTGTGTAAATATCCCCTACCTGGAAATATAAATTGTGTCCGTTGTTCCGTGGAGAATACACACATCCGTTGCGTTAGTATTTTTTTTTTATTTGGATGATGGAGGAAATGTTTACTTTTAAACTTTAATCGAGTTACGAACGGGATGTAAAACTTAATTTACTCTTCTCCTGCAAATTTCACATTTTTTTCAGGGACGAGAAATAATTTTTCAACACACTTTAAATTTTATCTGAAATAATAACGCAATCAACTTTCACGCAACGCAACGCAGTCAAACTTTAAAAAGAATTATCAATGACACAGTAGTGTGCCCAGGCTATGGCAGAAAAGGGTGTATGCGTATGGGACAATGTTTGATTTCAATGTTTGAGTAATTTTCTAGTATGTTTCGTATGTATCCATTTTTTTTCGAGATTTGTAATGTTAAAAAATAAAAATAGTGATAAAGTACGCAGTTTTCAAGTTATAGAAATTTGCAGATACTTTTTGTTTCGAAAAATTATCAGTTTTTTCAGTTTCTTAGTACCATCTACTTTGCCCTCAACTTCCGTATTTCGAAAACGACTGGTTATTATTAGGGCTAGTGATTTTTCACGGCACAAAAATCGAAATTTCGCGGCATGCCAATTACAAAACATAGGAATTTCACGGTAATCTGAAAACTGCTCTGAATCATAAAATGTGTTCTTTTAGTATAATTATGAACAGAAAAGTGTCTTAAAAGTTTGCAGTAGTTCAAGATGCAAATTAACCCACTGACACCAAATATTTACTTAAAAAATAGTTATATATGATTAATTTAGGGAAATTGAAAAAAAATCCGTCGGTGTCATGCATGTTTCAGCTATTTTAATATTATTGAGATTTTAGAAATTGGATTTGCTGAAATATCTCAAAAACGAAGCACATCCTTAAATTTTTAAATTTTATTTCAAAAATACATAATTCATAATCAAAACATTAAACAAATATTAATTTCACATTAAATGCAACTTTTTCATCGTTATTTTATTCAATTTGACAATGATTTAATAATTACAAAGTTTGCTGAAAATGTATGATCAACTTTCTGAATTTCGTAGAATATTCTTATAAACATTATCTTAAAAAAATAATTTTAAATTTGAAAGGCAATTTTTTGGAATTGGAAACTGATTTCAAAATACTTGTTAAAAACCCTGAGAAGTGTTTGAATTTAAAAATTATAGTATAAATGCAATAAGCAGCATCAATCAATGCATCAATTAAATATTTTAAATTGCGCGGCATTTCACGGTATTTACCAAATTTCACGGCCAGGGGCAAATTTCGCGGATTACGCGGCTTCCGCGAAATCGCGAAAAATCGCAAGCCCTAGTTATTACTAATGTTTAACAATGAAATTTTGATGAAAGTTTTTGCTCATTTCTAAAAAAATAATTTGGAAATAAATAAAATGAAAATGTTCAATATAGGTATGATTAGGCTCTTTAAAAAGTTTCTCTTGATTTTTAAATTTCAAAGTTATTTTCATACTAATAATCGGTGGAAATGATAATTTAAATTTTAATAAGCTTTACGAAAGTTTCATTTATTCATATCAAAAATCGGCGATGGTCAAGCTTGGTCTTGACTTCCACTAGTAAAAAAGCCACTTACCGTCATCAGGGGTGACATGGAGCTGGGGGTGAGATTGGGTCATACAAATTTCAGCATTTTTGTATGACCCAATCTCACTCCCAGACCCAATGTCACCCCGGATGACGGTATTTAACAAAAATCAGTTTTTAGTGGCTATAAGTTGTAACAGATGCATGAAATAAACATTTCAGAAAAAAAGTACTTTTTGATTGCAAATTTGATTTCAAATTGAAAATGAAGTAAAACATTCATGTTGATTTTTCCATATATTTCTTTTGTTTCGATGAATTTTCACCAACTTTCTAAAAAGATAACGAGAATTTTCAAAAAAATGTTGTTTTGCGTAATTTATTTTTCTGTGTACGAAGTTGAATTACAAGAAATTAATTATTTTAGTCCGCAACTATTTTGAAGTCTTAAGGTCGGTGGTCACATCATTTTGCAGCAAATATGCATGGAAGTATATCAGATTTTGCATGAAAAGTGTCCTCATGGCTTTTTGCGATATAAGTGATGCAATTTTACCAGGCTCAGTAACAGTAACTTCTTGGTTGGTAATCTTACATGTTACAACCGTGCCATGGGCGCCAAATCGATCAGAAAGTTTGTTATCAAGATATAGATTTTTGAATATTTTATTTGTCTTTTTTTCTTTAGGGTGGCAATAACAAAAATCGATATTAGGGATACCCTTTGAGGCGATTACATGGGCAAAAACAAGTAACTGTGCCAATTTTGAGCCAAATCGGTTAAGGTTTAGGGTCGCTTTTTATCGTTGAAGTTTATATGGGGAAAATCGCGAAAATGTATGCAGAAAAAAAACGTTTCAGTATTTTTGTACCAGGTGGCGTGGCGATATTTTTCCCCATAAATTTTCACGATTTTTCCCAATTAAAATTCTACGAATAAAAATGGACACCTAAACCTTAACCGATTTGGCTCAAAATTGGCACAGTTACTTATTTTTGCCTAAAGAATCACCTCAATTTTTGATATTGCCGCCCAAAAAAAAAAAAATATTCAAAAATCTAAACCAAATTTTTCAATTTTGTCTTCCTAATTGAGGCTGGTATGGACGAGGTAATGATCGGAAATGTTTTCTTTAGTCATAAATAAAGCACAAACAATTTTTCATACAAATAAAAAATTACAAAAACATAATCATTGTCTAAAATTTCACCGAATTTCTCAGGGGTAGACAAAAATTTTAAATAACATTCACACTGGTCTTATCGACCTTATCGACAAATTTCAACCAAATAAACGTCCTTGACCTAACCACATCTACCATAGCGGCTGCTGTGCTGAGGCTTGTAAAATCACCCCTCATTTCTGGTACGACATGATAATTTGCCCTCAAAAGCTCCCCTCTTTATTATGCTGCCTCACGCGGCGCTCCTTTCAAACTCAAAACCATCCCCTTCAAGTTCTCAAAATGGCAGCGAAAAAAAAACGCCGGCAAATTGCTTTGATTAATGGATTAAATTTTAATGCAGCAATTTACTGCTTACACGACAGCAAATCAAGCAGAAAAGCACGCTCCAACCGTTCTGACGATGGCGATGGTTGCCAGTTGAAACAAGGGGTGGGGGAAGAAAAATGGTTTGCGATTAATTAATCATTTGTTTTTATTAGTCAAAAACGCAGCCACTTTGCTCGCACCCGAAGTCAGCTTCCAGTGTGGGTGGTGGAAACGGCAGCTCAAGTTTCCCTCTCGAGTGACGCGCACTCTGGTGGCAGCTTTTGAAACTAAAAAAAAAACAACGAACTGCCAGCATTGAAAAGAAACCAACCAGCAAGATTAACTGGCGGAAAGCTAACCTGCAGAAAACGGTTGCATCGTTCGGGGGAAGGGGAGATTAAGATTAATGGTGATACTGATTCACTCTAAAACAATAAATTCAAGTCCAGGGAATGCTGCTGAGAAGGAAACTAATGGAAAGCTGGCAACTATGTGCCCGCTAAACTGAAGCAGGACGTCACTGTCAGAGGATGCAGCGCAATGAAGTTGTTTGGAAGTTTTAATTTTCACTTGGAGCACAGCTTTTTGTTTTTGTTCGGAGAAAATTATAACATTCAACGTCATTAGTATTTCCACGAGCTAAAACAAATCTTTTTGCAACTTAGATTCATTTACACAAGTTTCCAGAAAGTGTTAGTCATTATTTGTTAATCTGGTTCTAGAGGATTTGTTTTCTGATCAACAACAGGCAACAGGCATCAATGTTGTAAAAACTAATCTAGAATTGAACTGAATATGATTATTTGCATAAATATTGAAAAAAGAAAAGATTTCAGAAACAATTTCCGAGATCTTCAATAACTAAGGTGAAACTCGACTCGAGTCGAGTTTTAAAAGCAAGTTTAAGAAAAATACATTGGGGTAATTCTCTACCAACTCACACGAAATCGGGAAAAGTTGCCCCGACCCCTCTTCGATTTGCGTGAAACTTTGTCCTAAGGGGTAACTTTTGTCCCTGATCACGAATCCGAGGTTCGTTTTTGATATCTCGTGACGGAGCGGTACGACCCCTTCCATTTGCACATGCGAAAAAGAGGTGTTTTCTGCAGCCTGAAACGGTGATGAGATAAATTTGGTGTCAAAAGGACTTTTTGTGTAAATTAGACGCCCGATTTAATGGCGTACTCAGAATTCCGAAAACGTTTCATCGAAAAACACTAAAAAGTTTAAAAATTCTCCCATTTTCCGTTACTTGACTGTAAAAAATTTTGGAACATGTCATTTTATGGGAAATTTAATGTACTTTTCGAATCTATATTGACCCAGAAGGGTCATTTTTTCATTTAGAACAAAATTTTTCATTTTAAAATTTCATGTTTTTTCTAACTTTGCAGGGTTATTTTTTAAAGTGTAATAATGTTGTACAAAGTTGTAGAGCAGACAATTACAAAAATTTTGATATATAGACATAAGGGGTTTGCTAATAAACATCACGAGTTATCGCGATTTTACGAAAAAAAGTTTTGAAAAAGTTACTTTTTGCGTTTCTCTTTGTTTCGTCGTCCGTGTCTGTCGCGGGTGACCATGAACGGCCATGGTCGATGACGACCAACTTTTTCAAAACTTTTTTTCGTAAAATCGCGATAACTCGTGATATTTATAAGCAAACCCCTTATGTCTATATATCAAAATTTTTGTAATTGTCTGCTCTACAACTTTGTAGAACATTATTACACTCTAAAAAATAACCCTGCAAAGTTAGAAAAAACACGAAATTTTAAAATGAAAAATTTTGTTCTAAATGAAAAAATGACCCTTCTGGGACAATGTAGATTCGAAAAGTACATTAAATTTCCCATAAAATGACATGTTCCAAAAATTTTACAGTCGAGTAACGGAAAATGGGAGAATTTTTAAAACTTTTTAGTGTTTTTTCGATGAAAATACGTATTTTCGGAATTCTGAGTACGCCATCAAATCGGGCGTCTAATTTACACAAAAGTCCCTTTGACACCAAATTTCTATCTCATCACCGTTTCAGGCTGCAAATTATTGAAAAACACCTCTTTTTCGCATGTGCAAAATGGAAGGGGTCGTACCACCCCTCCGTCACGAGATATCAAAAAACGGACCTCGGATTCGTGATCAGGGACAAAAGTTACCCCTTAGGACAAAGTTTCACGCAAATCGAAGAGGGGTCGGGGCAACTGCTGTGTGAGTTGGCGGAGAATTACCCATTGACTTTTGAAGCAAGCAATTTGTTGACTTTAGAAATTAATTTAAGTTGAATAGAATATGTCTAAGAACTGGCATCCCGTTTCATCTTAAGATTCACAAAAAAACATTCAAATGCATAATAAAACGCCATTTTTACCAAAAGTAATAAA